>NW_026585686.1:12736257-13068104 GCF_907164565.1 Psammomys obesus
TCTATCTATCTATCTATCTATCTATCTATCTATCTATCTATCTATCTATCTATCTATGTTTTTATGTGTTTAGGTAGGCTTCTTTGGGGGTCTGAGAATATCCTGCATGAGTCTCCTTTCTCCTTCCACGGTGTAGATTCTGGTGTTGACCTCAGGTCATCAGGATCCATGGCAAACACCTGTACCGGCTGAGCCATTTCTCCAGATTTGAGACTGGATTATTTTGACAGGAGTGGGTCTGCACTAAGCTGTTTGTTATTACTCAATAGTCTCTTTTCTTTCAGATTAGGGGAACTATGTATCTTTCTCTTTCTTTTTTTACCTTTTCTTTTCTCTTGAGTGTCTACTTAGTTTTTTTTTATATTATTATTGTATGTTTTACACAGTGTTTTGCTATATAGGACAGCTTGGTCTGGAATATAAGATACTCTAGGACCTTCAGTCTGATGTTGAGGGTACAGGCATACATCACTATGTCTGCTAAGTGTATTTCTTTCTCTACAGTGCTTCTAAGGTAATTCCAGAGTCATTGCTTTCTTTGAGAAACGTTCATCATTTTTTTTAACTTTAAGCACCCTAAGCAGTTTTCCTGAGAGTTTGTAATGTTTGTCACTTTCATCGGTATCAATGACATTCTTTAAGATGGTGCTCTGAAGGCCAAACGTGTTCTACAAATATTAGAAGAGTAAAATAAGCTCATTCAAAAGTTTGCCCAGTATCTGTCTTTCCTGGCTGAGATTCATTCTTCTTAAAAGAAATTATACTGTTTATTTTATTTGTGCAACAGATGTGATTCACTGCTTAGTTAGCTTGGCAAAGTTGCAAATATAATACTTTATAGCAGGATTTAAATTTATTTTTATTAATTCATTGAGTATTTTGTATAATGTATTTTGACCATATTTATTCACAACACGTTTCAGATATATGCACGGCTACATCTACTAAACTTCCCGGTGTTGTTGTGTGGCTCTCCTGCCACACCAATGGAGTCCAATTACTGTTGCCAAAATATTCTTTTATGTGGTGACTACTCTGGAGCATAGTCACTAGAGCCACACTCTTTTTTTTTTTTTTTTTTTTACTTTTTATTTTATTTTATTTTTAATTACACTTTATTTACTTTCTATCCCCCCTCTATTTCCCTCCCTACTCCCCTCCCAATCTCTCCCTTCTTCCCCCTTCTACACACACTCCCCTCCCCAAGTCCATTGGTAGGGGAGGGTTTCTTTTTCTTCCTTCTGATCCTAGTCTGTTAGGTCTCATTAGGAGTGGATGCATTGTCCTCTTCTGTGGCCTGGTAAGGCTGCTCCCCCCTCAGGGGGAGGTGATCAAAGAGCAGGCCAATCAGTTCATGTCAGAAGCAGTCCCTGTTCCCATTACTATGGAACCCACTTGGACACTGAACTGGCATGGGCTACATCTGTGCAGGGGTTCTAGGTTATTTCCATGTGTGGTACTTGGTTGGAGTATCAGTCTTAGGAAAGACCCCTGTGTAGAGCCACACTCTTGAAGATAACTGATTAATCTTTACTGATTTATCTTCTCCCAGCAGCTATCATATGCTAATAGCCTTTCAGCTAAGGGTGGGACTTCATGCATGCATGCGTACCACCAGCTCCCTCTGTTCTGGGATTTCTGTCTGGCTTAGTCTTCAACAGTCCTCATACATGCTGTCACGACTTCTGTGATTTTTGTGCATCTGTAAAACACAGTTTCTTTGTACTAATCCATTGGCCTTGGCTCTTACAGTATGCTACCAATTCTTCTTACCACCTGAGATTTTGGGTAAGGGTGTGATATAGACATCCCATTTAAGGCTGAGAACTTCACAGTCTCATATTCTCTGCATACTGACCAGTTGTGGGTCTCCGTGTTAATCACCGTCTACTGCCAAAAAGTGTTCCTCTGATGAGGGTTGAGAGAAACAGTAATCTTGAGTAAATCATTAGGAGGTAATTTTACTACTGTGTCAGTTTAGCAGACTATTAATATTATGTTCTCCCGTTGTGCCTATGGCCCATCTAACCACAGGTTTTTGGTTTTTTTGATAATCCTTCTGGTAGGTGTTCCATCTTATAGAGCAGAACTTAAATTCAGTTAGAGGGTGGTTGGTTACTCCCATAATATTTAGACAACTATTGCAACAGTGGGCATATCTAGCAAGGAAAAAAAAAATTTGAGACAGGGTTTCTCTGTGTAGCCTTGAGTGCTCTGGACTCACTTTGTAGACTAGGTTGGTCTCTCTCTCTATATATAGACCATTTATATAGAGACCATGTATAGCTCATTTAGTTTTATAGTTAGATAAAACAGGTGGTATTTTTCCCCCTTATCTGGTAGTATTCATAGGACCTTCCAGTGCTATGAAAACTAGCTAGTGAGGATTAAGCTTCAAGGTGAGTACCTGCTTGAATTTTTTTCATCTTGAGGCATCTTTTGTGACTCAAGTATGCAGTGTTACCCACAATAGGGTCTTACTCTAGAGTTCTGGAAGGTAACCAAGATTCGTGATAATTGCCTGTAATTTTTAACGGACTGTGGGAGGTTACTGGCCAAGAACTCAAAAAGAGGTAACACATTTATGGTATTGAGGTTTTTATTTGCCAGAATAAGATGTCTAGTTGGGATATCCAACCCTGTTATAGGGAAATTCAACATATAAATCTGTTTATATACGTATATGTATGTATTTTGGAAGCTTATATAATGGTAGGTTTCTGTATGGCTTTTTCAAAAGGCTTTTATTGTTTAGTTATTCCTCTCAGTATTCCATTTTAGGTGACAATATTCTCTATTCAGGGCATCTGAACTTTATAAGAATAGAGAAATTGTGTGAGAGTAAGCAAACAGACAAGTAAGCAAGCAGTGTACATGCTTGGTTTTGATTGTGGTGTGATGTGATTACCTGTTTTTAGTTTCCTGATGTTATAAGCTATGACCTGGAACTGTGAGCTGAAATAAATCCCTATTCTTCCCAAAGTTTCTTTTTGTCAGGCTATGTTATCATAGCAACAGAAATGAAACTAGGACACAGAGTTTGTGTGGGAAAAGGCAAATTTCTAGGTGATATGCAAACTTTCTTTTCAGCTTCAGTAGTTGTATATGTTGAAAGTGAATTACCATTGCTATAGTTTTATATGCCATATAATTTACATTTTATCAGTATAAAATACACAGGTATTTTAAAATTTCTAATTATGGTTGAATATTTTATGAATATGTGGATGTAATGTGCATATATATGCAGCACGTGCTTGCTGGTGCATACAGATGCTAGACGGGGGCATCAAATCCCTTGCACTGGAGGATTTTTAGGCATTTTTAAGCCACATGATCTGGGTGCTAAGAAACCTCATTTTACAGTTATACTTTTTATAATTGTGGAAATATATCTATCTCATCAGGAAACAAATTTTTTCTTTATCGGTGATTTGTATCTTGGAATGAGAAGGCTCTTTTAGAAATTAAGAAGTGATTATTCTGACAAAAGGTGTGGTGGCTCAAACCTTTAATATCATCACTTGTGAAGCAGAGGCATGAAAAGTTCCATGTCAGCCTGGCCTGCTCAGAAAATTCCTGCTAGCTAGATCTATACAGTGAGACTTGGTCTCAACAAAACAAAACAACCTCCCTAAAAAAACAGTAGCAGCATCAACAACAACAAAACAATAAAAATCCATAAATGATTGCCAGTGTCTTATCAACCTTATGACTCTTTCTCTTGATAAGAGTTTGGTTTTTAGTTGTAGCTATCAGCGTGATAGTGAAAATTATGTTACAAGCAGGTATTGTGGCACATGCCCATGACCTAGGTACTCTCAAGCCTTAGGAAGGAGAATCACTATTCAAGGCCAGGTTAAGCTACATGGCAAGACTCTATTAAACAAACAAACAAACAAACAAACAAACAAACAAACACAGTATCACCTATGTATATAGTTAACTATATGAAAACTAAAGTCTTAGTTACTTTTCTTTCTCTGCTAAAATACTCTGACAAAAGCAACATAAGCCTTTTAGGAATGGTTATTCGTCTCAAATTTCTTGAAGGATACAGTACATCTTGGTGGGGAAGACATAGCAGCCACAGATAGGAAAGTCTTGTCAGCAGGAGCAAGAAGCTGGCTGTTCACATTGTGAATGTTTCAGGAAGCAAAATGTGAATAGGTAGTGTGTCAGTAGACAAGAAAGCCTCAAGGCTCTCCCTACTGACACACTTCCTCCACCTTGTAAATGTTCTGCTGCCTTCCTAAACAGCACTACTAGCTAGAGATCCAGTGTTCGAATAGATGAGTCTATGAGAGATACTTCATATTCAAATTACAATGTGTGTGCCTTTGATTCATCATTGTAATGTTTATTGATTCAGTTCCACAAACACTCATGAGCCTTTCTCTTGAGCTAATTAAGTCAGATTTTATTGATTTCTCACCTTAAGCCAGGTCCCGTGGAGAGTAAACAGTGTGCATTGAGTGTCCTCAATGTGCATACTGTCTGTAAGATCCCAGACATGTGGACACATGGTTTGGTTCAGTGGTATAAATGCTGCACTGTAGTGGGGTTACTGTGCTTCCCTGTAAAGCCTTCAGGCTTTTCTCCAGATAAAGGAAAGAAATGCATGAGCTAAACCAGGCCTGTTCCTAATTGTTTCCACTTTTATTAGCTGCTATTAGTTTGCTTCTGTATCATTACACCCTTTTACTCACGTTTGCCCTCAGTCACAAGAGATTCCACAAGTCACAATGGCATTGCACCTCAAGAGGTATTGCTTTTCTTTGTAGGGCTTTCCCAAAACTGAACCTACACAGTGTGTTGGCCATGTTCAGCTAAGAAGTGCTGGGGAATTATATTCCCAGGATAACCTGATAACGCAATAGGGAGAGGTGCTGGGATAAGGGTGCATGCCACTGCATTGCTTCACCCGCAGCGAGAAGTTTAGATCGAGGACCGGACCAGCATCTCTTAGTTGGTTTTAATTCCTTTTTTCCTTTCCCTTTATCTTGTGGAGTAACTTCTGAAATGAATTACCAGAATATCTGGTAAGTCCTACTTCCAGGGGAACCAACATATTTAAAGGTTAGAAATTGGCTGAAAAAAAATTTTTTTCCTGATCACTGGGTAATCCCAAGTCTATCTCCTTGTGACAGCAGTCAGTTGGTGCTGAGGACTGGCTGCTGCTTAGAATGGGATAAGCTTTACAGTCTCCCCTACTCCCTCTTTTTAAAATACCAATCAGGTTCTAGAAGCAAAGGATGGGAAGATGTAGAATAACATTTGAGTCTTTCAATAACATTGAATCTTTCAAGTGTAAGATAATGGCTTTTCAAAAGAAGAGGAGGGGAAATGCCTTGCATGTCAAAGATCATATGTCAAAGCCAGAGACATGTATGCTGTTTGTATCCAGAAAGAGTTCTTCAAAGTTCACATGACGGCAATTGATGTAAGCATTGAATGGAGTTATGCAGTTTTTGTTTCCATCAATTACAAAAACCATGACTATCAATAGTGATTAATTGGATCATTATACAAACAGCCCTATAGTAATAAGCACCCATTGTGGCAGGGAGGCATATGTTCTTCAGATCCATTAGGGCAGCGCTTTGGCCCCGAGGCCTGATGAATTGGCCTGCATTGTCTTGCCACACAGCTGTCACAAGGGCTCTGATAGCAGGTGATAGTTCTGTTAGAATATGTCAGCTTGGCTCTTATCTCTTAAGACATCTATTGAGGGAAGCTCCCTTTTAGATTCAATCCAGGCAATGACCTTGATATTCCTGGTGTAGAATAAAGGCTCACAATTATTGTTTCATGATGGAGAGGCCTGTAGCTGGTACCTCACACCCATCATATCAAATTATTGGCCTGAAACTGATAACATGATGAGTGCTGGTTCTTGACAATACGGCTATATAACTGTGGGTTGTTTTTTGTTTTTCTTTTTTCATCAAAGAAGCAAGAAGAAACTCAGTAGTTTAACTGCAAGGGTTTTCTGTTTTGTTTTAAATAAATTTCAAGGAGGCATGGATGGAAGCAAACCTGAATTTTGAAAGAGCTGTTTGGTGTTGGATTCTCCATTCCCTAATCGGCGAAGTGGAGATACTCCTAGCCTGGCTGCTTAACACTCTGTCAGGTAGCTGTAAGAAAGCAGTTTTTGGTTAGTTAGAGAATATATCAACATATAGAATCAGTATTGTTTTAGTCATTTTAATATCCAAGTATTTTTAAATGTCAAAATGTGATGTAAAATATCGTTTTAAATTTTGTGGATTTTTTTAAAGACAAAGTTTGGTATATACTCTATGCTTGATACAAACTCAAAATCTTCTTGTCTCAGCATTCTTAGTGCTAGGATTAAGAGTGTGCCATGATGCCTGGTGTGTGGAGACATACAAGTGCTGGATTGTACATCAACCAATGAGAAAATCTACATTTGAAATGTAACAGGTAGCAGGTGACCTTGCATATATCATTTCTGCCCTGCTTTAGCCCCATGGAATTGTAATTCCTAGATTTTCTCCTTTTCTTTTATTCTCTGGCCTGTAGCATCTTTCCTCTCTGCCTGGCACTTCTTTTTTTCTCACAGTGGTCTTTCATTTCTCTGTGATCAGGAAGTTCAAATGTTTTGTCTGTGTCTAAACCGTGGTACTTCTTGTCTTATAAAACATCTCTGAAAATGCAGAGTTCTATATCCAGAATTCAAAAAGTATGAAAAGACAACCAGCTCACAATGATTTATTGAGTGTTTCTGGGGTGTACTATAGTATACAATGCCTCTGAATACTTAGTTATGATATGATTTTCAGTTTTTTTTTCTTTGAACGTATCAGAAAACCATATATGATTTTTCTGTGTGTGGATACAGTGAACTTTTTCTACGGTTATCAAAAGAGTAGGTCTTGTCTTAAGATTTTATTGCTGTGAAGAGATGATATGACCACAGCAACTCTTATAAAGGAGAGCATTTAATTGCCTTACAGTTAAGCAGTTTGATTCATTGTCATCATGGTAGGAGCATGGTGGTGCACAGTCAGACATGGCACTGGAAAAGGAGCCAAGAGTTCTATATATGGATTGGCAGGCAACTGGAGGAGTGAGAGAGCCACTGGACCTGGCTTGAGCCTCTAAAACCTCAAAGCCTACTTCCAGTGACACATTTCCTCCAACAATGCCACAGCTAATGCAACAAGGCCACATATCCTAATCCTTTACAGTAATTCCACTCCCTATAAACCTTTGGGGGTGCACTTTCATTCAGATTACCACAGGGCTCCACAAAGTCTTCCCCTCCTGTCCATCTTGAGAAATTATGTGTTTAGTGCATTGGGGGCTTAAGCTGGGTTAGGACCTTGTTGTAGCATAGGGCCCTTCTCTTCCTCTCATGCTCTTGTTGGGGTATGTGATTCAGAGATTTTTACTCCATAGAGGCCATTTGAACCATCAAGTATACTACACTGTTTCTATAGCCATATATAGAAATCTACTTGACCACATATTCTTTGAGGGTGTTTTCCCGCCCCAGCATCAAAGTTGGAAGAGTAACTGTCACTGTTAAAGTTTCTGGAGATAACCAGGTCCTCAGTATAGCTCAGAATATCCCTTAGAGAACTCTCTGAAGTTTACTTTTTCACCTCCTTGATGTAGTCATACTCAGCAAGTTTCATGTATCAAGTGTGATCCATGATACACACTTTGTGGGTTGCCAGTGAGCTTCCCATTCAGCTCTTGAATGACCTTGCCTGAAGCATTAGCAGTGCCAGTGGATTAAATGATGATGTTCTGGCAAGTGCCACAGTTGTCAGGGCTATCCACACTTTTCTGGGTGGCAGTGAAGGCAGGGACTGTGGTCATGAGTCCCTCAGTAATACCAACGTTGTCATGGTGGCCTTTCCCAGCATACGTAAGCAGTTGGTAGTGAAGAAGGCATTGCTGCCAAGCTTGAGTGAGTTTTGTCATGATCCACATCCATCACTTACATCACGACAACAACAGGAAGGGCAGAACTGATGATCCTCTTGGCTTCACTTTTTAAGTGAGCCACAGCTTCATTCATCGTGGAAAAGACTATACAACCTACTGGGATCAGCATCAGCTCATTTGATATTTGTGGAGTCTTGCTCCTAGGGGATAGCAACAACCTTCCTGTTGCTGACAGACTTCTCCTTTCTAGCCTTGACTGTTCGAAGAAACTTGTTGTGGGTAGCATCAGACTAGAATATTGTGAGGTCAGTGCTGGAAACATTGATAATGACAGTATCTACTCTGCCAGAGTTGAAGACAGTCCTGGTGATCAGGCATTCTATATAGCCAAATCCATTTCTTGTGACCTTTTTCATGGGTCTCAGGGACAGGCTGGCACTGCATGAGACTATGTGGCTGTCTCTGGAATGGAACAGAATAGAGATCCAGAGCCAAATATACTTTGAAGATTTCACTAACCCATAATCTTTGGATTTGATAGTTCATTGTAGTTGTTTTAAAGTTGGTGAGGGTTGAGTTGCATTAGGACTTCTCATGCAAAAAGACTTGGTGATACATTGGTTTTATCCTGAAGGAAACAAGTGGGAGCAAGGTTGCTTATTTTAAGCTAGCCCTCATGTCTTTGTAGTCATATTTACTTTTTGCCTTTATATTTGCAAATGGCAGATCAGTTAACAGAATGAAATCAGATGCTATAGTAAGTGGTGCCCAAGATAAAGGAGTACAGCAAAGTCCGCTGGGGAATCTATACCAGCTTCTACTGAATGCATCAGATTTCCATTGCTTATTAATTTGGTCCAGATCAGTGTTTGGATTTAAGCTCTTAATCAATGTTTGGCTTTATACGAGCCATGCTTGTATTAAGTAGCATGCATATCGGTCAGATATTAGACATTAGATATTGCTTCACACCCCTAGCCATTCTTCCCTTCCATTGCATGCTTCATTAAGGGAGATGTATTTCTAGGAAAAGTGGAAGGACTGTGGATGAGAAAGACAACACGACGACAAGAAAGCACATTAAGCTTGATGTTATTAAGCAAGATCAGGTTCTGTATAGCCCTGCAAGACTTTTTGCATTTTATCTCACAAACGAATTTATTTGATTTTTTTTCTTTTCTTTTCCTTTCTTTTTTTGAGACAGGGTTTCTCAAGAATGTATTTAATAGGGAGATGATTAAGATAAGAAGTGAGCTTTGACCATACCCATATTTTTCCAAAGAAGCAAAATTGTTTATATAAAAAAAGCAATTCTAACTTTATTAACCATTCACAAATAAAATTACCCATGTGAAGATCTAGTGCAACTTTCTGAATAATAGTTCAGTCTCTCCTAATGTGCAGTTGCTTTGTTTGTTTGATTACAGTGATTATAGTGTTCATTAGCACTGACTGGGTAGGTGTACTGGTTCATATCTCCAAATAAGCTACGCTCTGTGAAATCTCACAGTTTCTATTTTCATCCACTTTAAACTGTACTTTCTTCTTCTCTCAGTGTCAGCAGCTATTCCTTTAGCATAAATATTTTTATCACTGTAATTGTGATGGAGCAAAGACAATTCCTGGTTGTTCTTGCATTCCAGTTGTCCTAGTTATTACTCTGATGACAGAATTGGGTTTTTGTGTCCATGAACTAGGTTCTATCAGTGCGAACGTATTTCTGGTACCTTCATAGTACATCTCAGCACAACAGTCAAATGAAGGGAGCAGGTCTGGCAAAGTGAATTTAAAATATGTTTTTAATAGTGATCCAAATAACTCTCTTATCAAAACCTGATTAAGTGTCTGCAATGTATGGAATGTCTGAAATGCTTCACAGTTAGTACCAGAGAGTGTTCATGGCATTCTTTTTTTTAATAGCTAAATTTAACTATATATATATATTTTTTTCAAATATACAATTAGTGAAAATGCTGAGCATCCATGTTGTTATCTTCTTTTACTATTTTATCTACTTGCTTTCTTTCTTTGACTTTTTTATGATGTCCATATCTTTATTTCTTTCATGCCATTATATATATATATATATATATATATATATATATATATATATATATATTTAATTGCTTTCCAGCCTGATCACAGCCCCCATGAAACTCTCCTTTCAGTCCTGCCCTCATGCCTCCCTCCCTCTTTTCTCCTCTCCTTCTCAGTGAAGTCGAGGCCTCTACTGAGTACTAACACACCCTGGCACTTCAAGTCACAGCAGAACTAAATAAATGCATTTTCTTCTACTACCAATCAAGGAAGACAAGCCATGGGGAAGGAATTCAACCACAGGCAACAGAGTCAGAGATAGCACTTTGTTAGGGCACCCACAGGATGACCGAGCTGCACATCTGCTACATAAGGGTATTGGGTCTAGATCTGGCCTGTGCAAGCTCTTTGGTTGGTGGTTAGGAGTGTGTGAGCTCCCATGGGCCCAGCTTAGTTTACTCTGTAGGTCTTGTGGTGTCCTTGACCCATCTGGCTCCCCGTATTTTTCCTTCCTTTCTTCTACAAATCTCCCTGAGCTCTGCCTATTGTTTGATTGTAGGTATCTCTATCTGTTTCTATCAGCTGCTGGATGAAGCCTCTTAAAAGATAGCTATGCTAGGCTCCTAGCTGCAAGCATAGCAGAGTATTATTAATAGTATTAATAGAGGGTTTGACTCTCTCCCATGGGATGGGTCTCAGTTTGGCCGAGTCATTGGTTTACTATTTCCTCAATCTCTGCTCCATCTTCATTTCTACACTTCTTGTATACAGGGCAAATTTTTGGTAGAAGGTTTTATGGGTGGGTCATGCCATTCTAAAGCCAGACAAGATGGAAATCTATAGTACTGTGCTACCTTAAGCTGAAACAATTCAGCACTCATCAGGCTTTGTCAGTACTTTCTTGATCTTTTCAGGTAATCTCAGAGCATGGACTTTTGAAGCTATACAACTCACAGAACTTTAAGGTGGTTTTATCTGAATGTGGCAGGGGCTATTTAAATCTCTGGAAGGGCAGTGGTGGTAGCTTTGAATATGTTCATTACACATGAACATAGGTTCTCTGTTTTAACAAAGTCAGATGTTTGTAGTTTGGAATTTGAAACCAATTTACTGGCAATGTTTTTGAAAGTCTTTGAAAATGTGATATTTATGTGCACACAAAGATGCCCCAGTTATCTCCAAAAATAACCACAAAAAGTATATGCTGTAAATCATAGCTTGGGCATCCAAAAGAATTCTCTGTCTCTATTCATGTATCTGCTTTTCTTTGTATTGCAACTGAGTTTTATAGTTATCTTCTGTAATTGTCAGCTACTATCTAACTTGCTTTGTGGCTTGAACTGCTCAATTTACTAAGCATTAGTTTCTCTACTATAATTTTGATCATACCAATCTTATATAATTGTTATGAAATTGAGTGGTAGTAGGCATTGAGTAAACAGCATCTTGATTAATTCTCTTTTTCTTTCTTAAATTTCTGGATGGTAAAAATGGGTTCTGATCCAGCAACACTGGCTTGGTGTGCACAGGTCACACAAAAGTAATAGAAAGAAAGTTTCTGTCAATAAAGAGACAAGAGTTCCTTTTCTCCTTCCCAGACCCATCTCTGTTAAAACAGAAACAGAAGAGAAAATTTGGTTGGCCATTTTTACCAAGGTTTTCTTTCATACCTAGAAGGCCTGGGATGCTCCAAGGTCCCTGAGTCCCTTAAGCCGTCTCTGTTGCTAACACACTTTTAAATGGGGATCATGGGTTTACTCACTGTCTTCTTCCTCACACTTGGAACTTTCAATAGCAGAGATCATGACTTAGTTACTCTTCACTGAGCTAAAACATGGCCAATAAACAAGGTCTTTAACTTAGAAAGAAGCAGAGATAAAATATTCTAAGCTAAAGGAAACTCATGCCAGTTGCCTCAACAGTAAGGATAGCTGTTTTAAACACATCTACAATTATATTAGCAAGTGAAAGAATGGTTTTCAAAAATAAAGGGTGAAATCAACTAAACATGAAATAACATACAGTTTGGGCATATGTTTGAGAAAATATTTTAGTAATAAATATTTTTGATCATATTCTTTAGTATTTGTTGTTTTTTTCTGTCAAAATAGATGTCATGGATAGTGATATAAGTATATCATATTTTTATAATATTATAGGAATGTAAGGAACTCAAAGGTTAAAGATAATGTTGTAAAATATAGTTGCTAACAGAATCTTAAGGTGTAGATTGTTGTGATCTGTAAATGAGCTTTCAAGTGAATTTAGTTTTCTGAACAGCAAAACTAATTCCATTTGATTTTATAATTCGTTGTAAGTGTGTATTTGTTCAGATGAAAGAAGAGAATTTTTTCACACTTTGCAAGAGTGTCCACCCATCTATAAGTAATAATGATAACTAACAAAGGCATTAGTAAATCAACTGCTTGTCATTTACATCACGTACCTACTCTCACTCAGCCCTCTGCACTTTCTTAATGATCACTTTCCATATGAAAGAATTGTAATTTAAAATAATAGTTCCTTCAAGATCATATAACTGCTAAATGTTAGTTCCTCGGTACCATATTTTCCTTTATAAATGTTCATAATTTTAGGATTGCGAAATCTACTTGGAAGGGTGGAAGGAGAATTAGAATTTGCTATTGGAAGTGTTTGCTGTCTTTGGGAATGTCATGTACTCAGTGTGTCCTTTTTACAAGTACATACAGATTTCTCTCAAGTACCCAAACTTTTATAGTTACTTAATTCATCTGTCTGTCTCTTTCTTTTTTTAAACTTTTTTGTTTTATTTTTCTTTTTCTTTTAAAGTTGGAGATATCACTGGGAGAAGAGGCTATGAATGTTCTGTCATATGACAGGCTTGGCTCAATAGGTCTTTTAGCCTACCATTGTTAGTCAGATAAAACAAAGAAACCAACTCAGGATTCCTGTGTACACCTCATGTCTTAAAATAAGCATTTCTACACTTTTGTCACGATTTCCCCTCAGTGAACTGACATCTTCAAAACAGGACAGAAATTGCCTTGATTAATCCTCATGAATCTATATATAGATGACTAGAAGAGCTAGAGTACTCAAAATTCCCAAATCACAGATAGAAGTAACTTTCTGGGAAGGATACAGACACAGTCAGGTACTAGGACTAAAAGTACTAGTACTCAGTGGGTGAATGTGGGAGGGAGAAAGAGAGAAGAGGAGAGACAGAGACAGAGAGACAGAAAAGGAAACATCCATACTTTGGAATTTTTAATTATGGATAGCTTCTGTACAAACTGTAATGAGAGCAAGATTTTTGATGAATGAAGGGGTGGTGGGCGAGAGGGGGATTCTTAGAATGGATTGAGGCTTTCCAGTTGTTGGAGTAACTCCTCTTCTGTCCTCATGTGAGGCTTTCTCCTGGCTCATGACATTAGGTATATGATAAAAAATAGTCAGTTGGATAGGGATAATGAAATAAACATAGTATTATAATCATGCTAAGTTAATGCCATTTCAGTAGGCTATGTTGGTTTTCTTGTTTTATAGTTTTAGAGGTCACATGATATCCCCCTCTACAGGGGCTCTTTGCTTGGGTCAGGTCTTTACCACTCCCATGCTTTTCCCCCATGCTGATCTAGCAAACTTCAGTAATTAAACAAATTTTATCACTGATGCAATTGATCCCGCTTTGAAACAGAATCAAAGTTTCATATAGACAACAATATTTTGTTAGAATTTCCATATCCTTTTCCTTTATATTCTTTGGGTGGCACTAATAAGAGCTTATCTTACTAAGCTCCACCCTTCCCACTCCCTCCTCTTTTTAGAATGTTGGCATTGTTTGTTGGGAGTTGTGGTAATACAATCAAGGGCTTACCTGGGGACTCAGGGGAGGCTAAACATCATGCCACATGCGTGGTGGTGGGAGAAGTTAATATTAAGGAGCAAGGAGTAATGGGTGATCCTTATTTCACTACATCAGAATGATTAAGATATATTCAGAATGCACAAATGTTTTCTAAATATCAGTGAAATAAATGCTTAAGGACAGGTTTAAACTCACATGTAATGGCAGCATGCTTAGTTTATTGTGTATAGCAAAGGATAAGAGCATGTAACTGCTATTTGAATTGACAGCAGCTTTCAGTGATTTTCTCTCTTGATTCATCTGAACAGTTGTGACTAGAAGGTAGTAGCTTCTCCTTGTGAGGCTGCAAGAGAGAAACTGGCAAGACAGCAAAGATTAGTTTGACATGTAGGTGTTATGTTTTAGATGTTTCATTCCTACTCCCTGAAAAAATAAATGTATTTACTGGTACACCAAGTTGACAGATGAATAAATTAGACTAAGAAATTTTTTATCTTCTAGACCCACACCACTGTCGCTCAAATCCAACCTGACCCAGAGTTTCCTCATACATTTATGCAGGCTTTTAGTAGTGTAGTTTTCTGATAGCATATATTTTGGTCAATTTAAAGAAAGGCTGAATGGTTCCTGTGATACAAAACAGGAATCAGTTACCTTTAAGAAAAATCTTACAGATTTTTTTAGTACAGAAAGCCAAGACATAAGTTAGCATGCATTTGATGTCAGGTAGCCATTAGCTACCTACAATACATATATGCACATATCTAGAGTAGGGAGCTGAGGACAGAGGGATAATGTCTGTTCCCTGTCTTGGACTCTGACCAGTTGTCCCAAAGCAGTGTGCTTGCTAGTTTGTGAACTCAAAGATGTCAATATTTACTTACCATCTTTCCATAAACAATTATTTCAAATTTCTAAAGGAATTCTGTTAATATTTGCTTTAGTAAGTAGGGATTGTTGGCTTGAGAGTAAAAATCTGTTTGTTTTGTGTTTCTGTTTTATTTATTTACTTTTAGTTTGGGGCAGGGGTTAATCTGAAGTGGCCAGGCTTCTCTAAATTCTGTTACCTGATCAGCCATCTCAAAGTATCCTGTTTTGTTTTTTGAGTCTGAGAAAAAGCTTTCCTCAATTGACTGGGGTCACATACCAGTCAATGTGTGTGTTTGTGTGTGTGGGGGGGGTGTCGGGTGGTGGGTATTAAAGGTGTAATTAAGAAGGAGGCTTTCTCCGTGGAGAACTGCTAAAGCAAATAAGAGTAATGGCTATTCGTTACTAAGTGCATCCAAACACCAAACACAGAAGGCTAAATGTTAATTGAAACCGACAGCATTGGCTGTACTTTCTTGATTGGGGAGGCAGCCACATTTTCACTAAAGCCTTTGAGCTTCACAGCTCCTGAGTTTCATTTCTGGGAAGATGGGGGCAGGATTCTAATTTCTTAACAGTAGAGACATTAGAGCTTAAAAGGTAACACTCCCTTCCTTTACTGGTGTCTTTCCTTTCTCTTTAACACTGTGCTACATATTTAGTGTTTGTGTCTTACAAACAGTATAATTTCTGATCTCCTCAGAAAAAAAAGCAGAAAGTTCCCAAGGGTCACTCTGAGGCAGTTCTCTTTAATGAATATGTATATGGATCCAAGAATTCTTTTTCAAACCGACCATAACAAAAACCGTCCGGGAACCTTTAAAGCAGTGGTTATCAGCCTTTATAATGCAACCCTGTAATACAGTTCCTCATGTTGTGGTGACCTCCAACCAGAAAATCTTCTGCTGTTACTTCATAACTGCAATTACATAACTGTAACCATAATGTAAATATCTGTGTCTTAGATGACCCTTGTGAAAGGGTCATTCAACCCTCAAAGCAGTTGCAATCCACAGGTTGAGGACTACTGCTTTAAAGAGTCACAGGAAACTTGAAGTCATTGCCACCAGAGGACTAGTGAAACAATGTGGACAAAACCAAATATGTGTTTTCATCTTGAAATGAACAAAATTTAGGAGACCAATTGCCTATGAGTATATATGTAGGTAACAAAATCACTTCACTAAAACACACAGGACTAATGAATGAACTAATATACATTCATGTCCAATGCTTCATCGCCTTTTGAGTATTTTATTAATCCTCATAATACTGGAAAGCAGACTGTGTCCACCTTCACACATGAAACCATGGATGCAGTCCTGATTTAATTTCTCACAGGCACTTAACTGCAGACAGGAGACAAAAATCTCTTTGCTCTGACTCACAGCTCATTGTAAATTTATATCAATGAGAAGTCTGATTGAAACAACTTTGTTTATATGCCATAGCTGAAGCTAGAGTGGGAGGCACGGTTTCAGATTAAATATATTTAACTACCTGCAGATTTCAAGGAGGCTCAGCCTTTTTGTACTAACTGCTGAAGAGCAGCTGCCATGAGCAACACTTTATATGGAGTAGGTGACTAGTAAACTGGTGCTCAATGAATGAGTAAGAACACCACAGCTTCTGGATGGTTTGCTGTGCTAGCCCCAGAATACATCAGGAAGTCACACTTTATTAAGATGATCAAAATGACTTGTGTAGATTTACACAGTTCCTATTTAAATGTTTCTTGTTAACATCAGAACTTCTCTGCTGATGTATTTTGATTAGACCAACAAGTAGGGAGCTCTTAAGATATGCATTCTTTGATGCTCAATCCCCATCCTGAAAGGCAAAGAGGATGGACATCTGAAGAAGAAGAAAACAGCAAACAACCTAGGAACCTGCTACAGAGGGCCTCTGAAAGCCAGAAGAAGAAAACAGGAAACAACCTCAGAACCTGCCACAGAGGGCCTCTGAAAGACTCTGCCCTGCAGACTATCAAAACAGATGCTTAACCTTGATGGCCAACTGTCGGGCAGAGTGAGTGGAATTTTATGTAATAAGTGGGAAATAGCAAGAGCTGGAGAGGATAGGAACTCCACAAGGAGAGCAACAGAACAAGAAAATTTGAACACAGGGAACTTCCCAGAGACTCATACTCCAACCAAGGACTATTCATGGAGATAACCTAGAACCCCTGCACAGATGTAGCCCATGGCAGTTCAGTTTCCAAGTGGGTTACCTAGTAATGGGAAGAGGGACTGCCTCTGACATAATCTGATTGGCCTGCTCTTTGATCACCTCCCCCTGAGGGGGGAGCAGCCTTACCAGGCCACAGAAGAGGACAATGCAGCCAGTTCTGATGAGAACTGATAGTCTAAGATCAGAAAGAAGGAGAGGAAGACCTTCCCTATCAGTGGACTTGGGGAGGGGCATGCATGCAGAAAGGGGAGGGAGGATGGGATCTGGAGGGGAGGAGGGAGGGGCTTATGGGGGGTACGAAATGAATAAAGTGTAATTAATAATAATAAAAATATTTTAAAAAGATATGCATTCTTTGAATAATGCTATTAGGAAATGTTATTATCTGCATCTTTAACACAGGTATGGTAGAGTGATTAAAATAAAGCCAAATACCAAAAAACAAACAAACAAACAAACAAAAAACATATAGAGAAGGGTATTTTTTGTTGGTTTGTTTGTTTGTTGTGGTTGTTGGTACAGGGTCTCATTGTGTAGATCAGGCTGCCTCAAGGTTTGACTGCACTTGTGCCCTCGAATGCAAATTTCAAGGAGGGAGTTTTGAAAGCTTATGTTTCATGAACTGCTTCCCTTTCTTTTCTTTCTCTCCCCTCCCTTTTTTCTTTTTCCCCTTGCCTTTTTTCTTTTCTTCCTCCTTTCCTCTCCCCCTCTCCTCTTTTCTTCTTCCTGTTGTTGCTATTATTTTTACTATTGAGAAAAAGGTTTCCCTGGGCATCATATGTTAGCTTCGATATTTTCTGTCCTTCTGCCTCAGACTCCCAAATGGACCATCCCACCTGGTTTCTTTGTATCTGTCTCTCTCTTTTTATTTAAAACCATTCTTTTTTTCTTTATTATTATTTATTATAATTTATTCACTTTTAACCCGTCCATCATCTCCTCCCACTCCCACCCTCTCTTTCTATCTCCCCTATGCTCCTCCCCTTTTCCACTGATAGGGAAGGTCCTCCTTCTCTACTGTCTGACCATAACCTAGTTAGGCCTTCTTGCCAAGGGGAGGTGATCAAAGAGGCAGCTACTGAGTCTATGTCAGAGACAGCCCCTGATCCCATTACTAGGGAACCCACTTGGAGGCTGAACTGCCATGGGCTACATCTGAACAGAGGGTCTAAGTCCTCTCCATGCATGATCCTTGGTCCCACCAGGGAGAAGGGATCAAGGAGCAGGCAACCAAGTTCATGTTTGAGACTGTCTCTTTTTCTTTTACTAGGACACCCACATGGAGACTGAGCTGTCTGGCTACATTTGAGCAGGGGTCTTGGTCCTCTCTATTCAAAGCCTTTGCTTGATGCATCTGTCTCTGCAGTGCCCCCTGGGTCTAGCTCTTTTGTCTTTGTTGGTCTCCTTGTAGGGCTTCTTTCTCCTCTAGGTCCTTCTATATCTGCCTTCTTCCATTAGACTCCCTGTGCTCTGTCCAGAGTTTGGCTGTGAGTCTCTGCATCTGCTTTGATCCCCTGCTGGGTGGAGTCCTTTAGGGTATCTGTCTTTATATGTGAGCACAGAAAGGACTTTTTCCTGCTGCATCATGGAGCACTTAGGCATTCTTTGCACATTTCAAGATTTCTCTTAGTCTCTTTCACCACATGCAAGATCTACATTAGCATAGAATAAACAGATATCAGTTCAACAGGCAATTTATTTATTTACTTTGGGAAATTAATTGAGAGAAACAGTTCAGAATACATTCCTGAAAGAGGTTTCCATGTTAATGCATGTTATAGCTTTGGTGAAACTTGGGCAAAGCTCTTGCTTTAACACAGTCATGTGGTGTTTACAGCAAGCTATAGTTTGAACTTATTTATAATATCAAAATTTGGGAGCTTTAAGTATCTTGAATATGAACTAATACTAAGGAATATGTGATTGCTGTTTTCACTGTACTGCAGATGGCTTGGGATAGAGTGTTGCAGTTTATCAAACATTAGAGTAGCTTAGAGAGTACAGGGTTATGTTGCTGTGGTCATTCAAGTCGATTAACTACAATAAAACAAAATTTCTTGGCATGTAAAATATTGTGAACATATGGAAATTAAATGCCATGTTTATTCAGGAGGCCCCTTCAGGTACTAGGGAAGAGGTTTGGGGTTATCAATAGAGGCACACGATTTTCTCTGTTTCCTAGAAAATAGGTTTGATTATTTGGCATTTCTGGTTATACCAATTCTGGATAAATTAATGCTTGATTTTCTTAGATACAAGATTACAGCTTTTGTTTTTTTAGTCTACAAACATCTGGAATGTCAGTAAAATAGGGTTTTCACTGTTTTAAAGCCTTTTACTTGGGATGAAGATTTGATTTCTCCAGATTAGAAAACCACTAATATTTACAGAGACTTTTAAAAGTTTAAATATTATGAGGGAGAAGATAGTCATATTTCATATTACTATTTCAGAGTCACACACTGATGTCTAATAAATATTTTGGGTTGGAGAATGCTCAGTTGAAAGAATAGATAAGTGAGGATCATTGTAATGAAGTGAGATTAGTTTCATATCTGAGTAGCATTTTGCATTAAAATCAGTGTTCAAATGTTCCATTGGCCTCTACCTCCTAACAAAGAGTGGTTCTCACTTTTATATATTTAGAAATCCCTTCCCAGGAATTTAACATGGTGGCACTTAGCTGTACTATTAGTTCTTGGAAGCTGAGGATTCCAATACCTGGTCTACATAGCCAGACCCTGTCTCAAAGAACAAACAAACAGTTTAAGGCAGTTCATCTCTATTTACCATGGTACTCAAATACTTACATGCTGTCTTCTGACATCTGTATCCATTTCAGCTGTGGTACCAGCATGGGCTTTGTTGACTTCAAAAGGTCTGTTTTTTTTTTTCATCACAGACATTTGGCAATTAATTTATTCAGATATGCCTCTAGACTTCAAGTTACAGAATCTTTACCCACTTTTAAACTATATGATAAAATGTGGGTTGTTAGTAATAATAACAATAATGATGATGATGATGATGATAATAGTAACTTATTCTTTTCAAGACATATCCTTGCTACAGACTATCTATAGCTTGTTGTGTAGACCAGGCTGACCTTGAATTTATGGAGATCATCTTGTGTCTGCCTCTTGAGTGCTAAGATTTTGAGAGTGAGACATTGTACTCCTTTTTTATTTTTTTAATTTAAACCTTTAAACTTGTTGATTTTTTTTTGTTTGCTTTTTGCTTAGTTTTTATTTCGTTTTATTTGAGATAGGCCTAGAATCACAGAGATGACATGCCTCTGCCTCCTAAGTGCTGGGATTAAAAGTACATATCACCACAGCCAGCAGCTGAATTCATCTCAATGTAGAGAGGTTACTTTAAAACAGTTTTGTAACTCCATTCTTTGGATCTAATATATGACATAGCTGCCCAGAGTGGAAATTAACATAGCTATCTTGAACTCTAGGAATCAGATTGTTTAACTATTTTCTAGTCTTAAAATTGTTAAAATCTTAAAGGATCTCACATTTTTGTTAATATGTGGACCACATCAAAAATAGTGTTCAGATGATAGCAAACAGTAGATTGATTGATATTTAGCTTGAAATTTTCATTTATGAGAAAACCATTCTATTGGTGGTGTTATCAAGCCCATTGAGTTAATTTTCCCTCTTAGTTTGTGGTGCTTTGTAGGCGGGCCATTTTATTTTGTCATTTAAAGTAAACAGATGTAGGTAATAGAGTAATCAAAATCTTTTCCCATTATGGGTTTGTCCTAAAAATTGTAATGAGATCTTAAAATGACTTCTGAAAATGCGAAAATGCTTCATGCTTCAGGTTAAAGGATATTAGAAAATCCAAAAAACTTACATACGTGTAGAGAAGATCAGCAAGTTTGTATTAAGACTGTAGCAATTTGTCTTCAGTAACAAACATTGATTTGCGTCCCTTTTGTAAGTAAGTCATCAGCCACTGTTCAAAGACAACTGCAGTCCATGTGCTTAATCATAACTTGGTGTATCTTCACCTGATCTCTAGCCATCATGTTGGTATCCTCTTATATTTATTTTATGTTTAAAAGATTTTCACTTGTGTGTGTGTGTGTGTGTCTTTGTGTATGCATATGTGTGTGAATGCATTCAGAGGCCGGAAGAGGGTGTTGGATCCTTATGTGGGTGGTTGTGGGTGTTGAGAACTGAGCTCCAGTCCTGAGGAAGAACAGCAAGTGCCATTATGAGCTGAGCCATCTTTCCAGCCTGAACTTTTCTTTTTATTTGCTTTCGTATGTCCCTGGAGTCAAGAGACAGGTCTATAATTTATTTTAGAGGGAAATAAAAATTTGTCCCTCAAATGTAGCTGTAAAATTATCAATTACGATAAATTCTACTAGAGAATTTCCTGTAATTATTTGAAATTCTTTCAGAGTGGTAGATACAGATAAAAGGCAATTCTCTACACAGCTTGACAAGCAGTGTAACCTAATGGGCAGCAATATGTGAAATGGGCTTCAGTGTTTTTGAATTTCCACACTCTCTGATTCCTCAATTACATCCTCTTCCCCCATGAGCTAGACATGTTGCACCTCCATCTGCTGTGTACTGTGGACGTGTCAGTTTTATTTTTGTAGGGACATTTTTTAAATGAGTTTAGGGAGCAGCTGCTTTTGTGTGCCTGCTTGCTTCCCCTCTCCTTTGCCCATGTGTGTTTGGGGGGTGCATCCCTGCTGTCCCTGGTGTGGTTTGCATAGCTCTGTTTCAAGCTGCTGCACAGTAAGGCATGATAATGGGAAAAGTACAGTGAGCAAGCCTTTTCCTTAGTTCCTGGTGTATTTCTATCAGTAGCACAGCTGTGCTGCAGGGATCTGGGGAAACCCATCAGCTCTTACTAAGTCTCCCTAAGGTATTTGGGTGCAAAGCAAATCTATCCAAATCTCTCCCTCTGATAACTTCTGGTTCAAGTGTCTCCCGAAGTCTCATTTGTTAAACTTGGTCACCAGCCTGTGGAGTTCTTGTGAGGTGGTAGACCCTAGATAGTGGGGCTCTTGGCAGGAAATTGGGTCATTTGGGGCATGCCATTGAAGTAGGTCTTGGGACTCTGGGCATTTCCCATTTCTTTCTTTGTTTCTCTGCTCTCTGAGGTTAACTCTTTGCTATAGCACATATTCTGTTCATGCCATTTGCCTGCATGATGTTATCTCTGCTACAAGGCCCAAAGAAAGGAAGTCATCTAACCATGGACTAAACAGACAAACTCAGCTATTCCTCCTTATTGCTGTCTATTTCTGGAATCTTGCCACAGTAGTGGAAAAGGGAACACATCCCATTAATCTATCCTGTGCATTCACATGCTGCTTTGACAGTTTCTTGAAGAAATTGGTTTGCTATTGTCCAAAAATGGAGCATTTCAGCTTCGTGTTACACTTAAGAAATGACTACAACAGGTAATTTCACACATTCTAGATAAATCTCACACATTTCTTGCCTCATTACCCACCCAGTCCTTATTTTCATTCTATCTTATGTCTGAGACAGATATCAAGGAAGATTTGGGAATTTACTACAGATACTCTGTAGCCCTGAGCAGTTAAAAGCTTTTAAAATGTAACCTTTTGAAATGGCCCTTAAGCTGAACACCTGATTCAAAAGAGCTGCTTGTGTTCTGTTTTCCACCCATTAAAGTTACCTCTTCAGGAACTGCTGAATACCTCAGTCCCTCAGGCCTCTTTCATCACCTCTAAACTTCGTGAACAAATCCTGATCCCTCCTCAATAAATTTCTCAAATCAGCCCTCTGTCTGCACTCCAGTGTTTGTCTTCCACATATCTGCCATTTTAATTTTCTTGTAACTGGACTTCTCAAGGCTTCTCATTCTTTCTTTGTAATTCACTGTGCCTATGGGTAACAGTTGCCCCCTAAATGCTCATGAAACATTCCTGGTCCTAAAATACAGTGATAGCTTTTTAGTGTCTGAAGTAGCAGCGCTGACTAGATCCTTCCTACTGATAGAGATGCTATCGCACATATCATATAGTCCAGTGAAGAACTCCTAACCGACTCCCAACTGTGGCTCTCAAGCACTTGAAGTATGGGTAGTTATGCTAAGGTTTTGTGTGTGTGTGTGTGTGTGTGTGTGTGTGTGTGTGTGTGTAGGTCAGTGGACAACTTTTGAGAGTCAGTTCTTTCCTTTCATCTTCAGGTTGGTTTTGGTGACTGAACTCAGGTTCCTAGGCTTGTACTGAAAACATGTTTAACTCCTGAGCAATCTTCCAGGCCCTAAGAAATACATATTATGTTGTCTTTAAGATATGCTTAACATAGTTCAATATATGCAGTGGATATGTATTGATCACCAGTACACTGTATTGTATATAAAGAATCATATTGATTGTATATAAAGAATCATAAATATACCTAGTGAATAAAGTACAAGATTCCTAAGTATCCTGTAGGTAGTACTCTACTGGCTGAAAAAGACAATGTTCAATAAATAACAAACAATGACAAGTGATTGTATAGAAGGCAATAGGAAAATAAAAGGCAGACTGGGCAAAAGAGGGATGGAGAGGAAGCCAAGTTTTCAAGGAACTAGAGTTAGCTACTAGACATGGAGGAGTGAGGCATTCATTCTAGACAGAGGGAGAATCCAGACCAAAGACCAAAGGCCAGAAATATACATGGGCGGGAAATATGGCTGGAAGTAGAGCAAAGGCATGTAGAGAGGGCAGCACAGATGGAAATAAAAGTTAAGAGAGGAGGTAGACTTTGGAGAAGAATTTTAAAAACTTTTATTTTGAGAAAAGAGAATTAGAAAGAGTTAAAGTAGAATGGTGTTGTCAGCTGCCCAAGTTTGTAAAACAATCACTGGCAACATGATGATATTGGTACAGGATAAAGACAGGTAAAGTGAAATCAGGGTCTGTATTGGGAAGCTGTTCACTGCACGGGTGATTGATGACCATGTCTACACCAGCATGGTAGCCCCCAAAACAGTGCCTGAATCTGTGATGCTTGCGTGCTCAGTGGTCCAGAAAGGCTGGTCTCTTAGCCTTATCTTTCATAGCCCTCTCTTCCCCAGAAAAGAGAAGGAACCATTGTTCTTGTGTCTGTAGTGATTTCATACTCACTTTTCTTCATAATTTTATCATCTGTAGATGAATCCCTAGACAATATAATTTTCTTATTCTTCTTTATAACATAGAAAAAAAGTGTATGCATTCTTTTCATGGGACTTTGGCACAATCCCATGTTTGTAAGGTCTGCTGATGTTTTTACATTTGTACACCGTTTCTTTACACACTTGGCTGTACAGTGTTGCATTTGTGTAAATATCCCACATTTTTATCTGTTGAACTATTGTCCAGTTTTTGTCTTTTATGAATAGTTCCTCTCTGAGCACTGTATATGTCTTTTGTTGTACATGAACATGTGTCTCTCACTCACTGACAATGAAATCATTAACCTCCTCTGTCTTTATTGAGCGACAGCTAGGTCTTCTCTCTTGCCTCTTTTTGTCTTTTGCATATTTTTCTACTTGATTGCTACCATTTTTTTGTTAATTTATAAGACTTCTTTATATTTTGTTGGTATCTTCTTTTCCAGGTGTCTGTACTCTAGATGTTCTGAAGTATGTAGCTTTTTTTTTTCTCTTCTTTGGTTAAATAATATTTATTTTTTCCCCTGCACAGATGTAGCCCATGAAAGCTCAGTCGCCAGGTGGGTTTCTTTAGTAATGGGAACAGGGACTGTCTCTGACATGAACTGATTGGCCTGCTCTTTGATCACCTTCCCCTGAGTGGGGAGCAGCATTACCAGGCCACAGAGGAAGACAATGAAGCCACTCCTGATGAGACCTAATTGACTAGGATCAGAAGGGGCATGGGAGGAGATGAGGGAGGGAGGGCAGGATTGGGAGGGAATGAGGGAGGGAACTATAGCTGGGATACAAAGTGAATAAATTGTAATAAATAAAAATATTTCAAAAAAGAAAGAAAAAAATTAATTTTGAATGCATTTGTTGGCATTTGAAATTATATTAATTCTTTTCATGTGTTGTTTAAGAAATCCTTTTCTGTCTTTCAACAGAAATACACACGTTATAAAAATGCTATAGTGTGAATGTTCACATTTAATTGTTAGTCTACTTGGAATTACCCATTGTATGGCTTGAGGTAGGGTATTATCACTATCCTAGAGGCTGTAGGACCTGGGAATATAAAGCCAATAAATGAAGCCAACTAAAGTCTCAGGCAGTAGCATCAGACATTTTTATTTTTTTCTTATTACAGTTTATTTACTTTGTATCCCAGCTGTAAACCCCTCACCCACCCCCTCCCAATGCTGCCCTCCTTTCCTCTTCTTCTCCTATGCCCCTCCCTCAGTCCACTAATAGGGGAGGTCCTCCTCCCATTCCCTCTGACCCTAGTCTGTCAGATCACATCCAGAATGGCTTGCATTGTCTTCCTCTGTGGCCTGGTAAGAGTGCCCCCCCCCTCAGGGGGAGGTGATCAAATTGCAGCCAGCCCATGAGTTCATGTCAGAGACAACCCCTGTTCCCATTACTAGGGAATCCACTTGGAGACTGAGCTACCATGGGCTACATTTGTGCAGGGGTTCTAGGTTATCACCATGCATGGTCCTTGTTTGCAGTATCAGTGTCAGAAAAGACCCCTGTGCCCAGATATTTTGGTTCTGTTGCTCTCTTTGTGGAGCTCCTGTCTCCTCCAGGTTTTCTTTTTTTTAATCTTCCCCTTCTTTTATAAGATTCCCTGCAATCTGCCCAAAGTTTGGCTATGAGTCTCAGCTTATGTTTTGATACCCTACTGGGTAGTGTCTTTCAGAGGTCCTCTGTGGTAGGCTCCTGTTCTGTTCTGTTCTGTTTTCTCCCTCTTCCAATGTCTGTCCCATTTGCCTTTCTGAATAGACAGAGCATCTTACCCAGGGTCCTCCTTCTTGATTAGCTTCCTTAGGTGTATAGATTTTAATGTGATTATCCTATATTATATGTCTAATATCCACTTATAAGTGAGTACATACCCTGTGTGTCTTTCTGCTTCTGGGATACCTCATTCAGGATGATCTTTTCCATTTCCCACCATTTACCTGCAAATTTCATCATTTCCTTTCTTTTAATTGCTGAGTAGTATTCCATTGCATAAATGTACCACAATTTCTGTATCTATTCCTCAACTGAGGGACATCTGGATTGTTTCCAGCTTCTGGTTATTATAAATAAAGCTGCTATGAACATGGTTGAGCAAATGTCCTTTATTTATACTTGAGCATATTTTGTATATATGCCTAGGAGTGGTATTGCTGGATCTTGAGGTGGCACTATTCCTAATTGTCTGAGAAAATGCCAGATTGATTTTTAGAGTGTTTGTAAAAGTTTACATTCCCACCAGCAATGGAGGAGGGTTTCTCTTTCTCCACATCCTCTCCAGCATGTGCTTTCACTTGAGTTTTTGAGCTTAGCCATTCTGATGGGTGTCAGGTGAAATCTCAGGGTCGTTTTGGATTTGCATTTCCCTGATGACTAAGAATGTTGAGCATTTCTTTAAATATTTCTCTGCCATGCGATGTTCCTCTATTGAAAATTCTTTGTTTAGCTCTGTACCCTCTTTCTTAATTGGATTACTTGATTTGTTACTGTTTAACCTCTTAAGTTCTTTATATATTGTGGATATTAGCCCTCTGTCAGATATAGGGTTGATGAAGATCCTTTCCCAATCTGTAGGCTGTCGTTTTGTTCTGATAACAGTATCCTTTGCTTTACAGAAGCTTGTCAGTTTCATGAGGTTCCACTTATTGATTGTTGATCTTAGATCCTGTGCTGTTGGTGTTCTGTTCAGGAAGTTGTCTCCAGTATCAGACAATTTATACTCTGAGGGTTAAGAGGAGTCACATGAGTAAAGTGTGGGCAGGCTGCACATGATGGAGAAGCCACAAAACAAACAACAATTGTCATTTGTAATGAATAATCTGAAGTAAACCCACTTCCATCCAGTATACCTGGGAGTGGCACAAAAACACATTCCAAGAACAATGTCATGTTTTGGAAGAAACTGAGTTCACAAGACCCTTTTTTGTTTGTTTGTTTTTAATTTTCTCAAAAGCACTCAGAATTTTCATACAACTTTGTTTTTGGATGTTGTTTTGAAAGAGTATAAACTTTCTCCCCAATTTTAGAATGTTAATTCTATGCTTTTCTATTTATTTACAAATAATTCTTGTTGTAACCCAGTAAATAACGACAATAATAATTACTGTTTTTGAGACAGGGTCTCACTATGACTGGCCTACAAACACTATGTAGACCAGGCTGGCCTCAAACTCACTGAGCTCTACCTGCCTCCTGAGTGCTGGGATTAAAGACATGTGGCATGACCCAGACCCACTGCATAGATTTTGTCTTATTACTACAACTAACTACCTGAAGCTTGAAACAACTGCTTTGTGTTGCTAAACCACATCACAAATACTTAGAGACATCATTTGCAAGTGATGGGCTCTGAAGTTAAGCCAAGTAAAAGGAAACAACTGCCTATATGGCTCACAGAATTGTGAGGATGGGGTATAGTTTGAAGATTAGATTGCAATCCTAGTGCCATTTGGGAACTGATGTATGTGTTTGTTATAGAAGTTAGTACCAGTTAAGGTCACTTAAAGCTCCTGATATCATGTGCCATATTTCCACTGCAGGGAGGCTATGACCATTTATGTTTCAAGTTTTCATTGACTTGTTTATCTGTAGGTCTTTTTTGTTTGTTTGTTTGTTTGTTTGTTTTCTTCATAAGCCCAGGATGGTCTTGAATTTGTTTTGTTGCCAAAGCATGAAGAATGCCTTTGCCTCTGTACGGGCCCCATATCACTCCATGAAATGTGCCCTTGCCTCTGAGTACCTTCCGAATTCACAGCTGATGAAGATTACTCCCCTGCATGGGGGGACTGGGAGGAGAGAAGGAAGGGGGCATCTTTGGGATATAAAGTAAGTAAACTGAAATTTAAAAAAAAGAAAAAGAAACATAAAAAAAGATTATACCCCTGCCTAAACTGGCAAATTTGGTAAAGGCTTTCCTAGTCATCATTCTGGCAAATGCCATTCTCAACATCAAGGGCCTCTGTGACTGCTGCCTACAGTAATTGCTGCGCCTCATTTATGCTTCTGTTTCTGCTATGAATCTTGCTCTCCACGTGGTAGGAACAACATAACATTATTCACTAGATTAAGATCTTCACAAACTTCCAATACTGTATGTTCTATCATTCTTAAGTAAATAAGTGTTCACTAAAATTCTATTTTCCAAGATGAATCTGAAGTAGCAGGATTGACTCTATTTCCTTCCATTTATTGTTTCATTTTGCATTTGAAAAGAATTTTATTTCAATGACAATGTCAGTAGTGGAGGTGTTTGTTATCTTTCCTTCCATCATAACTTGTCCATTGTCGATTATAAGGAAAGTGTGTTTGGGCAAACTTTGAGAATGTCATATTCTATCAAATAAAACATACCCAGTGCTGTTTTTCTTCTGTCAGTACACACAACTCCTTTTTAGTTAATTTGATTGTCCTAAGTGAATTTTGAATCCTCTGTGACAGATGTCATTAAGTCCAGAATGTTTTTAATATGTCCTGTGATTCTGCCCAACTTTAATACAGCAAAACTCTTGTCAGAAAAAAAAAAAACCAAAAAAAACAAAAAACAACAGTAATTGAGCTGAGTGTTTACTTTTCAAAGTTAGCAAAAACAACCAAAACCAAAACCAAAGCAAAACAACCTCCAAAAAAATTGGAAATAGCATTTTGGGATAGAGTTAAAGAAATTTGAAAAAGAAATGGCATAGAACCAGAGGGCAACATAGTTTCCCTCTTAGAAGATACAGCCAGAACCTCTCCACAGTTTGATGGGAGGTTAGATCAGTGTGTACCAGGGAGCTATAGACTGAAAAAGTGGGGTTTGCAGAAAGTTGTGCAGAGATGGCAAGAAATGGAGCATGGCTCTCGAGAGAATCTAGTTGTTAATGTCCTATGACCCACCCTTGGTGCATTCCTTCTTTTTTTCCTACCTGCCATCTCAGTAATACTGCACTATAGCCCACTTTTTTCTGTCTTATTTTCCTACACTCTTCCACTTTTAATAAGCATTGAAATATTCAGAAGTAGAAGGCTTTATTCAGATGCCTTCTCTACCTCATGGAAAACTAGTGGTACATTACTAGTGATACCTCTGTTCTAGACATGAATAAAGTAAAAAAAAAACAAGCAGAAATTATACATGTCAAGTGAGTTAAAATGAGATTAGTTGAAATGGGAACATGTTAGCAACACATTTTAAGCATTTTTTGAGAGTTTCGTACCTATGAACAGTTTTTTTATGATCACATGGATGACTCCATTATCATCTCTTCTTCCTCTACTCTCTGGAGCCCTTCTCTCTAAGTAGTCCCCCTACTACTTGTGTGTGTAATTATGTGTGCATGTGTGTTTGTCTGTTTGTTTGTCTTGTTGTGTTTAATGAGAGTTTCCTGTAGGACCACGGGCAGAATACGCTTTACATGTAGCATAGACAACTCATCAGTAGCTATACTGTTAAAGAACATAAAACTCCCTTTCCCCTGGCATACAGTAAGACAACCATTGACTGCCAATAGCACCCTCAGGGAAAGATGGGGTCAACTCGGTCCTCTGCCATCTGTGATGTAGTACTGAAGGGCTCAATTTTGTGCATGTCCAATGCAGATAGCCACAACTGCCATGTGTTCATGATCTTAACCTCCATGCCTATCTAGAAGACAACTTTCTTTGTTCTCATCATTCTCCATCTCTTAATATTCTTTCTACTACCTTCGCACAGTGATCCCTGCTTCTTTGAAGGGACATAGATGTTGAACATGCAACAGTCATTTGAACATGCAACAGTCATTTGTTCTTGATAGTTTGTCTAAGGTATAAGACTCTCTGACATTAAAAAATATATATATCTCTAACAAAGGCTGAAGGCAAGACTAGTCTATGGGTATAAGTACAAATACTTAAATGCAGTTCAAGTGTATGCCAATTTAGCAAAACATTAGTAGTAAATGACTCTGCCCAGGGCCCGTGACCATTTTAGCCATGGGCTTTTGCCTATTTTGCAGAGTCAAGCTTGAGTTATTCACTCCTGTAGATCAGGATCACCCTGAAAACAGCAATGCCAGTGTTGTACCAGCAAGTACATCTTACTCAGAAAGTTGGTATTGTAGCATTCATGGTCCAGTGTTGGATAAGATCATAGAAGTTGTTTTTCCCCAGCAGCCTGTATAACAATTTCTTGCACTATGAAAGCTAGCCAGGAGGAAGGGAACTTTCAGCACAGTTCTGCCTTATTTTTTCTGCCTGAAATCAAGGAGGTGTCTTTAATAAACAAGAAAATGAAAGATGAAGAGGGTTGTATACCCACTTCTAATATTGGGAAAATAATATCAATAAAAGCAGCTTTAACTCCATATTGCTATTGTCCATAAAAAGTAGGAGCTGATTTCCTCTAGATCAGTGCTTCTCAATCTCTGGGTCATAATTCAACCTGTGGGTTATGACTCCTTTGGGGTTGACCCTTTCACAGGGGTTGCATATCAACTATCCAGTATAGCAGATATTTACAATAGGATTAATACCAGGAGTGATGTTTAGTTATGAAGTAGCAATGAAAATAATTTTATGATTGGGGATCAGCATCACACAAGGAACTGTATAAAGGGGTGCAGCATCAGGAAATTTGAGAACCATTGTCCTAGAGGGTGTGCTGAGTTGATGGCGAAATTCTGATGAAGCAGCACCGTAGTCTAGCTTTCTACAGTCACATGCTATCTTTCTTCATGCTCCTGCTGTGTATGCCATGAGCTGTTTAGAATGTTTTGCTTAAAACATTCTGTGCTTCAGATTTTTATTTTCTAAAAGTTATTTGTTTTATTTTATTCTGTTTGTTTGGCTTTCTTTTTTTTCTACGCGTACGTATCTGCACCCTGTGCATTCCCGGTGCTAGCAGAGGTTAGCATTAGTAACCCTGGAACTATAGTTTTAGATGGTTGTGAGTCACCACCTGGGGGCTGGGAACCAATCCCAGGTCCTCTACAAGAGCAGTAAGTGCTCTTAATCACCAAGCTATCTCTCCAGACCCAGTATTTAACTTATTATATAGGAGTTATAGACAATTGCTAGCTGCCATTATATATGCTGGGGTTTGAACCAGAGATCTCTGGAAAAGCAGCCAGTGCTCTTAGCCAATGCTCTTGTATATATATTTAATTATGTGTGCCTGTGTGTAGGTATGTGCATGTGAGTGCAAACACATGAGTCCAGAAGAACACTTTGAATTCATTAAACTTACAAATGGTTGTGAGATGCCCGACTTAAGTGCTGGGAACCAAACTTGGGAGGCACAGGAATCTCAGGAGAGATAATAGACTAGTGCATCAGGAATCACTTTACAGTTCCTCATGGAAAGGCATACACTTCTACTTTCATGTAGCTTCAAGTAATTGTAATTAAAATTTTTTTATTTTGACTTTGGGACAAGTCTCAGAAGCAGACTATCACATGCAATAGTAGAAATGACCACAACACTAACTTTCATTGATTGTTTTAGGTTATTTTGCAACACTTTCTATGTGGACTACCAGAGCCAAAATTAACTCATATTTAAAGCAGGAATGAAGTTGCACTGAGTCATTAATTTATAAATGATATCATGATGTTTGCTATAATATTGTTCCCCTTAGTTTCTTGTGGGTCAGTATTTGACTTGTCTCTAGTGGTGAACAGGATTCACATTCATTTTCTCTCTCTCTCTTTCTCTCTCTGTGTCTTTTCCCTCCATCTCTCTTCCCTCCTTCACACACATACACACACACACACACACTCGCAGGCACAAACATGCACTCACACGTGCACACACACTAAAGTGCCATCTCTGACTCTGGCGGCCATCTGTAACAATTAAGGAGGACTATTATATAGTTTTAAAAGGACACGTTATTCAAGAAAACCTTTTGCTTTCTTTCTAGTATCCATAGAAAGTAGCCTGATTTTTCTTTAAAAATACAAAATAAAATAAAATACATGTGTGTTTTTGTGTTCCTTGTGCTTTTGCTAGTTTCTGTTTGTGGTTTCCCGAACCTTAACTTGCCTAGTGTGAAACTGCTTTATGGCACTTGAAGGACTATACACCATGTTGCCGCCACCCCCGACACACACTCTTTGTAGTCTCTATATGCAGCTTGATTTTTTTTCCATGCCCTTTATGCACTTGGCTAATTGACAGTGATCCTGTGGCATGGCTTTGACTGGGAGAGCTGTTGTTGGTAGCCAAAGCCCTCTGCAATCTGGAAGCAGAGGAATTGGCAGGAAGCAATAGGAAGGCGATTCTTCCTGGAACCTTTTACTGAAAGTGTGAGTACACACTATAGGTCATCCAAAGGGTATTCATATTCGTACAAAACCACGGCTAAGGGAATTTACAGAAAGACTCTTGTCTTCAGAAAGCCTAGTCAGATTCAAACTCGTTTTTATTTTCTTTCACACGAATGAAAGTTATGGTTCGGTCAGCCATGAGGCTTCTGTCTGTGCTAGCTTGCCAGATGGGACTGTAACAGGGTTTTCTTGGTAGATTAGCACCTTCTTCCGTTAGTCACTGCCGTTTCTTGGTTCCAGTTTCTTTTAAATACATGTTCCCTTTTCTCAGACTTCTTTTTTTGTGCCTTTGTGCCTGCATACCCAGCCATGAGTTTTGGTGGTCTGTGGGTGGCCTCCTCATTTCTATCGAACAGCTTCATAAGGAGCCCAGCTGCTCTCCGTCAAGGGTTTTTCTCTTTTATTAGTCTCAGAAGGCAGCACTGGCAGGGTGCAGCATGTTGGTACAAGATCCCAGCTGTTGTAATTGAGCCTTTGGACTCCCTGATCATTTGGAACTTGAAGAAGAATTTGACCCCATCATAGCATTTGTTTCTGTTTCTTCATTTGTTTGGTTTTGCATATCTTACAGTATAGTGATCACTCTAAAACATAAAAACAGTATGGAGAAAAATTGAAGTTGGATTTGCATTTCAATTTTTGTTTTGTTTGGAGTGGGGAGTTTAAGAACTGGGTAAAATGTTAATTAGTGGGGATTCAGATTAAGTCTGTCTGGGCATACCTTTATTTGGTAAACAGCCTAAGCAACCTTACCAAAATGTCTTCACACTTTTAAAAATAGTGTGTTTTAAGCAAGCTCTTTCTAGAGGCACTTGGAAAAATGGTGCAGAATTGAAAAGATTTGGGGCTGCTTAATTAAAAGGAAACATACAGCCAAATGGAGATTCTGTTTAAAAAGGACTTTGCCGTTTTATGTGTTTTTTATGTGTTTATCTTTTTTCCTAGTTCTTTGGGTGAATTCTGTAGGGCAGGAACTCAAGATCGATGCTCTGATAAGCTGACCAGCTATTGAATAATGGGATCAAATACCACGTTAAGCAATGAAAATATCCACTTTCACTTCCTTGTAGAAGATTGACAGACAAGAACATGCATAATAGCATACATTTATATTTAAGAAATGTAACTTATTTAAAACAGGGAACCTTGAGGGAAATGCTTGGTTGGGACTGAGTCATTACCCAGTTAAAAATAACCTTTCCAGGTCATGGCGTTTTGTTTGCCGCAGTGAAATAAGTTTATTTCAGCAGAATGAAGCCATTATTAGCTTGGCAGAGTCCACTTGTCAGAATTTTATGGAGCAGAACACCGTTTGGCTGGGAAATTCAATAAATACTGTAATGTGAGAGGAGTTAAACTCCAAGGGCTGAAGGGGCAAAGAGGGGGGGGGGATTTGTTGCTAATTCATAGTTTTACAGCTTCAGTATAGCATTAGGGGAGATGATGAGTTATCATTAGAGGTCAGGTGCACAAACGTTTTGTGAATTGCTGAGGAACCAGGATGTGTGAGTAAAATAAAAACTTTAAGGTGCATTGGAGAGGGATAGTCCCAATTGAGTAACATAAACATGAAGTGTCCTCATTCTCAAGTTTTTTTTTTTTAATTTTTCTTTTTAGAAATTAATATCTTCTTACCTGCTGTTCTGTCCTGGGGTTTCTAGAGGATTCAAATATAGCTGAAAATCCTAGGACAATCTCATTCAGTCATTAGATTAGAACTGTCATATTAAAATGGAGCTGAACCATTTGTCATCATAACCGTATAGAACCTCAAACCATTGGCACTCTCAAGTGAGGATCTGCTGGGTTCACCTTGAGCAAATTTGTTAGCATGACAGAGGACTTAATTCCTATCTCTTTTACAGTATCACCCTAGGCAAGTTCTGTAATGTCATCAAGCCTTGGTTTCCTTATCTGCAAAATGGTGCTAGTAATAGTGTTTACCCTATGGAGTTACTTGAAGGTAGAAATGAAATCATGCATATAGATTTAGCTATCTGTCTAGCAAATTAAGCATAACAGCGTGATATTTCTCAGTTGAAAACACCAATCACTCTCAGATTCTTAGGGACTTACCATTCTCTAACTTACTGGGAGATAAACTCAACAAACAATGTGACTGATGCCATTCCCTGGCTGTATGCCATTATCCACTGACTTCTGAATGTCAATGCACAAATATAGTTTATATTTTACATAATTAACAATCATTGTGTAGGCACTTATTTGTGTTCTGGTTTTAAGATCGATCACCTTGTGGGTATTTACATTCATTTTTATGATTGGTAAGTCTCTATATTAATTATTTACTATTCTGATTGTGTTGAAATTCTGTAATTTGCTTGATCTTGTTGTAGGATCTTGTTGAGCTTGCTTCTGCAGTGGAATCTTCACGGATGGTTAGAGAAAGTTTATTTGGATAGAAATATCCAAGGCATGGAGAATAAAGCTATTTTGAACTAAAATGATATTGCATACCTGTTTAAGATTATTTTTTTTAATACTTAAGTTGTTGAATTTAATATGAAGAGAAAGAAAGCATTAAAATGTGAGTTTTCATGGACCTGTCTCTGTATTGAGATTGGCTGGAGAGCCCTTTCATATGTATTATTGAAAAAGATGGGTTGGGTATATTATAGCCACGTTTTGAAGAAATTGAGGTTACGGAATCCCATTTAAGCATGTGAGAAAGTTCAGGATGTCTGTTATACAGCATGGTGAAAGTACTTAATAACAGTGCATTCTATACTTGAGAATTGCTTAGAGTAGATTTTTAAATGCTCTTATTACAAAACACTGATAAGGATGAGAAGCAATAGATATCCTAAGTATTTGTTTTTACCCTTCTACAGTATGTACATATGTAAAAGTGTGTTGCACATCATTATTATATAAATATTATTTATACTCATTGTTATGAAAGAAAATTAAGAACATTTGCTACCGATGTCCTACTTTTAACCTGCTTAACTGGAAACTTTTATGGGCACATTGTTGGATGAATCCACCTGCTGAACTGTGTAAGGAGGTACAATGGAGCCTTTCCCTTTGTCAGAATTATTAGAACTTTAAAGATAGGGTCTGTTCTCTGTCCCTGCAGAAAGGGTGCTCAGTGGAGAGTATGAACTCATCAATGTGACCTTCTCACATTCTATACAGTATGATTATGAGCTTTTGAATTCATTTAATTATAAAACCTCCCTGGAGTGTATTATGGTAGAATGTGAACACACTGTTTGTAACTTTAACAGTTTAGGAAATGAGGGGAAAATGCAGTTTGGTTATTTTGTACTTTGGATAGTGCTTTGCTAACAGGCTTTTCCCATTTTCTTCCATTAATTGGCTGCTATCTCACTTTCAATTTGTCATAAATATTTTGGCAAATCTTTTCCCTAGAGAGGATGCAGGTCTTCTGACCTTGTCTCTTCTTTGACTTAATACCTTTATGTCCTAAGGGTACTTTATTTGAGACTAATATAGATTAAGAGACTTCTCTACCTCGGGCTGCAGAGCCAGCCTCTAAGGCTTGTGGAGGAATCACGAAAGTCAATTAAAGAACAGTCCCTGGACTCCCAAGATGCTTCAGATAAACAATGAACCTTTTGACAGCTGATTGCCAGCTGCAGACAATAAATTGTATTTCTTGTGCCATTCCTTCAGTCTGAAGGTACACCACGGCAAAACATATTTTGAGTCATAAATAATAGAGTCTCATTCTCAGGGACATCAAAGAACAACTAGGAAGAAAACAGCTACTCTCTCCCCCACATTGTCTGGTGAAATCGTGCTTGTAATTATAGCCAAACATAGGAGAGAATTTCTTCCCAGAGTAATGGTTCCCATGGGCATTTTTCACTGGAGCATGTTAATTTATATTTACAATATCTGCCCACGCCGATCAATAACAAGTCTGAGATGTGCAGAGCCAAGCTCTAGAGAGGCTCTGATTACATTTATCTCAATAACTGACATGAGTCTAACCATTGCCCAGCTTATCTTGATGTGATCTTCCTTAGCTGGGCATGTATAAACTGAGTTATAAGGTTTCTTGTGTCTCTTTCTGATCTCAGTTCTTTGGGGGACACAATATCCCTGGCCTTGTAGATCACACATGTTAATTAATATTCATTTAAGAGGTATCATTCAGGCCTTTTCAGTATATCACTGATTCACTGCAGGAGTCTTCCCAGCTGAGAACCTGAGGCAAGCGTGTGACTCAGAAGTAGTGTTAAAACTAACTTTAAAGTAGTGTTAAACTACTTTAGCTTGGCAGAAACTGCTCGGGACATTTCTTTTGGTTTCCCCCAGATATGTTCAAGTGAAAACGTTAATCCTTTGGCTGTCTGAATAGGATGTTATGCAGTCTAACTCCCTTCAGGAGATTGTGACCAGATTATGAACCAGTGTATAACAACAGTGTTTGAATTTTTGCAAGTCTTTCTATTGTGCCCAGGAACATAATGTGTGAGCAAATATGTCTCCTTGGCCTGCTGACTGCAGCATTCACAAAACCCCAGGATTTGGCTGAGTTTGTGGAATGCCAGCCTGAGGCATAGAAGCTTGTTTACTGTGCTGATTAAAAGGCAAGCTTGAAATGACTGAAGAGATAGTGGTATTTCTGGCTGTATGTGTGTGAAGAGATGGTCTGTGGTGATGTGGTGTGCACCTTCTCTCTCTCTCATGTGTGTGTAGAAGATGATCCTTGGTGATATTATATGTAATAGAACATTTCACACTCATTGGAAGTGGATACTAGCTTTAAATTTTCCATCTTATCTAGAAGGAAATTTTAGGAACACATTTTAGGAGCACACATTCTCTTTGGCATTTCCTCTTCCCAACCCTTTGTGGTAATGCTAATCTGTCCTGAAGATTTGCAAGATGGGCAAGGCTGAGGGATAGCTGAGAGGGTATGTGAAGTGTTGAAGGAATCCCATGGTTACTGGGGTTAATGTCAGAAGTTCCAAAAAGAAAGGAACTATGCATATATACAAAAAAGAGTACAGATTGGAATTGTTTCAGTTTGCACTCTTAACAACTCCATGTTTGTTAATTCCATAGCCTTGTTTCATAGTATACCTTGCTATCACTATTTATGATGCCATGTCTCAATAATTTGTTGTATGCAGCTGTGTTCCCTCTTCATATGGGCATAAAGAAGCATGTTCTCTTACCTAGTTTGTGACTCTTGATACATCTCAAGATTTACTGTGTCTCCCAGGTTGAAAGGCAGAAGGGCATGGTGGGAGCATGAGGCAGTAGTCACATTGCTTTCTTCATTCTCAGGAAGAAGGGGAGAAGGCTGATGAGCAGCTTGCTTTCTCCTATTTTCCTGTTTTCTTTTTCTTTTACTATGTCAGTCCAGAACTTCAACACTTATGGTGCTGATGTCCGCATTCAGGATGAGTCTTCCATCCTCTGATAAATACTATTGAATACCTAGAGGTGTATCTCCATATTGTCTCTACATCATGTTATTTGGATTAAAAGCATAAGCATTGTACACTCTGCTTGAATTCACCCATTAAAAACTAGATTCATAGAAATACACCTTTGGCAAAAGAGATATAAAGCTGGAGAAATAAGGAAGTGAAATGAATAAGGACAACCTGAGTTTATTTTCCTGGTATAAGAAGAGAACCAACTTCTACAAGTTGTCTCATCTCTGAGCACAAACACATAGTAAATAAATGAAATAAACTAAAATTTTATATGCTACCATCACCTCTATAATCACTGTTTTCATACTGCTGATGTTTATAAGCAACACATAAGATAGCAACGTTTTAGAATTTAAAATTAAAGTATGTCTTGCTCAAACAACATTCTCAGGATAGTTTTAGGACTGTCAACAAAAGCATTAACTCTCAAATCTTTCGCAAATTATAAAGTATATTTTGTTACAAACAAAGTTGTTTTTCTTTGCACATCTGGGAAGGGAAGCATATCAATAATTTGTAAGGTTATATAAAAATATCCTGCTGTTAATTACTACCAGTCTGCCCTGAAGTCATTTTTCCATTAATGCATGCCTATTCCCAGAGGAAATATAGCAGAGTGAATGTGTTATTACCCAGTTGGGCAATGCCTCGTTTAAATTTTATTTTAGCCATACTCACTTAACAGGAAAGCTTTAATAGTAACTTAAGGGTAGGAGTTATTTCTGATAAATGAAAGCCTGGACTAACCACTCAGCCTTGTTTCTTCCTAAGGGTTTTCCCCCATTCATAAAGCTGTTACAGTAACCTTGTAGCATCTTTGTCCATTACCATCACAGTGTCTGTTGCTGGTTTTCTGGAGTGTTTCCTTTAACATGGGCAGCATCCAATTTTCTCTAGAGCAAAAGAGGTTTTTGTTGCTCTTCCAAAGTCTGTTCTTACCATTTAGCTGACCTCAAGTCAACCTTCTTTTCTTTGGTCTTTCATGCTGGATCATAGATATTCTATGATGGTTTATGCAGACATGTATTTTTCTCTACTCTTAAAAATTACACAATAGAAAAAAGCATCACAAAAAAAACAAATCTTCATTTCTCTTTAACTCATAGTTTTCAGTCCAATGATTATTTTCTAATTCAGTCTCTATGAACTCTCTCTGTTGCCAGGGCTTGAGAGTTACACAATGTAGAGTAAACACCGTGCTACTTGTGAAAATAGTAGTTTAAATTACTAAAATGATTATTCATTGTTGCATATTATTTGGTCTTAGAAATTTGTCATTTATAATTGAAGTAATAGAAACAGCATGTAGTGGAGGCTTTCCAGTTTCTCCTCTAAGACCAAGCACTCAAATCCTCCACACTGATTCACTGTGATGTCTTACCTAATTGGCCTTTGCAGGGACATTGGCTGTTTTAAGAGTTCAAAGTTATCCATCCCTTTTCTCCAAGGAGAAGACTATCTCAGCATCCCCAGTCCTGCCTCAGGAAGCAAAAAAGCTCCTGGAGCATCTTAATTAAATGTTTCCCAGGGCCTTTATTCTTGCTGGGAAAGTAAACAAAGCTTAACCAGACTCCAATCCAGGAAAAAAATAAAAAATAAAAAAAGGCTCTTTCCTCAAATGTTGTCTTAAAAATTGTTTTACTCTCTGCTGTTTGCTCTGCAGTATTACAGATTATGTGTTTTAAATACAAATACTCAAAACATGCTAGTAATTCCTTCCAAAGGATTTTACAGTCTTTTCTTTAAAGCATCCATAGACATAGCCACCAGTAAAGAATTGTCCATTTGTTTCATTGTGAGTCATTATGAAAGATTGTTCTCCACTTGCCCAATTTCTAATGCCGGTGAGCAGGGCACTTTTTAATAGTGCCTTTAGATCCACTGTATTTCCAGTGGAATGATGAAATAGTTTTGTAATCAACAACTGACTTGTTATTCACCACTAATGCATTTTCTCTATTTTTATATGCATTTTGATTATGTTATCTTACTTCATGTATGTTAGGGTATAAAGACCTTTACATATTCCCTGGAGCTCTCTGATACTTCTAAAACCTCATCCAGTTATCTTTCCACTACGGTTCTCTCTTATCTGTCATTCTGGAGCCTCTGAGGTCATTCCTGTTTTAAGATTATTCATATAGTACTTGTATCAGATTAGTGAATGGACGCAAGTGCTTTTAAGGTATATGATATTGAAAAGATATTCTGAAATGGAAGATAACAAATGGACTATGTTAATGGAAAATAAAGCTAATTTACCAGTTTAGATAGATTTCCAGCATATGCTCCAACTTTTGAGCACCCTTCATTTTCTCCATTTCACATGAGAAAATTGAGTCTGAGAAGCTTCCTCAAGGTGAGGAAAATAGCTATGCCACAAAATAGCACACACCCTAGTAGAAGTAGAGAGGACAGGACCACTGAGTAGGAGGGAGGGTGGCAGTTTGAAGGACAGTGCCACAGAGATATTACATTTGTGTTGCTAATCCATGGATAAATACAAAATTCATAGCATCCAACCAACTGATGATCTTTCCAAATAGAAAGAACATCTGCACATGGAATGAGAACTATTTTGTGTTTTTGAAATTGTAATTATTTTATTCTGAAGAATTGTGGAAAAGATTAGGAAAACAGACATGCTTTATATTAGACAATCAATTTCTAAATCAATAAAAACCTTGGAGTATATTTTAACAATAAAAATTCAATTGTACATTTTAAACAGAACATCTGTGATCAAAACTGAGTTGTCCAAAGGTAATTTTGACATTGGTTTGGGGCATATACATAATGGACGTACTGGCTAGTCTGTTCTTACAGCCTGAAACAGCCTGAAGCAGGTGAACTGCAGTAGCCTGTGGTGCGTTATATTGCTGATATACAGTTACCAAGACCAGCGCTGTTTGGGCAGGACCAGTCAGTGGGTCACAGAGAGATGAGCCATGAGGCTAGGGAGGACAGTTACATTCCGCAGGACACCGTGTTCGAGATGAGATGGCTGAGAAAATTATGGAAATCTGCAGAGCCACCACAGAGTGCTTCCAAGAACTATGTGAATGATCCGTATTTTTCATAAGAGGCTGGGAAGGGGTCTGGCCTTGTCCATCGAAGAAGCAAATTCCAAAGTTCTTGGAGCATCTGATACAAAACTCAAAAAAGTAGTCTACTGCAGAAAAATTAACTTGAGGCTTACTCCTGAGACCTCACATTGTTCTTAAAAACAAGATCTGAAGATGTCAAAATGTTTTCAAGAATTTCAGTTGGTTTCACAGGACAGAAAGCAAGAATATTTAAAGGATCCTGAAAATACCCAGAAACCATAAAATGAAACTATGTCTAATATCTCATAAAAAATAATAAGAAAATTGTAGCATTGAATTGTTTCTTCCTTTAACACATGGAAGAATAAATCTTGGAATTTTTAGTGGTAATTCTTGTAGTCTGATGTTTCCTGACATTAAGTAGCTCATGTGCCACTTTGTAGATTGGCATATTTATTTGGTTTTTGATTCAACTTTGCTTAAAGACTGAAAAGCTGAGTTGAGAATGAAGGACACCAGCAGATGCTGATATTAAGAACTAAGGGATGTCTGAATGAGCATGTTTGTAGCTCATGAACATACATGTGTTATGTGTTAGCCATTTGAAGGTAATGTTCTCATTATTTTTTAAATATTACTTTTATCCCTTTGGAGCTTGGTATTTTGGAGTAAGATTTTTTTATGTATAAGAGAAATGTGCATGGGCTCATTTGTCACATTTTTCACAGCATGGGCCAAGCCCCAAGTTATATCCATAGCCCAGTGAAACAAAACATAAAAATCAAAATCAACACAAAACAAAACCCCTCTTTCCAACCTAGTGAGTTTCTTCACAGGTCTCCGAAGGGGAAAATCAAGAGCAGATTACAAGTGAGCACTGCTTGTGGTACTAGACACTCACCAAAACCTGGGGGAGTTTGTCACCATTCTGACTTACTTACATATGTCAACTGTCACTGGTAGGGCACAGACTGATGTTTTTTTGTTTCATCATGATAGTTAACATGCTGCTGTTTGATGATATGATAGTACACATAAGTGACCCCCAAAATTCTACCAGAGAACTCTTTCATCTGATAAACACCTTCAGCAAACTGGTTGGATACAAAATTAATTAAAAAAAAATAATAATAATCAGAAGCCCTCCAGTATACCAAAGACAAATGGGCTGAGAAAGAAATTAGGGAAACAACACCCTTCACAATAGCCAAAAATGACATAAAGTACCTTGGTGTGAACCTAACCAAGCAAGCGAAAGACCTGTATGAAAAAAACATCAAGTCTCTAAAGAAATTGAAGAACAAATCAGAAGATGGAAAGATCTCCCATGCTCAGGATCAGTAGGATTAACATAGTGAAAATGACCATCCTACCAAAAGCAATCTACAGATTCAGTGCACTTTCCATCAAAATATCAGCATAATTCTTTACAGACAGTGAAAAAAACAAAACAACAACAACAAAAAAAAAACAATTCTCAGTTTCATATGGAAAAACAAAAAACCCAGAATAGCTAAAACAACCATGAATAATAAAAGATCTTCTGGAGGTATCTCCATCCCTGATCTCAAGCTGTAATATAGAGCAACATAAACAAAAATAGCATGGTATGGGCATACAGATAGACTGGTGGATCAATGGCATCTAATCTAAGACCCCAAAATAAACCCACACACTTATGGACATTTAACTTTTGACAAAGAAGCCAATACCATACAATGGAAAAAAGATAATATCTTCAACAAATGGTGCTGGTATGATTGGATGTCTACATATAGAAAAATGCAATATATCCATCTATGTCACCCTGCACAAAAGTAAAGTCCAAGTGGATCAAAAACATCAACATAAAACCAGACACAGTAAATTTGTTAGAAGAATAAACCTGTAGAGAAGAGCCTAGAACTCATAGGTGCAGTAGGCAACTTCCTGAATAGAACACCAGCAGCACAGCCTCTAAGAGCAACAATCAATAAATGGGATCTGATGGAATTGAAAAGCTCCTGTAAAGCAAAGGATACTGTCATCAGAACAAAACTATACCCACAGACTGGGGAAAGATCTTTTTCAACCCTATGTCTGACAGAGGGCTAATATCCAGAATATATAAAGAACTCAGGAGTTAAACACCAAACCAAGTAATCCAATTTAAAAATGGGGTACAGAGCTAAACAGGGAATTCTCTGTAGAGGAATACAGAATGGCAGAGAAACACTTAAAGAAATGCTCAACATCCTTAGTCATCAGGGAGATGCAAATAAAAACAACCCTGAGACTTCACCTTATGCCCAAATGGCTAAGATCATAAACTCAAATTACAACACATGCTGGAGAGGATGTGGAGAAAGGGGAACCCTCCTCCATTGCTGGTGTGAATGTAACCTGTACAACCACTTTGGAAATCAGTATGGCTCTTTCTCAGGAAATTAGGAATAGTGTTACCTAAAGATCCAGCTATAGCACTCCTAGGTATATATCCAAAATATTCTTAAGGGGATTTGCTCAACTGTGTTTGTAGCAGCTTTATTTGTAATAGCCAGAATCAGGATGTCCCTCAGCCAGGGAATGGATAAAGAAAACATTGTACATTTACACAATGGAATACTATGCAACAATTAAAAACAAGGAAGCCATGAAACTTGCAGGCAAATGGTGGAAACTAGAAAGATCATCCTTTGTGAGGTAACCCAGAAATAGAAAGACACACATGGTATATACTTATTTATTGGTGGATATTAGCCATGTACTATAGGATAAACATACTAAGATCTAAGATCTATGTCCTGGAGAAGCTAAACAACAGGGAGGACCCTAGGGAAGATGCTTAATCCTTATTCTGAGCAGCAAATGGGATGGACATTGGAAATAGGAAGATAGGGAACAGGACAGGAGCCTTACACTGGGGGTTTCTGAAAGACTCTACTTGGCAGGGTATCGAAGCAGATGTGGAGACTCATAGCCAAAATTTGAGCAGAGTGCAGAGAATCTTATGAAAGAAGCAGGAGATAGAAAGACCTGGAGGGAACAGGAGCTTCTCAAGGAGACCAACAGAACCAAAAAATCTGGGCCCAGGGGTCCTGCAGAGACAGATGAAGACCAAGGACCATGCATGGAGAAGACCTAGACCCCCTGCTCAGATGTAGTCAATGGGCAGCTCAGTCTCCATGGTGGTCCTCTAGAAGGAGAGCAGGGGCAGTCACAGGTATGAACTTGGTTGCCTGCTCTTTGATCACCTTCCTCTGGTGAGGTGGCCTTGCTAAGCACAGAGAGAGAGGATCCAAACAGTCTGATGGGACCTGATAGGCTAAGGTCAGATAGTAAGGGAGGAGGAAGGAGGACCTCCATTATTAGTGGCATAGTAGGGGAAGAGGAAGGGAGGCGGGACCGGGAGAAGATGAAGGAGGGAACTAAAGCTGGGATACAAAGTGAATAAATTGTAAATAATAATAATAATAATAATAATAATAATAATAATAATAATTTTTAAAAAATTAAAAGATGCTGCTGTTCATGTAGTAAAGGATAAAATGATGATGCTGAGTATTATCTGTACATGTGTGTATCCCTAAATATTCTTGGCCATAGGGAAAATACTGGAAAAAAGAAAATATATTATTGGATGCATTACACTGGAATGGGAAAGGGCTTAAAAGTTTGTGTGTATGTGTGTGCCTGTATGTGTTTGTGTATGTATGTACCATCGTGTATATATATGTTAGAGGACAAGTTGTTGGAGTTGGTTTTCTCCTTTTACCATGTGAGTGTTAGGGACTGCACTTAGCTCAGCAGATTTCAAAGCAAGTGCTATATCTGCTGAATAATCTAGCTTGAATTTAGTACTTTATACACATATTTATACATCTTCTAACGTTTTTCTATAATGGTAAAAGTGCAGAAAACAACTAAGAAAAGTTTATTGAGCATATTTCGTTGAAAGGACAAAAGGCTTATTTATTCATGTATTTATTTAATTGTGAGATTGGGTGTGGTTAAACCCAGGTTTTTCATTTGATAGCCAAGAACTACACCATTAAACAACACTTCTGATCTCAGCCCCAGGTTTTAAGTCTGTATTTTGAGGTCCCATGAAGTTGCCCAAGCTGGCTTTGAGCTCATTGTTTCGCTAAAGGCAGAATTTGAACTGCTTCAGCCTTTGATTATATACTTGGACCACTGAGCTTGGCCAGGAGTTTTAAACACAGAGCAAAGAGTGTTGTCAATGCAGGTATGTAGAGAGAAGGTGATTAATTCTTAAACTTTAAGAAATTTTTATTGTTTTTTTTATGTATCAGTTGAGCTTGTATACTTAAACTTTATTTTGCCCATTAATGTATGAGCATTTTAAACAAAAATAAGTCAAAATAACCGGAGGAACAAGGGCAGTTTAAAAAGAAACATTTATTTTCATAACACTTATAAAATTCTAAATTATAAAAATAATTCAAATATCAGATAGAAATTTTAAATAGTTTTTTTTCCTAGTTAGGTGTGCTCTAAAGTGTTAAGATTGTGTGTTTGAAAACAGAGACCCTGTACTCTGCCCAAAATTTGACTGAGTCTCAACATCTGCCTCAATACCCGGAATGTAAAGCCTTTTAGGGGCCCTCTGTGGTAGGCTCCATCTTGTTCCCTGTTTTCTCCCTCTTCTGATGTCCATCCTCTTTGCCTTTCTGAATGGGATTGGGCATCTTAGCCAGAGTCCTCCTTCCTAATTAGCTTCCTTAGATGTACAGATGTTAGTATGATTATCCTATATTATATGTCTAGTATCCACTTATGAGTGAGTATATACCCTCTGTATCTTTCTGCTTCTAGGATAGCTCACTTGGGATGGTCTTTTCCAGTTGTCACCATTTACATGCAAATTTCATGATTTCCTTATTTTTTTATTGCTGAGTAATATTCCATTGTGTAGATGTACCACAATTTGTGCATCCATTCCTCCACTGAGGGCCATCTGGGCTGTTTCCAGCTCCTGGCTATTACAAATAAAGCTGCTACAGACTCATAGCCAAACTTTGGGCCGAGTGCAAGGAAACTTATGAAAGAAGTGGGAGATAGTAAGACCTGGAGAGGACAGGAGCTTCACAAGAACAGTGACAGATCCTAAAAGTTGGGGCACAGGGGTCTTTTCTGAAACTGATACTCCAGCAAGGACCACTCATGGAGATGGCCTAGAACCCCTTCACAGAGGTAGCCTATGGCAGTTCAGTATCCAAGTGGCCTCCATAGTAATGGGGACAGAGACTGTCTCTGACATGAACTGATTGACCTGTTCTTTGATCATCTACCCCTGAGCTGGGAGCAGCCTTACCAGGCCACAGAAGAAGACAATGCAGCCACTCCTGATGAGACCTGATAGACTAGGATCAGAGGGAAGGGGAGGAGGACCTTCCTTTTCAGTTGACTGGGAAAGGGACATAGGTGGGGAAGAGGGAGGGTGCAGTTGGGAGGGGAGAAGGGAGGGAGGTACAGGGGGGATACAGAGTGAAAAAACTGTAATTAATAAAAATAAAATTAAAAATTTTTATATAAAAAAAGAAAACAGAAACATGTGTGTACTGTTATCTCCTGTTTGTTACGACTCTGTCTATATAGTTTGTGGAGATTATATTTTATGGTACAAAAATAAATTGTTTTTGAATAGAAAACAGACAAGCTCTAATCATGTATGTTGTCATATTTTTTTGAAAAAAAATACGTCATTTAATTATTTTGTTGGTCTAGAATAGATGATTGGTCTTACTTCCTTTTTTTCCATATAGCAAGTTAATAAGCTAGTTTTAATCATAGCTACTAGCTAATTTTTTGTCCCTTGATACCAGCTAGCAAGTTGTTGGAGCTGGTCCCTGATACCAGCTAGCATCATTTCTAGTAAGAGGGAATGCTAACTAAGGAATTGCCTCTATTATAGTAACCTGTAGGCAAGTATGTATTCTTGATTACTATAGATGTGGGAGGGCTCAGCCCATTATGGGAGGTGCAGTCTTTGTACAGATGGCGCTAAGAAACTTGGCTGAGCAAGCCACGAGGAGCAAGCCAGGTAGGAGCACTTTTCCATGGCCTCTGCTTCAGTTCCTGACTCTAGGTTCTTTTTTAAATGTGTGCCCTGACTTCCCTCGGTGAAGTAATGTGATTTGACAAGTGATAGGTGAAATGAAATTTTTCTTCCCTAAGTTGCATTTGGTCATTTTCTTTGTCACAGCAATAGAAAGCAAACTAGGACTGTATAGTAAAACAGTCACAATTCACAGGCTAGTTCTTGTATCCTTTTTTCCCCCAAAAAATTTGGAAGCAGGGGAATAGGGCTAGATTTCTAAGCATTCTTTTTAGATTAAAAACAACAGAACAAAACAAATCAAAAATCGAAAGAACAACAAATCTCTACCCCTAAAATATAGAACTCTAAGAAAGAAATCACTAAAGGAACAGTTTATTCTGCCCTACATATTCACAGAGTAGACACTATTACATTTTGTTCTAAGGGAGAGTTTCAAAAGGAAACCTGTCAGAATTCAAATGAGTGGTGGGGACACAGCGTTTTACCCATCATATTAACATCTTGGCAGTTTCCCACCAGTTTGGAAAACAAGAAATCCATCATGGGCCTACAAACATCATTACTGTCTACCATCTAGGCCAAAACACATCATAACCTGTAGCTGTTCAATAAATCCTGATTGACAGCATTGTGAATCCCAAAATTTGGAGCTAGAGCTCAAGCATGAGCTCTTAACTTCCCATCTAGTGCAAATGATGCTTTGGGAACTCTATTGAGTTCCTAGTAAAATTATTTACAAAAAAGAAATGCTGAGAGAAGCTGAACAGACACAAATAAATAGTGAATGAGTAAGGGAAGAAGTTCTGCATGAATTTAAATAAACCCTAGATGCAGGAATGTGTCTTAACAGTTAGACATTTATAATATGAATTACTTGGTACCTTTAGCAATTTCCCATTGATATTACATGTTTAAATATGTTAAATATTTCAGTGATTACATAATATATTTTTGGGTGATTCATAAATCATTGAAAACAGTTGGAACAATGTTAACACAAAATTAAGTGATTTCTTATGAAACATTTTTCCCATGCCTACTGTTCACACAAACACCTCTGAGACCTAGTTACACATCATTCTTATGTTACTTTTGTATTGCAGAACAGGAGCCATATTAGACTTATTGTGAGTTGAAGTATTAGTCCTTTACATACTGTTTAACAGCTGTTTGATTCCTTTAATGCAGTTTCCTTAATGCCTTAAAAGGAAAGCTATATTCTTTTGTCTCTGTTAACATTACAAACTGTAAATTACATGCATATTTTAGTCAATTTTATTTTAATAAAAGCTTTTATATTTTTAAATCCTCATTAATGTGAGAAAAAATAAATTCTTGCAAGTAGCAATGTTGTATAATATTGGTTAGGTAGTTGTATCTTTTTTCATTTTTAATTGGGCATCTGTAATTTGTAGGTAATGTATTCGTTAGCCCCTTTCCAAGTCCACTGATGGGGGGAGACCTCCTCCCCATTCATCCAATCCTGTTTTATCAGGTATCTTCAGGACTGGCTGCAAAGCCCTCTTCTGTGGCCTAACAGGACTGCTCCTCCCTTGGGGTGGGGGGAAGGTCAAAGAACCTGCAATTGAGTTCCTGTCAGAAATAGTCCCTGTTTTCCTTACCATGGGAAACTAATTGGTTACTGAGCTACCACGGACTTCATCTGAGCAGAGGTTCTAGGTTATATCCATACATGGTCCTTGGTGGAGTGTCAGTCTCAGAAAAGACCCCTGTACCCAGATATATTTGGTCCTTGTGGAGCTCTTAGCCTTTCCACGTCATACAAACTCCCCCTTGTTTCATATGGTTCCCTGCACTCTGCTAAAGGTTTGGTCATGAGTCTTTGTATCTGCTTTGAAAACACTGCTAGTTAGAGTCTTTCAGATGCGCTAAGTAGACTCTTGTCATAGGTTCAATGCACATCCCATCTGTCTTTCTAAATGAGGATTGATCATCTTACCCCATGTTCCACTCTCTTGATTATCTTTTTTAGGTGTATAGATTTCATTATGTTTGTCATATCTTATAGGTCTATATAAGTGAGTATATACCGTGTTTGTCTTTCTCATTCTGGGATATTTCACTCAGAATGATCTTTTCTAGATCCCACCATTTGCCTGCAAATTTCATGATTTCCTCCTTTTTGATTGCTGAGTAGTAGTCCATTGTGTAAAAATACCACAATTTCTGTACCCATTCCTCCGTTGATGGACATCTGGGTTGTTTCCAGGTTCTGGCTATTACAAATAAAGCTGCTATAAACATGGTTGAGCAAATATCCCTTTTGTGTACCTGAACAAAGTTTGGGTATATACCAAGCAGTGGTATAGCTGGGTCTTGAGGAACCTCTGGCTTTCTTAACCTTCTTTAAAATGACTTCTGAGCCTTAGTAGCAGGAATTGTAATGTAGATGGCTATCCACTGGAACTGGGCTCCACAACTCTGCTTTTTGTTTGGTTGTGATTTTTCTGTAGCGCTGTCTGTAGCAAAGAGAAGTTTCCTTGATGCAGGGTGAGAACAATACTTACCTGAGTTTATAAGGACAATTATTTAGAATGCAATTAAGGATAATGCTTTTATTTTGTTAAGGTATGTTCTCTCTAGTTCTGCATTCTCTAGGACTTTTATTATGAAGGCATATTGGATTTTGTTAAAGGCTTTTTCTGCATCTATTGAGGTGATCCTGTGATTTTTGTCTTAAAAATCCATTTTTATGCTTTCCTACATTAATTGACTAGCATATGTTCAACTATTCCTACATTTTAGGGATAAAGACAGCTTGGTCATGGCAGATAATCTTTTTGATGTATGTGCCTATTCTGTTTACAATGATTTTAGAGCATTTTTTGAGTTTATTATATCAGCAATATTGGCCTGTAGTTTTCTTTATTTTCACCGTGTCTTTATCTAGTTTTGGTGTTGGAGTAATACTCGCTCCATAAAAGGGGTTTGGAGAACTTAGATATGGTATGAAAATTACTATAAAGTTTGGGGAAGGTAAGAAGGGTACAGATAGACACCTAGAGATCAGTTGTAGTGCAGGCAAGGTGGCAAGACTAGGCTCAGGCTGTGGTCAGTGCCATATCTGTAGGGTAGTGGAGGCTGCATAGAAGGGAGAGCCAGGTAGATTCACTTGGCTAGAGCTTGAAGTCAGATGTATAGGATGTTACTGGTTGGAGAGGCTGGATATAGTCTACAGTATATTTTGCTCATGTCCACCTGCTACTATTTCCATATAGCCCCCCTCACTTGCCCTAACTCTCACTCCCTTCTTTATATCCTCTATTTAAATGAATATTATTATTGAAACCCCAGAGTCTCATTAGTGCTGAATGTATGTGACTAGGATGAAGGCTTGTACAGGGGAAAGGACAATCTTACATTAGCCACATTCCCAAAGAAAGTGACTTTTCTTTCCTTTGAGATATCAGCTGTCAATAGCCCCTTGGGTGGGGATGAGGCCATGGGAACCCTTTCCTTTTCCATGCTGGAATTTTGGCTGGCTGGCTTGATATTGTGCTAGCAACTACAGCTGCTGAGTGTTGATGTGTGTAACAGTTACCTTGTGTCCTGAAGAAGCATTTCATAGCTTTCCTCCCTGTTCCAGCTCTTAAATTCTTTCAGCCTCCTTTCTTCAATGTTTCCTGAGCCCTGGGTTAGAGGATATTGAGATAGATGGTGTATCTATGGATGAGCACCCACATGTACTAATTCTTAGCACTTTAAACAACCTCTGCAAAATGACTCTTCTTGACAAACCTTGAGAGCAGTACAAATCCATTATATAAACATAAAAGGTTAGAAGGCAGTTTGACAACATGGCCATCCATGAATCACCTCTTAAGGCTTACAACGTTCTCAGCCGTGGGCTTTTGATAATGTTTTCAAGACTGCACAAGAAATGCCTCAGGTCCAATCAGAAAGCTATTGCTTACTTTTTTTTTCTTTTTTTTTTAATTTTATTTTATTAATTACACTTTATTCATTTTGTATCTCCCCCGTAAGCCCCTCCCTCCTCCCCTCCCGATCCTACCCTCCCTCCCCTTTCTGCATGCATGTCACTCCCCAAGTCCACTGATAGGGGAGGTTCTCCTCTCCTTTCTGATCTTAGTCTATCAGTTCTCACCAAAAGTGGCTGCATTGTCCTCTACTGTGGCCTGGTAAGGCTGCTCCCCCCTCAGGGGGAGATGATCAAAGAGCAGGCCAATCAGATTATGTCAGGGGCAGTCCCTCTTTCCATTACTATGTAATCCACTTGGACACTGAACTGCCATGGGCTACATCTGTGCAGGGATTCTGGGTTATCTCCACGAATAGTTCTTGGTTGGAGTATGAGTCTCTGGGAAGTTCCCTGTGGTCAAATTATCTTGTTCTGTTGCTCTGCTTGTGGAGTTCCCGTCCCTTTCAGCTCTTACTATTTCCCACTTCTTACATAAAATTCCATTCACTCTGCCCATCAGTTGTCCATCAGGTTCAGCATCTGCTTTGATAGTCTATACTGCAGCGGCTTTCAGAGGCCCTCTGTGGCAGGTTCCAAGGTTGTTTCCGGTTTTCTTCTGGCTTTCTAAACCCACACACTTATGGTCACCTGATTTTTGACAAAGATGCCAAAACCATACAATGGAAAAAAGATAGCATCTTCAACAAATGGTGCTGATCCAACTGGATGTCTACATGTAGAAAAACGAAAATAGATCCATACTTATCACCCTGCACAAAACTGAAGTCCAAGTGGATCAAAGACCACAGCATAAAACCAGACACATTAAAGCGGCTAGAAAAAAAATAGTGGGGAATACCCTAGAACTCGTTGGTACAGGAGAAAACTTCCTGAACAGAACACCAACAGCACAGGCTCTAAGAGCAACAATCAATAAATGGGACCTCATGAAATTGAAAAGCTTCTGTAAAGCAAAGGACACCGTCATCAAAACAAAGCGACTGCCTACAGATTGGGAAAGAATCATCACCAACCCTTTATCTGACAGAGGACTCATATCCAATATATATAAAGAACTAAACAAGCTGAAAAGCAACAAACCAAGTAATCCACTTAAAAAATGGGGAACAGAGCTAAAGAGAGAATTCTCTGTAGAGGAATATCGAATGGCAGAGAAGCACTTAAAGAAATGCTCAACCTCATTAGCCATTAGGGAAATGCAAATCAAAACAACCCTGAGATTTCACCTTACACCCATCAGAATGGCCAAGATGAAAAATTCAAGGGACAACACATGTTGGAGAGGTTGTAGATAAAGAGGAACCCTTCTCCACTGCTGGTGGGAATGTAAACTTGTACAACCACTCTGGAAATCAATCTGGCGCTTTCTCAGACAACTAGGAATAGCGCTTCCTCAAGATCCAGCCATACCACTCCTAGGCATATACCCAACAGAGGCTCAAGTACACAAAAAGGACATTTGCTCAACCATGTTTGTAGCAGCTTTATTTGTAATAGCCAGAAGCTGGAAACAACCCAGATGCCCCTCAACTGAAGAATGGATGCAGAAACTGTGGTACATCTATACAATGGAGTATTACTCAGCAATGAAAAATAAGGAAATCATGAAATTTTCAGGTAAATGGTGGGACCTGGAAAGGATCATCCTTAGTGAATTGTCCCAGAAGCAAAAAGACACGCATGGTATATACTCACTCATATAAGCATACAACATAGAATAAACCCACTAAAATCTGTACATCTAAACAAACTAAGCAAAAGAGAGGACCCTAACTAAAATGTTCAATCCCCATCCTGAAAGGCTAAGAGGATGGACATCAGAAGAAAAAGAAAATAGGAAACAACCTTGGAACCTGCTACAGAGGGCCTCTGAAAGCTATTGCTTACTTTTTTTTAGGTTTTTTTTTTTCAATTTTATTTTACATGGATGAGTGTTTTGTTAACATGTATGCATGTCTACCATATATGCAAGATGCATGTCTGTTGCCCAGGGACGCAAGGAGAGGGTATAATATCCACTGAATCTGGAATTACAGATAGTTGTGAGCCACTACTTGGGATCTGGGAATCAAACCCAAATCCTCTGCAAGATCAGCAAGTGCTCTTAACCCGATTGGCCCAGCCTATATTTTAATTTTGTTGTCTACTAGTAATATTATCTACTTTGTTGGCTTCTCCACATTTATCACTTGGCAACCCCTTCTCAGATGTCTGAATTGTAAATATCTTCTCTCACTCTATATACTGAATCTTTGTTTTGTTAACTATTCCTTGTCTATGCACAAACATTTTAGTTTGATATAATTTTAGGTCCTTTGTCCTTGCTTTTCTTGCAGATAGTTTGGGGATTATATTTTCAAATAGAAAGAAAGTTGTCCACTGCCCAGAACAAAATGAGTGAAAACTTTAATTCTATATTTTCTTTTTTTAAATTTTTATTAATTACACTTTCTTCACTTTGTATCCCCCCATAAACCCTTCCTCCCTCCTAATTCCACTTTCCCTCCGCCTTTTCACAGCTGCTCTTCCCCAAGTCCACTGATAGTGGAAGTCCCCCTCTCTTTCCTTCTGATCTTAGTTTATCAGATCTCATCAGGAGTGGCTGCATTTTCATCCTCTGTGGCTTGGTAAGGCTGCTTCCCCCTCAGGGGGAGGTGATCAAAGAGCAGGCCAATCAGTTCATGTCAGAGGCAGTCCCTCTTCCCATTACTATGGAAGCCACTTGGATACTGAACTGCCTTGGGCTACATCTGTGCAGAAGTTTTAGGTTATCTCCATGCCTGGTACTTGGTTGGAGTATGAGACTCTGGAAAGACCCCTGTGTTCAAATTTTCTGGTTCTGTTTCACCTTACACCATCAGAATGCCCAAGATGAAAACTTAAGTACCAACACATGCTGGAGAGGTTGTGGAGAAAGGGGAATCCTCCTTCACTGCTGGTGGGAATGTAAACTTGTACAACCACTCTGGAAATCTATCTGGTGCTTTCTCAGACAACTAGGAATAGCACTTCCTCAAGATCCAGCCATACCACTCCTAGGCATATATCCAAAAGAGGCTCAAGTACACAATAAGGACATTTGCTCAACCATGTTTATAGCAGCTTTATTTGTAATAGCCAGAAGCTAGAAACAGTCCAGATGCCCCTCAACTAAAGAATGGATGCAGAAACTGTGGCACATCTACACAATGGAATATTACTCAGCAATGAAAATAAGGATATCATGAAATTTTCAGGTAAATGGTGGGAACTGGAAAAGATCATCCTGAGTATGCTATCCCGGAAACAGAAAGACACACACGGTATATACTCCCTCATATAGACATGTAATATAGGATAAACCTACTAAAATCTGTACATCTAAAGAAACTAATCAAGAGGGAGGACCCTGACTAAAATGCTCAATCCCCATCCTGAAAGGCAAAGAGGATAGATATCAGAAGAAGAAGAAAACAGGAAACAAGTTAGGAACCTGCCACAGAGGGCCTCTGAAAGTCTCTGTCCTGCAGACTATCAAAGCAGATGCTGAGACTTATGGCCAACTGTTGGGCAGAGTGCCTGGAATAATTTTTTAAAATATATTTATTTATTTTATGTACACGAGTGCTCTGTTTTCATGCACAAGAGAAGAGGGCACCAGATCTCATTATAGATGGTTGTGAGCCACCCTGTGGCTGCTGAGAATTGACCTCAGGACCTCTGAAAGAGCAACCAGTGCTCTTAACCACTGAGCTATCTCTTCAGCCCCATTGCTTACTTCTATAGCTGCCATTTCACTACTGTACCTGAGAGTGGGTCTTGCCTGGTGGGTGAGTGTTTTAGCATTCAGAGTCCAGTGTTGGGCTAGCCCATTGGTGTGTTTTCTTTCACAGCAGCCTACCTAATACCTTCTAGCACCAGGAAAGTTAACCCAACAGAAAATGAGTTTCCTGGGCAGACTGAGATTTCATGATGTACTGTAACCAAAATATGTGATGTCTTCAACAATAGGATCTTTGTCATTTATTTCTGGTGGACAATCAAGGACAGTGTCACTAACCTGTGTTAATTTAAGTGCCTTTGGGATCTTCCTGCCAAATAAGTCAAAGGGAGATATTTCGAGATACTAAAATTTTCATTTAATTACCCATGTTATTGTGGAGACAGTATTGTCCACTGAAGAAGGGGACCTCTATTCAAACTCTCTTTTTTTCATATTTATTTTTTAAAATTAGGTTACAGTCTGCTGGATCTTTTAGTGGTTTTTAAAAATTGAGGCCAAATAGTAATAACAATTTTGTGTGTTACATAGCACATAGTTATTTGAAGAATTTGTGAGACCTGGTCTTTTTGACCTTTTGTGTTGCAGCAATTCATATTCCTTGTTAAAAAAAAAAAAAAAAAAAAAAAAAAAAAAAAAAAAAAACAAGGATAAAATTTTCTTCCTACTTTAGTTAATGCGTTTCCTCTGAGAAGGGAAAGCTACCCAGAATGGGGCCTTCCTCCCCACCCCCCACTTTTTTTTTTTTTTTTTTTTAGTAATTCAAGACCATGCTCATAATGCCTTTCAGCTGGGATGCACTTTATATCACCAAGTAAATTGTACAAACATCAGAGAGTTGGAGCTTGTCTTCAGATATTTTGGCTGAAGGTGTCTGCAGTGTAGCCTCAACAGCTGAGCTGAGGAGCAAACACCCAAACCCAACCACACCCACCCTTTAAATTTTGCCATTGCAAAATAGAGAAAAGTTTAATAAATATGTTTTTGAGTTTTTTTTGGAAAGTTTTTATAGCAGTGTTCTATAAGACAAGTATTCTTTCAAGCAATGTGAGAAAATATTTTATCTAAACCTCTTACATAGACTTACATAGACTGTTTGAGTTTAGTTTAACTTAATGAAATTATCTCTTCCTTCTTTTGAAATATAGAGTGGAAACATAGCACATTAGATTATTCCAGAACAAAGCACAATATTTTCTCTTTCCATCCAAAGAAAGAATACTGTGTATGGTCCAAAGCTTTTGCCTGACCAACTCAGTTTTTTGATGATAGCACCATTGATGGATTGTTTTGTTGATTTCCTTTTGCTCATTAGAAGTAGAAAATCATGAAATTCTTTGTTTGCAGTATTTGTACATAGATGAAGAGGTGATGCTTAGAGGTGCTGTACCACCATTTTCAGTATTGTACAATGGAAAGTCTTGTTTCTACATTTGAAAACTAAGACTCTGCCTCTTCCCTTCATAGCATACTCTTATTAGGTGTAGTAGCTACTTATTGCTGTGTGAAAATCTGTCCCAACATGGATGAATTAAAACAATTCTTTCTATCTTACAGTCCTCTGAATTACACATACAGGAATAGGTGAGCCTGTGCCGTGAGGCTGTTGTCATGTCTCTAGAGCTGAGGTTATCTTAAGGCCTGACTGGCTCTGATTGGATCTGAGGCATTCTCTGCATAAGGAATTTCATGTTAGTACTGAAAACCTTGTGAAAAGCTCCTGGCTGGGGCCTTTAAGGGGGTACTGGAAATGATTTATGAATGGTCATGTTGACTTCTAGACTCACTCATTTGGCTAGTGATCAATGTCACCTCTGGGTCATTCATTTGGTCACTGTCAGTGATGAATTACTCAATATCTGAGGCTCTTCAAAGTCTTTCTAATCCTCAGGCTGTGGAAGCAAGTAAGAAAGACAGAGAGAGAAAGGAAGAGGAGGGGGCATGGAGAGAAAGAGTGGGGTGGGAGCACATGATTTGTGTGCCAGAAGCAGTTGCCAGGTCTGTCCCTCACTTGGGGTAGAGATATATTTTGTTATGAGATTAAGAGTATGAAATATTTCATAAACCCTTTTTTAGGCATGTTTGTGTGCATGTGTTTGTGTGCTGTATACACAAGTGCACTAATGTATGCACAGGTCTTCACATGTAAGGACCAGAGGAGAATGCCTGGGGCCTTCCTCCATCACCTTCTGTCTTACTTCCTTGAGACAGGCACTACTGCCCACCCAGAACCTTGCCTTTCTGTCTTGGCTGGCTGGCGGCTGTGCTCTCCAGATCTTCTGCTGCTTTTACCCATTGTGCCATCTCCTCAGCCCATGGATGTGTCTTTACATTACCATTATGCGTTTATGTGTGCTTAAAATCTAGAAATGGCAAAACTCATATATTTAGCTAAAGGGACATTTACTTATTACTTTTTTGGTATTCAAAGGAAGTTGGTGACATTGTTTCAAAGTGAACAATTGAAATATAGTTCTAAAATTTATATGAAGCACAACAACATGCTAAAGGCTGCCTTATTTATAAATAGGTGATATGTGTAGAGAAACTTATAACTTGTGTATCCTCATGTCCAGTCATGAAAGGTGTTCACTAATTACATGTTTATATATTAATTTATGCATCACCTGAACCCTGTCTCCACCAAAAGGACCATTATTTTGAGTATTCCATAATGATTGGTATTTTTAGTGCCAGACTCATGATCCCTAAAATCTTAATGCCTGCATTCCAGATGTTTTTAATCTCTTAACTGTCAGGGTGTTACTGGGAACATAAGGTAAATGCCTTGAAGCAAAACAATAATGTGTTTTTAATGAAGAGGACTTTGTGTGGTGCTGAAATCTGAATCAAGAGGTTCCCTCTCTTGCAAATAGCCTTTTATGCCATTCTTTGTAGGGGAACATATGGCTTACATCACAGTGAAATATGCAAAGTAGGAAGAAGAAGAAGAAGAAAAAAAAAAAAAAACAACCCTGCTCCATTCATGTGTCATGTCTAATGTAAGGCCTCATGTGCAGTTTCCATAGAGGATAAAAAATTAAGTACAGACATAAAATAAGCTTGGGAATCAAGGCTCCTTCTTGTGTCTTAAACGCTGCAAATGGTTTCGAACTTTCAAGTAATTAATACTCCCTTCACTTTTAATATTTGCATTTCCTTATTAAGAAACAATCTCCCAATAATTCTTAATGAAATCCCGAAATGGTGATATTTAGAAAGCATTAGCTTTCTGGAAGCAAATTACCAGGGGAAATAGTTTGGTCTTAAATTTTCCATATTTAATATGGTAACAAGAAGAAATTAAAAAAATAGAAAATGTCTCCTGTGAAATACATATGATTACTTGTGTTTGTGCATGTGACCTCATGTTTAGTTTTTTCTTGATGATGTGAATATTCCCTTGTAGAAAATACTGTCCTCCAAGATGGCAAAACTCTAAAAATATGTTATAGCTTCTCCTTGTGAGATGTTTTTCTTTCAGATCTGCCATCTTTTATTTTTCAGAATGAAAATGGTATTTCTAGCAATGTCACAATCTTATGCATGTGCTATGTGTATGTGGTAGTAGGTGATTATTGTTATTTGCAGTGAGCTTGGTTATGGTAGACTTGGTTAGCTCTACTCATAGCTGTTCTAAGAAGTGGAAGCTAGAGTGTCTTTTTCACCAGATATTAACCCCTTTGAAGACATTTTGGCAGACAGAACAGGAAGTTTGATTGACAGTGCTGCTGGAATGGCTTTGTAAGGGAGTGTGGCTCTGGAACTTTCCTAGCCTAAAGTTGACTACCAGCCTGGAGGACTGTGCATAACTGGACATTTTGGTGCCTAGTTGGGAGATGCCTCCTCCTCACCCATAGAAGAGAGTGGGCCACACACAGTTTAGAACCCTTGTTTCCTGGCACTCTATACTGTTATCTTACCTTTGGGAAGATGTGCTGAATTGCATCACTCATCTATATAGCTGTATCTTTGGGCACATAAAAATTTCTCCCTGCTATAAAGAGAGACATTTTTCCTATGGGTTAACTGGAAGAAAGAAGTTGGAGAAACTGCTTTTAATTTCAAGGGTCAGAAGTTAGGAGAAAGCCCATAAATATTTCCCTCCTGTGCCCTCGTGATGTGCACTAGTCCATGAGTTTTGAGAGAGGTTTTTCTGTGAAGGTAGCAACTTCTCTGGTGACAGGATAGGTGAGTCTGTGCTGCTTCTTTCTTCCACGTCAGAGGATGTTGCCGAGGCGCAAGGATTTAATTAGATTAAATTATAGAAATAGAAAGGATGTATATTAAACCCTATCAAAATAGAAGGCTTCCCCTGTGGTTTACACACATCATGAAGCTGATATCCGCAGTTTCATTAATATAATTCCAACAAAACTGGTGTTTACTCATGCTTTATACATGAAAAAATTCCAGAGCTCGTCAAGTTTCGTTACTGAAGCATGAATCCCCATTGTTTCAAGGAGGAAGAGAGATGATAGAGTTCCATACCAAAAGTGGTTACTGAAAACTATACTGACCCTCAAGTCAGTGTGGAAACATTTGCTGTAATGGTAATTTACAGTGCACATTTTGAGATTTTTAGGCAATTCATGCACATGTCCCTTGCAAGTCTTTAGTTTAGACACTGGAGCAGACAGGCTTTCATTTTCTAATCTCTTCTCACTATTTTCTCCAATAGCTATTTTTAATGCACCTAAATTCAGCATCCAAGTTTACTTGACCATCTGTGGTTCATGTGTTGATGTTGCTTGAGGGAATTTGTGTTTATAGTTCACCAGAGAAAAGGGGGATAATGGACTGTATTTCTACTCATAGGCTCCTTTGCAAGTGTAGTTAAACTGAGACTTCATAATCATATCTTTGTTCGGTCTCCTTTAAGATGATTTCTGCCTTAGCATTCACCATCATTCCACTCCTTTTATTAATTGATCCTATATCTTTTAATTTATCTTCCTTAGACCTGCATTATTATTCACAGTATGATTACACTATAAAATTCTCTGGGCCAGTGAGCTTTACAGACAGCAATTAGTGCTTTTAGGGTTATTCTGCTTTCCAAGATATGCTTGATGGATCTGAGTTCTTTTAACCTTTGTCCTCTGCTTTCACTTATAGCTTTGGGTGTAAAACCCCATGGAGGAGCCTGTGTGTTTAGCTTTTCCTTATTGTGATTGTTCTCTCCATCATAGTTATTGCAAACCAGGAATAGACTGTGATGTGTACTTTGATGAAAAAGAGTCACTCAGGGAAATTCTGTAATTCATTATGGAATCAGAGTCTTTCTATTCTAAGTTTTTCATATACTAAAAAACTTTCCTTGGTTAATCCTTGTTTAAGTACTACTTTTGGTAGTTTTATTCTTTATGTGACAGACAGTACCTTTGTCTCTTTTTATAGCTATAGTGTTAAAAGTTATTTCCTATCTTGACATTGCATAGCAATCACTTCAATGCCTTGTTAGGATAACATGGGCAGCTATACCTGCCTTCGATTAGATAGTGTTGTTAGCTGAGCTTTTAGATGGCTGCTTTAAGGCAAAGAAATGTTCTCAGCTTGTCTTTTATATTAAAAATTTCTTACATGCAGCTTTATTTCACAATTATGACAAAAGATATGTTTAAAACATTACTATTACTATTGGCTGCCTCAAATCATAAATCATTCAGTGAAAATTATTAAAGATTAAACGATTAATTTAGTAATTAAAATATAAGATCTGTTTAATATGTGCTGCATAGAATCTTCTTGAATCAAAGTGGAACGATTCAGTCACCAAAATTCACAGTCAAGAATGCACAGGGAGAGAGGGTGGAGTAGCTCTGAAAGAGTGCTTGACTAGCATGTACAAAGCCTGAGTGAACCGCTAAACACCACAAAAGCAAAACAGAGCAAGCAAACAATTTCTAACCTTAACCTATGTTCTAGTTCTACTTGTAGCACTGATGTTGATGATGATGATAACAATAATAATAAAGATTTATCCTAGCAGGAAGTAGTGGCATCAAGGATAACTGCCTGAAAACCATGCTTTCTCTGAATCCATGTAAATATGAAAGCATGTACCACTGTTCTAAGTTAAAGTGATAGCTTCTCTTGCAAAGTAAGGTACTTGCCCAGATGGTAGAGAAAGATGAAGAAAAGGGAGTGGTGAGAAGAGAAAGAAAGGGAGATAGGATGTATATTTGGACACTAAGGCTGTCTCACATTCTGCATTTTGGAATCAGAATTCAAAAGACCATGTTCAGAAACAGAAAACATATAAATGTGATTAGGAATAAATTAGTAATGACAATAAAACTGCATTCGTGCTGTTTTAACTAAAATATTCAACTTAAAACAAATATTCTCTAAAACTAGTCAGCAGCAAAAGTAAAAATTATTTGGTCCTTGTGGAGCTCCTGTCCTCTCTAGGTCTTATTATCTCCCCCTTCTTTCATATGATTCCCTGCACTCTGCACAAGGATTGGTGATGAGTCTCAGCATCTGCTTTGATACATGCTAGAGGGCCTTTCAGAGGCCCTCTATGGTAGGCCTCTGTCCTGTTACTTGTTTTTTCCAAGTCCAATGCACATCCCATTTGTCTTTCTAAGTGACGATTGATCATCTTGTTTATTTTCTTTAGGTGTACAGATTTTAGTAGGTTTATCCTATCTTATAGGTCTAGTACCCACTAATAAATGAGTTTATACTGTGTGTGTCTTTCTGCTTCTGGGATACCTCTCTCAGGATGATTTTTTCTAGATCCTACCATTTGCCTGGAAATTTCATGATTTTCTCTATTTAATTGCTGAGTAGTATTTCATTGTGTAAAAGTACCACAATTTCTCTATCCATTCCTCCATTGATAGACATCTGTGATGTTTCTAGGTTCTGGCTATTACGAATAAAACTGCTACAAACATGGTTGAACGAATGTCCTTGTTGTGTACTTTAGTATCTTTTGGATATATGCCTAGGAGTCATACCAAATATATCTGGGCACAGGGGTCTTTTATGAGACTGTTTCTCCAACCAAGGACCATGCATGGATATAACCTAGAACCCCTGCTCAGATGTAGCCCATGGCACCTCATTATCCTAGTGGGTTCCCTAGTAAGGGGAACAGGGACTGTCTCTGACATGAACTCAATGACTGGTTCTTTGGCTACCCCCCCCCCCAAAAAAAAAAGGAGCAGCCTTGCTAGGCCTCAGAGGAAGACATTGCAGCCAGTTCTGAAGAGACCTGATAACCTAGGGTCATGTGGAAGGGGAGGAGCACTTCCCCTACTTGTGGACTTATAGAGGGGCAGGGAGGAGATGAGGGAGGGTGGATGTGATTGGGAGGGAATGAGAGAGGGGGCTGCAGCTGGGATACAAAGTTAATAAACTGTAACTAATATAAAAAATAAAAATTTAATTAAAAAAGAAAAAAAAGTAAAAAATAATAAGGAACAAAATAAACCCTAAAATACAAAATATTAATATCAAACCTATCTTTATGTCTTAAGTATAAGAAGAAGAAACTAATGCCATTTGCAAAAAGATAATATATACAGACAATTATTTATAAGTATGCATATATGTAAGAAATGTATTTTAAATCTAAGCATTTCCTTTTAGAAAGATATTAGCCAAGGCATGGTGGTGCATGTCTTTCATCCTAGCACTCAGAAGGAGAGACAGGTTGGCTTATTGAGTACTGGATGTCAACCTGGTCTATGAGTCCTTGGTGCCAACCTCTTCCATTTTACCATAAAGATTTAAAAACATCACATGGACCCTGAAAAAGAGAACAGAGTAATATTAGAAACTAACATGACAGACAACTATGATTCAACTCTAAGAGAAAATCCTTCATTGCATAGACAGAGAAACAGGATGGACGATGACCAGGCACTTTTGATAGGACTGGTGCCCAGACTTAGAGTAACCATATACGATTTTGAAATGTTGTCATTGAAGGCTCTGCTGCACTAGTCTTTAGTCAGTGTGTTGAGCCCTTCTCATCTAATGCAATTGTTACACCGAGGCTACTGTACTCATTCCTGCATCCCTTGCTCTCTATTAAGAAATCCAGGCACTGAGATTGCAGAAAGGTCAAGTATTGACTCAGGAAGGTTGCTGTCAATCAGTTACAGCTAAACACACCTTAAAGTTCAGGCCTGAAAAAGTTTTCAGCTAGTACCTCACAGGTAGTGAACTGTAGGGACATGAGTGTTTCTCAGTAGCATCATCAACTGCTGACCAAGTGTCCAAATGCTTGGGCCTATGAGGGACATTCTTCATTGAAAACATAGCAAGTAAGCTTTGACCATGTAGCTTTGAACACATAGTATCTGCATAAGGCTTTAGGAGTTAAACCATGCTGTATGAGAATAAAAACACTGGCCTGATGCCATGAACCTATGTTTCAGCTGAATGGAAAAATAGTTCTGAGACTGAGGAAGAAAAGATGCAGTGCACTTCTGAGGAAGATTTATTGCAGTGACCAAGAGAGAACGTTGAACAGATGTTTTCTTTCCTGACCAAGAAGGGAGAAGACTAATGCTTATGGAACTGCAGAAAGACATGGGCATCAGAAAGAGGTGGGGGGAAATAGTAGAAGTAGAATAGTGAATTGGAAAGGGGGGTTGATGAGGAATAGAAGGAAATTGGAGAGAATGAAGAGGATAAAGGCAAATTAGAGAACTCTTGATACATAGCTTAGGAAATGTGACAATGTAAAAAATTGTGATATAAAGGATGTATTGTTAGCTTTTCTGAGATGTAGACAGTCACATAATACTTTGAAATCAGTGAGGAGGATGAAAAGGATAAAAACAAACCTAAAAAATAAACAGACTTAATAATTGAAAGATATCACTGTGATCTTAAATGTCTCCTGATTAGATGGTTGTAAAAAATGTTGCTTATTCAGGGAAATTAATTTAGAAGGAGATTCTTGCTTATGATGTATATTAATTTATGTCTTTATTACTTTCTTGGTAGTATTTAAAGAAAGGAAAATAAATAACATTATTAAAATCTAAATTTTAGTCCACCAAAATTTAGTAAATTATTAAATTTCAGTAAAATATTAAGTAATTTCTGAGTATTTTTACATTTAATATTAGATTTAAAATGAGCTGGGCTTTTAAGTTTCATTTTTTATTTTTTTAAGTATGTGTACATATGTGTCTCCTTGTAGGAATGTACATGTGTGTGCAGGTGCCTGTGCCATCTAATGTAGGTATTGGAAACTGAAACCAGCTCCTCTGTAAGACTAGTATGTCTCTCTAGTGCCCAAATGAAATGCTTTAAAAAGTTGCTTTAATAATAGTAATAACAATAAATTAGCTAACATTCATTGGACATTTTCCCATGTGTCTTTCTCATTAACTGTTTCCTGAAATAACTACTCCCAGAATAGAAGATGAAATATTTCTCATTTGTTTATCTTCTTATTGATGAAGTTTATCATCTTCATCATCATCACCTTCAAAATAAGTAATAGACCTGTATCATAGTTTATGAATATGACCCATAACATGATAAAGTTGGAAGGTGCTATTTTTTTTATTAGTTTTTTTTAGAGTTTTACAATGTGTGTTTTGATCATAGTCCTCAGGTCTTCCTAGATCCACCCATTTTTCCTACCTGCCCAACTTTGAATTCTTTCTTTTTGATCCTTTAAGACCAGTGGGTCTTCTGGAGCACTGTTAACTTACTTGGACCTACACTACTTGAGAAAACTCTTTCTGTGTCCCTGCAGCTAGCAGTTGCCAGTAGCTTTAAAACTAGGGGTTGGATTGTGTATCCAGCTCCCCTCTCTGTGCTGCCCATTGGTCTGGCTTGGTCTAATACAGGTTTTGTGAATGTTGTTGTAATGTATTTACTTGCAAATTTCATTTTGCGAGTAAAATGAATTATATTTTATCGTATAAATATATGAAATTTTCCATTCATTCATCAGTTGATGATTAGGGTGTTTTCATTTCTTGGTTATTATGAACAAAGCACCATTAAACATGGGTCCTCTACACGTGTAGAGTAGGATATGAAGTCCTTTGAGTGCATACCCAAGAATGGTGTCACTGGATCATTTTATCTTTTGAGGAGCCTCTACACTGATTTCCATACTGGCATTCCCATCATCAGTGAATAAGTGTTCTTCTTTCTTAGCATTCACCTGAACATTTGTTCTCATTTTGTTGTGTGCTTTGTTTTTTTCACTTTTGCCATTCTGACTGGGGTGAGATGAAATCTCAAAAAGCTTTAATTTGCATTTCTTTGCTGGGTAGGGTTGTTGGTTTGTTTGTTTTGTTTGTTTGTTTGATTGTCTATTCATGTGGTCCTTGAGCCACTTGGTCAGACCCACCTGGTGGAGGAGGCCGACTTCTGAGGGGAGCCCATATAAAAAGGGTTTCAGAAGGAATTTCCCAAGCCTTTTGCTGGCTTGGCCTTCTCTCTTAGGGGACTTAGTGTTCTGTTGTTGCCACCCTGCTGATTCCTTCCTGTTGGGTAGCTTTCCAAGCTACTGTCAGATAGCGTTCCAAGAGTGCAATCATGGAATGAAAACTAGTGGCTCTCCCAGAACATTCAGGGCTCCTGGTCCCAGATTGGGACCATTGAGGCATTCTGCCCTGTGGACTGAGTAACTGCCTGCTGTTTCCCTTCAGCAGGAGACAAGCAGCTACTCTGGGACTAAGAATATGTATTAAGAAAAACGCTGAGACACCTAGCCTGAACTACTGAGTTTTCAGCATCCTGGGTGTGATTTGGCAATTGCCACTATTTTAAAGCTCATTTAATGAATATTCCTTCTCTCTCCCTCTCTGTCTCTCTCTCTCTCTTTTTCCCCCTCGCTCCCCCTCCCTTGCTCCCCTTGATTCTGTTCTTCTGGAAAACCCTTACTAAAGTCAAAGACTGAGCACTTCCCATCTTAAGATTGAGGGAAGAATCCATTTCCATCTTTTTCCTTTTACTGAGTAGATGGCCACCCACCCTATGGGTCTTCTTACTCACTGTCCACTTTCTTTTCTCTTTAGATAATCTGCATCTAACAGTCCTCTTCTTGTGAAATATTAAGGGCCAGAAAAACTCCCAAATGAATCAGAACAGCTCCAGGCTATTTTTTTTTCTCCAACAGTGTAGTATGGCTGTGCATCCACAGGTCCATAATCTTCTTCTTAAAAATGACAGGACCTACCAAAGTCTTATTTGCATATTACATAGAGTGCCAGCTTCTTCTAACTTGAGCTCCCAGGGAAACTGAGGCTTAATGCCCTGAGGCATCTGTGATATATGATGAGTTAGCTTTCATCCTGTGCATAGAATGGTTCTAGGTTTATGTCAGCCTTGCCAGAATTTAGAAGTGACACTCAAACCAAGCACAGCATTAACTATTTCATGGAACCCCACTTGAGAAAGGCAGACTGAATTTTGCCATGAACTTATTGGCATGGAACTGATGTTTCTCTCCAAAACCCTGTTGTGTCACCGATTTGAAAGCACTTTGTTTGCTCACTGATGTTGAGGCCTGGAGGAGGCAATGGCTGTTTCCTTTCATACAGATGGACTTCAAAGTATGACAATGTCAGCCACTGTGTCTAGAGCCTTCTAGAGACAGATAATGACAAGGTGAGGAGAGGAGCCTTCAACCTAAGCAGCAGTCTACTGCTGGAAGATCGCAATTCTAAATTACATAGCAGATGCCAGGCGTTCTTAAAAGACGTGGATCCTAGAGAAATCTGAAGTGTGTCATAGTATGTGGGGCAGATGGGTGATAATTTCATCACAATTGTGGATGTATCTTGAATATACTTGCATTGTGTTTTAGTATTCTCAAATACTCATCCCTGTATTTGGTATTTTTGTTTTTGTTGTTATTTGGTTGGTATTAGGTAAAAGATGCAGGTATTCTGTAAAATACAGGAACTCAGTGTGTGTGTGTGTGTGTGTGCATGTGTGTATGTGTGTGCATGTGTGTATGTGTCAGTAAGTGAGAGAATTCTAAATGCTATTATTTTTTCCTCCTAAACGTATTTATTATTGGTATGCAGGAAGTCTTGGTTTTCATGTTAATTTTATACCCTGTCACTTTGGTGATTGTATATATGAACATTTTCTCATGGAGGCTCTTGGGTTTCTTATCTGCAGCATCAGGTCATCACAAGCTAGTATCCTGTGACTTCTTCCCTTTGTATCCCTTTGATTTCCTTTTGGTTCTTATTGCTTCAGCTAAGTGCCCTTGGACTATAATAAAAATGCTGAACTTGTATTCCCTTGTTTCTGATTTTAGTGGAAATGTCTTGTTATCTCCTTTGACTTTAATCTTGACTCTAGTTTTTTTGTATATCACCTTTTTAAAAATTTTATTGTTTGTAGTATCAGTCTCAGAAAATAACCCTGTGCACAGATTTTTTGGTTCTGTTGCTCTCCTTGTGGACTTCTCCAGCTATCTCCCCTTTCTTTCGTAAGATTCCCTGCATTCCTCCCAAAGTTTGGCTATAAGTCTCAGCATCTGCTCTAATACCTTGCAGGATAGAGCCTTTCAGAGGACCTCTGTGGTAGGCTCCTGTCCTGTTCCCTGTTTTCTCCCTTTTCTGATGTCCATCCTCTTTGCCGTTCTGAATGCGGATTGAACATCTTAGCCAGAGTCATCCTTCTTGATTAGCTTCTTTAGGTGTCCAGATTTTAGTATGTTTATCCTATCTTATATGTCTAATATCCACTTAAAAGTGAGTATACATCCTATGTATCTTTCTGCTTCTGGGATACCTCCCTTAGGATGATCTTTTCCAGTTCCTACCATTTGCCTGCAAATTTCATGATTTCCTTGTTTTTTATTGCTGAGTAATGTTCCACTGTGTAGTTGCACCACAATTTCTGAATCCACTCATCAACTGAAGGGCATCTGGGACAGATACTCCAACCAAGGACTATTCACGGAGATAACCTAGAACCCCTGCACAGATGTAGCCCATGACAGTTCACTGTGCAAGTGGGTTCCATAGTAATGGGAACAGGGACTCTCTCTGACATGAACTGATTGGCCTGCTCTTTGATCACCTGCCCCTGAGGGGGGAGCAGCCTTACAATGTAGCCATTCCTGATGAGACTTGATAGACTAGGATCAGAAGGAAAGAGAGGAGGACCTTCCCTATCAGTGGACTTGGGGAGGCACATGGGTGGAGATGGCGGGGGGGGGGAATTGGGAGAGGAGCTACAGGGAGGATACAAAGTGAATAAACTGTAATTAATAAAAAGAAAAGAAAAAAAAGAAAAGAATTTTTGTGATATAATTTTTTTAGTTCCAAATATTTTTAAGGCTTTTGTCATGAAGACATGAGAGGCATTGTTGAAAGTCTTTTTGAATCTGTTGATTATGTGACTTTCTTTTTGTCCTTGAGTTTCTTTATGTAATTTTATATTTAAGGTGTTTTAGTTTCACTTTAATTTCTACATAATCTTTGGTTATATTAGTCTTAGTGGTTAAAGTCTCCCAAATTATAAAGAGTAAATTAAACAGACATGTATTGATAAGAAGTTCTTAGAGCTACTATTTTTTTTCTCATTAGATGTTATAAATTTTGGTTGATAGATTTGTGTGATTTATGGATATGGCTCAACTTATTTCTTCTAGTATTGATGGACATTTTAGTGCTTTCTGGTTTGTACCATTAAGAAAAAATAATGTCTATTAATATTGGGAATAAACAAGGGAACTGTTGGTGTTGTAGGATTAACTTTACTTTCTAATGCAGAAGCTGTTTTTCAAGAAGGTTTTAGCAGCTTACACTTTCAGAGGCAGGATTGTGAGTATTTATGTTTTCTATACATAGGTAACAGGGCATTTTGACTTCTTTTTTTTAGTTCATTTTTTAAAAATTTTTATTATTAGTTACATTTTATTAACTCTGTATCCCCCCTGTATTCTGATACCTCTTTCCCTCCCAATCTCACCCTCCCTCCCTCATCTCCTCCCTGCCCCTTTCCAAGTTCACTGATAGGGGTGAACCTCCTCCCCTTTCACCTGACAAGTAACAGGACAGGAGCATACTGCAGAGGGCCTCTGAAAGACTCTTCCTAGCAGTGTATCAAAGCAGATCCTAAGACTCATAACCAAACCTTTGGCAGGGAATCATATGAAAGAAGGGGGAGTTAGTATGATGTAGAGAGCATAGGAGCTCCACAAGGACCAAATATATCTGGGTACAGGGGTCTTTTCTAGCATGACACTCCACCAAGGACCATGTATGGATATAACCTAGAACCTCTGCTCAGATGTAGCCTGTGGTAGCTCAGTAACCCATTGGTTTTTTGTCCTAGTAAGGGGAACAGGGACCATTTCTGACAGGAACTCAATGGCAGGCTGTTTGACCTCCCCACCTCCCAAGGGAGGAGCAGTCCTGCTAGGCCACAGAGGAGGACTTTGCAGCCAGTCCTGAAGATGCCTTTTGACTTCTGATTTTAATTGTCCTGTTGATTGTGTAGTGACTGCTTTTATTGTGATACTCTGCATTTACCTAGTGACTAACAGTAATCCTCTCAATGTCTATTAAGATAATGTCTTTTATGAAATGCTTATATTGCCTACCCCTAAAAGAGACATAGTTCTTCCCTGGCCATACACTCAGGATACCACCAGACATGTGTTGGACATATGTCTTGAAAATATTTCTATTCTGTCAATGCCCTTCTTAAAATGATACCTTTTATGAACAGATCTTTTTAACTTCATTGAATTGTAATTCGTATTGTTATTGTCATTTTGCTTTTATTCATAAATCTTGGCTAGCTCAAGGAAAATATAGTCTGTATTACTTTTTCATAAGACATAAATTATCTTTTGTATTTATGTATCTTATCTACAGAAATATGGTGTAAAGCAGGAGGTCAACATTTATTTTCACATACACTATTACCTATTTGATCAGCACACTGATTCAAAGACATATCCTTTCTACTTTACCAAGGGTTCAGTTTGTGTATTAATCAGTTTGGTTTTGTTTCCTGAATTTGCATTATATTATATTTCTACTTAAACCAATACTTCATGATACATAATGCTTTTTTCAAACCTGGGCCATATTACGATCATTTTCTCATCATCTTTAGTTTGTTACTAACACTATAATTTCTTGTTAACGTTTAGTACATGGATTTCTTGACAGTGATATAGGTTGTTTTTAAATTGTGAGCCTAGAGATATTTTGACATTAACTTTGCATTCATTATTTTTTCTAAACGTGTTGATTAATTTTAGTTGATTGTGTATCTTCACTTTTTCAAACTAGTTGAGTGGATTTGCTTTGATCCAATTACAGACACATCTAATATGCTTTCCAGTGATGTTGGCCTGAGGAACATAAAGACAAAATTGAAAATGTCATTCCTTTAAAACTCTTGATTTAAAATGATCCTGCTTTTAAGTTATTAACCTAACCTGAATGATAAAACTTTTTCTTGGGCAGAAACATTTTAAGGAAAATAGCATTTAAAGTTGTGCTAAGCATTTCCTGTCAATGCCAGGTGGTAAGATCATTGCTTCAGCAAGACCACTAGGAAAGAGTGGCATGCAATGTGATTTTAGTCCATGACTAAAGATATGTGAAGACAATTTCACTCTGTCTGACCTTTGAGACAGAAAATATTCAGAACTGAAAGAAAGAGCAGAGAGGTCCGAGTGAGTTCCAAGTCACTGATTTTCCATCACAAAACAATGTACTGTACTTTAAACATCCTAAAGCTGGCAGCAGTAATTTTATTAACTGACTTCTATCAGACAGACAAATGAATTTACATGGAACCCTCAGAAGCCTGCTTGCCTTAGCTGACTGAATATACCAAAGACAGCATATTGATTTATTTTTGGTTTATTGTCAATAAGGTGAAAAAACAAAACAAAACAAAGCAAAACACTTGCTTCTCTTAGATTTTTTCTGTGTAACATCCTAAACCCTAAGTAGCTTGACACAATATCAGCATATTTGTCTTCATAACTCAATAAATGGGCTCTGTAAACCTGTTCTACAATGGTGGCTATGCTCAACACATCTTGACTGGGTCTTCTGGGGGCTGTGACTACTCTGAAATGCTGTAGATGTTTCTCACCCTCACAGGGAAGCCTAGGATTTTATACATGGAAGTGGTGGGTGAGGTGCCTCAGATCAATAAGTGTAGGGTCTTTCTAGGAAGTTCTTGAGCAAAGGCACAATGGTACTTCCTTTTATTGCCTTGTGATAAGGCCAACCCAGAAAGAGAAGTTCTCATTTGAGAAGCACTCTGGCAATTGACTCACAGCTAAACCTGGTTTCTAAATCTTAAAATAAAGGCTTTTTTTCTTTTTAATTATTGGGATGTCTTGTTTTTTAATTGTCACAATTCCAGTTTATTATTGATCAGTATTACTGCTGTCATTACAAAGTTTAAAAAATATTTAAAAAAAGAAAACAAAAATATTTCTTTGATCCCTAACTCTGTATAAACATAAAACCATTTATTTTTTAATTGTAATTTTTTTCTTAACAATATATTCATTATATATCCCTATTGTAGCCTCCTCCCTCAACTCCCCCTAGTCTTGCCCTCCCTCCCTCTTCCCCACATCCTCTTCCTCTAATAAAAGGGGGAGTTCTTCACTATTGCCATCTCCCCATAGCTTGTTAAGTCTCATCAGGCCTGCCTGGATCCTCTTCCTTGGTGGCCTGGCAGGGATGCACCATCAAGAGTGACTGATGATGATGTCAAAGAACAGTCAACTGAGTTCATTATAGAGGCAGCTCCTGCTCCCTCACTCAGACATTCACACAGAGACTGAGCTGCCAATGGGCCACATCTGAGCAAGGGGTCTAGGTCCTCTCCATGCTTGGTCCTCCTTTGATGCATCATTCTTTGCAGGAACCCCTGGGCTCTGAACTTTTTGTTTTGTTGGTCTCCATAATCTTGAGTAAAATAACCCAGAAACAAAAAGACAGGCATGGCATATACTCACTTATAAGGGGATATTAGCTGTATAATATAAGATAGCCATCTACAGACCTAAGTAAGCTAAACAACAAGCAGGATCCTAGGGAGAATGCTTAAATCTCATTCAGAAAGACAAACAGGATAGACACCAGGAATGGTGAAAGAAAAGGAAACCGGATGGGAGCCTACGATAGAAGGTCCTCTGAAATGATTCACCCAATAGGTGATGCTGAGACTTAGGGCCAAACTTTGGGCAGAGTGCAGGGATTATTATAGAGGAAGAAAGGGTGGGAACAGAGGGATATGGAGGGGACAGGAGTACCACACAGAGACATAAAACCATTTTAAGTATAGAAAGCCATTCCGGAATCAGAGATTTAAAAATGTGACCAAAGAGGAATGATCCACCCACCAGTTCTTTGTACATGAAAGCTTATTTTTTTTCCATTTGCGTTTTTTTCAGGACACAAATGAGAACTAACATCAGGAACTTTGCTTTTTAAGTAGCATTCTAAAATATGTTAAACTTTTTCATGGGAGATTACAGAGAGGGAAAAATAAATAAATGTTTTCAGCCCATGTTGCCAATCCAGCCTCAAAAAGCAGCACATTATTTCTGATTGTACCTGTCATTAGGAAGACAATCTAAAACATCTAAATATAAATAGAGTCTTTACTGCAAACCAAATGCCTTTTAGTGTCCTCATGGGCATTTTTAATGAAATTCAGTTTCTTCTCTGTGGTCATCACTGCTGTGTGATACTGGGGTACTTTGCTTTCCCAGCCTACCAGGTCATCCTGTGCCAAGGCGGTCTGACTCTGTGGCATGACCTGCATGTCCCTGAGTATCTGTCTGGGCAGTTTGTCTCTCAGCTAGCAAAGTTCTCCATTCTTTCTTTCCTGTTCAGGCTTAAAACTGCCATTTCTTCAGGATCCTTCTCAGGCCATACAATCCTATATAAACTTCCTTTTTTCATAGCTCACATATTCTCTACTCCATTGCATTGCTTAATTTTTTTGCATTGATTACCAGATACTTCTCTTTTACTTTTATCCCTTTTATCTTGTTTGTTTTATGGCTTTGAAGATTGAACTTGGGTCTTTAACATGCTCGGGAAGCACCTGAACACTGCACTGCCAACACATCCCCGCCACCCTTTATTATTGTAGTTTGTTCCTATCTCTTCACAGTAGCTGTGCCAGTACCAGAGACTGTCCTTTGTACTTTTACGTGACTCTTGGACCAGTCTATTCCTGCCTTGTATTCAATTTCTGTTCTGGAAACAAAAGCACAAAATTAGTCATTTTTAAGACAAAACCCAGTTCTGTGTAGTTTAGTGTTGATGGCTTATACTGATAAAAAAAAAGGCATTGTTTGAAATCTCAAACAATACCAATGTCTTTTTCTTCTGTGCATTACCTCATGTGGACATTGGCTACTGTATAGACATAGAGACTTTTAGTTGTCACATTAAGCATTTGAATCCAGAAAGAGATTTGTGGACAGATTAAATCCAAATGCTCATTTTTGTCTGTGGCCGCCACAGTACATATGAAGAAATATAGCTGCATGATGTCGATGGCAGCAGCTCCCACCTGCTCATTCCGTGGCCTAGGAAAAAAATTAGAGAATTTATGTTTCCATTTTAAAAATTACATTTTATTGGTTAGTATAGTAAAAATGTGAAAGACATTAAATATATTTTCATATGTATATTGAACATGCTGTATTTGTAAGTGAAATATACATAGCATTATTAATCTATGGGTTGTATGCACTAAAGTACCAAGTTTGTACATGATAAAATCCACTATAATGAGTAGTTTTTGACTGTAGTGAGACTTGTATTTGGAAGAACTGTGGCTTTTCCAAATTTCAGGGAGCTAATATAATTGTTCACTGCCTTAATATCCATGACTAGGAAACATTATGGAAAATATGATAAAAAGGTGACAGTCTGCAGAGTAAACATTATGCAGGCCACAAAAGGAGGAAATGTTCCCAAGGAAATGGCATGTTAATCTGGGGACTTATTCCCCTAACATGTGAAAAGTAGGCATTCTGTCTCCACTTCATGTTTGCCCACCCAGGCCTAACACCATTCCTACCAAGCTCCCTGTGTTTGTTCCTGTTGCTTCTCTTCCTGCCCAGTCCACTTCCCATCGGGATGTGAGACTTGAATTCAATCATGGTGTTTGGTTGAAGTGTCATTGGTATCTCATTTTCTTTTAGTTATATGATTATTCATTTTACAACTGGCATCTTGAAAGTTTGATATTGAGAAAGTTACTGTGTCTCACTTATTAGTACGCTTTTGATGACTTTAAACTCCTTTTTTTGATATCTGTACTATGTATTTCATTAAAAGATTTTATGGGACCATAATAAAAGTAACAATATTTTACAAAGCTTATTTTATGGAGGTCTGGAGTATATTTTTTTTTCAAAGTGAGTCTACAGGAAAATATTTTTATCATTGCTCTTTTGACATATCTTGCTGTGGGAAATGCAGTGCTTTTATTGCTGTGGGAAATTTTAGTGCTTTATATCAATTCACTTCATAATTTAGCCAACTGCTTTTGAAGAGCAACCATTGTGTGCCTTCATTTTTTTTTCTTCCAATATGACCATGTTTCTCTCAGCAGCTTTACATTAAAGTGCATTTGTTCTGGCAGCTTTCCCCCTGGATGAGCATCCCCATGTGGTGAACTTACCTTCAGAACCACCTGTTTTCTCTTCTGTAGCCAGCTTGTATCCATGGTAAATTTTAAAGAGGAAACAATGCATATAAAAGCTTGATGGTGATATGTAAAATGGGTGTGTCCGGAGGTGTATGTGCATTTTTATTCCTTCAGTTTCTAGCTATGAGAGTAGCTATCTCTGGTTGATCCGTTCTCATTATCTAAGCTCTTTCAGTCTAAGATATACAAGTGTGTAATGATGTACCACTAAAGAAACACAAGTCCCCTGTTTTCTCCTTCGTCTGATGTCCATCCTCTTTGCCTTTCTGGATAGGGATTGAGCATTTTAGCAAGAGTCCTCCCTCTTGATTAGTTTCTTTAGGTGTACAGATTTTAGTAGGTTTATCCTATATTATATGTGTGTCTTTCTGTTTCTGGGATAGCTCATTCAGGATGATCTTTTCCAGATCCAACCATTTACCTGCAAATTTCATGATTTCCTTGATTTTTATTGCTGAGTAATATTCCATTGTGTAAATGTACCACAATTTCTGTATCCATTCTTCAGTTGAGGGTCATCTGGGCTGTTTCAAGCTTCTGGCTATTACAAATAAGGCTGTTATGAACATGGTTGAGCAAATGTCCTTATTGTGTACGTGAGCCTCTTTTGGGTATATGCTTAGGAGTGGTATAGCTGGATCTTGAGGAAGCGCCAGATTGCTTTCCTGAGTGGTTCTACAAGTTTACCTTCCCACCAGCAATGGACGAGGGTTTCCCTTTCTCCACAACCTCTCCAGCATGTGATGTCACTTGAGTTTTTGATCTTAGCCATTCTGATGGGTGTAAGGTGAAATCTTAGGGTCGTTTCGATTTGCATTTCCCTTATGACTAAGGACGTTGAACATTTCTTTAAGTGTTTCTCTGCCATTCGATATTCCTCTATTGAGAATTCTCTGTTTAGCTCTGTACTCCATTTTTTAATTGGATTACTTGATTTGTTACTGTTTAACTTCTTGAGTTATTTATATATACTGGATATTAGGCCTCTGTTAGATATAGGGTTGGTGAAGATCCTTTCCTAATCTGTAGGCAGTTGTTTTGTTCTGACGACAGTGTCCTTTGAGCCTGACACAGAGGACCTCTGAATGGCTCTGACTTGCAGACTATCAAAGCAGATGCTGAGACTTATGGCCAACATTTGGGCAGAGTGTATGAAACCTTATGAAGGAAGTGGGAAACAGTAAGATCTGGAGAGGACAGGAACTCCACAAGAAGAGCAACAGAACCAAAAAATCTGAGCACAGGGTTCTTTCCTGAGACTGATACTCCAACCAAGAACCATGCATGGAGATAACCTAAGGCCCCTGCATAGATGTAGTTCATGGCCCAAGTGAGTCCCATAGTAATAGGAACAGGGACTGCTTCTGACATGAACTGATTGGCCTGCTCTTTAATTACCTAACCCTGAGGGGGGAGCAGCATTAACAGGCCACAGAAGAAGACAATGAAGCCACTCCTGATGAGACCTAATTGACTAGGATCAGAAGGAAGGAAAAGAAGACCTCCCCTACTAGTGGACTTGGGGAGGGGCATGTGTGGAGGAGGGGGAGGAAGGAAGGGATTGGGATGGGAGGAGGGAGGGAACCATAGGGGGGATACACATTGAATAAAGTGTAATTAATAAAGAATTAAAAGACAGCATTTTCTTCACATATATCTCATTTTTTTTCTTTAAAAATAAAATTGATATAATTTAGGTGCATAAAAAAAGAGAAAGAAACACAAGTCCTTTGGAGGTATTTTGCTTCTGGAGTGAACTTTCAGTGGTGAATTCTTTATAGGTCTAGGTCAAGAATTCTTGTGCAAACCTGTTTGGTAGGTTGTCTTCATCCTCTTCAATGCAACTGCCAGATAGATGTTTTCTGCTGTTCAGAATTAGTGCAGTCCTACCTGAACTAGGGTTAGAGAGGATAGACCCAGATTCTGTGCTCAGAAAGTAAGCAAGTGCCTGCAGACCCTCTGAGATCAGCCCAAGGCATATCCTTAGGTTCTTGGTTCCATTATGTCCTTTTGGATTATTTATTGTCTGTTAGGTTATGATGTTGATGAAAATGATGTGTTTTTTTTCCTTGTTATCTTTTTTTTTATCTCTCTATGGTTTCACTGAAGTGAACAGGGAAAAAAGAGCAAAATGAACATAGTGTAACAATGAAAAACATGCAGGTACAAGGAGGACAGCAGCTTTAAGTTTCTAATGAAGAGATTTTCTTCCCACCTTCCCTTACTTTGCTTTTGTTTGTGCTGGTGAACACTTGATTCTACAACATAGAAAGAGATTCTTCTACCTCCTCTGTTCTCAGTAGAATCCCAGAGAGATTGAGCATTCATCACCGCATTACTGGTGTAATAGAAATATGAGATTCTACTTTCCCAGCCTGTCTGGACATCCTCTTACTATTCCATGTAATATGTAGTCCTTTAAAAATAAAAAAAGTCACTCCTTGCAACTGAGTCATTTCTTGGAGCTGCAGCATCACTGTGAGTGGTGAGTGGTGGGAAGGCTTCTCTTTAAGGACACGCATGAGTGTTATGTTTGCAGAATTTCACAAATCTAATGTTTTATTTAATGACAATTTTCATGCACTCAGTCTTGCAGCCTACATTTTCCATCAGTCAACTCAATTTTGATTATTCTTGAGGACAATAAGGAAAATTTGGGTGCAATCTATAATTCTGATAGAACTTTGAGATATGTCTGACTCAATGTTAAAACCATAATGGAAAGATCTTAAATTTGTGATTTTAGAGATGTTCTACAATATAGGTCTACAATATAAGAATTCCCCCTCCCTCATATTCATTTTTCCTCATTGCTCATTAATTGTCCTAGGACAGCATTTCCTAGCTCTGTTGACATTTTTTGACTGGCTTATTTGACAGGGGGTTTCCCTGTACACTTGGCATTGTCTAGGATTTTTAATTCTTAAGAAAACATTAGACACCCACTTCATTTTACATTATCACTGCAGAAAGTGTGTTCAGATTCTGCACAAGGAAAGAGCACAATATCCTTCTCAGCTGAAAGCCATTGTCTAGAGGTTTGCTGCAAAGATCTATCTGTAGATACGACAAGCAGGAGTCAGCGAAATTAGTTTCCTTTGAGCTCAAATAATGTGTTGAAAATGATCAGATGAAAGAGGGTGGATGGATGGATCAGTTGGCCTCAGTTCACCTACCAGTGCTGCCTGATTATAGCCTGGCAAAGCAGAGAGAAGCTGATGACGGAAGCTTGCTAGTGACCAGCATAGCCTTTTTGGTGAGCGACAGGTAAATGAGAGACCTGGTATTGAGAAGACAAGGTAGATGATTTTTATGGAATGATAGGCAAGGAACTGATACTTGAGGTTGATCTATGGGGTGGTATATGTGCACATACATGGGCATGTGTGCTCACCCCACATGTGCACATCTGCATGAACATACGCACAAATACAATGATTGAAAAACCTGGGCATTTTGGCTTATGCTTATAATCACATAATTTGGAGATTGAGGCAGGAGCAATTCCAAGGGTTTGAGGCCAGCCTGGGCTACAGAGTGAATACTAGCTTATTGTGCACTAGAGTAAGACCTTATTTCAGACCACACATTCACACACACACACACACACACACACACACACACACACACACACACACACGAGAGAGAGAGAGAGAGAGAGAGAGAGAGAGAGAGAGAGAAAAGAGAGGATAAGAGAACTTTATTTCATTAAGGAAAAAAAGACCAGTGTTAAAGTACACAATTAATGGGGAGGGGGTTTAAATACATTGCAATATAACCTTAACAGTTGCTTTTACAGTAAATTATATATTAGCATAGAGATTAAAACAATATTCTCTCTGCTATTGTAGGATGGTCGATGGCTGGCTGGAAGTTTTGTATCTTAGGAGAAGGATTAGTTTCTTAATTACACACTGTGTATTTGGAAGATGGAAACAAATAACAGACTCCCCACAGCGTGTTCAGTAGACTTATATTTGAGCAGCTACACTGTCAGTATTCCCTAGATTCATGAAATTTAGAAAGGCATTGTGGTGTGCAATCATCACTGAAGGAAATATATACCTCTAATGTATCTCTTCTTATATATATAATATATAGTTTTAGAGTAAAGGTAGCCAGGTGGTGAGAGGTCTGTTTTGTTCATTTGGCTGTCACTGTCTGCTTCTAATGACACAAAGGAAAATGGACTAAGGTTAGTAATACCATCCCTGAAAGGAGCTAATATTTCTGCGTTCCCACAGAGAGAACTCATATGGTATAAAACTCAAGTAATAACTAATAGCTTTTCTGTATGTATTAGATTTAAACATAAAAATCTTTCAGTGTTAATTGTTTTAGGCTTTTATTTCTCCTTAGTACTCTCAAAATTCTTTTGATATCTCCAAATAATAATTACTTAGCCACCCAGAATGCCATATACATGATCATTAAATGATCAACTCATTACTTTGATATCACATGTAATAACTTATAAATGTTTCTCAGTTTTTCTAATTGTTACGAAACATGTTTAAAAGAAACAAAAAACCCTGGATTTTCCATTTGTTGTACTGTAATGGGAAATAATGTTGTTTTAAATTGTTTTTTTTTTCCTCCTAAAAAATTTACTTGAATCAATCTGAACATTTTATGTAGAGTTATTTATTGTTTCCTATTTTAGTTAATTCTATTTCAAAAGGTTTTTTGGCACTTAAAAATAATTAGTATGGCGTTTTCTGGAATGGTGTATTTATTAATTTTTTTGTGTCACCGGCATTTTTTATGCACAGCTATTAAATAAAACCAATCAGCACATAAGTTATTTCATATGATGTATAGAAGTCTTTCTGGCCAGAAGGTCCCATTCTTTTTTTCACCCCACAGTGGTGTTTTCATTAGTAAGAAATATTGTAAAGTAGAAAGCTTTGCCTTTTTATTTTTGTTAAAATTGGTATCTGATGATGTATGTGTTAATAGGGTATAAAGCTACATTTTTATACATTGGTACAGTGTTTAATAATCAGGTTAGGATAACTAGCATTTCCACTGCCTTAGACACTTGCATCTCTTTATTCTAATAATAGTCCATTCCATCCTTGCAGCTGTGTTGAAATGCACAATAAAATATGGTTAGGGATAGTCTCTTACTCTGCTGTAGACTAGACCTTACTCTGCTTCTGTAACTTCTTTTGGGTACTTATGTAAGCAACTTTTCTCTATCCTGGTCAAATGGTAATTGTCCTCTGTTCTAGGCTCTTTGCATTTATCATGATAACCTTTAGGCTTATCCGTGTTGGCATGAGTAAGAGAATAAGATGATTTTTTTTTAATAATTTTATTTTTTTCTTATCAGTTACATTTTATTAACTCTGTATCCCAGCTGTATCCCGCTCCCTCATTCCCTTCCACTCCCACCCTCCCTCCCTTATCTCCACCCTGCCCCTTTCCAAGTCCACTGATGGAGGGGACCTCCTCCCCATTCATCTGATCCTATTTTATCAGGTATCTTCAGGACTGGCTGCAAAGTCCTCCTCTGTGGCCTAACAGGACTGCTCCTCCCTTGAGGGTGGGGAGGTCAAAGAGCCAGCCATTGAGATCCTGTTAGAAATAGTCCTTGTTCCCCTTACTATGGGAAACCAATTGGTTACTGAGCTACCACGGGCTACACCCGAGCAGAAGTTCTAGGTTATATCCATACATGGTCCTTGGTTGAATACCAGTCTCAGAAGAATAAGATGATTTTATTATTTCATACGTAAATATTATTCCATGCTCTCTGTATACTACATTTTACAAAAAGATATTCATCAGTGGGCATCTTAAACTTATTGTATATCTTGATTTTAAAACACTGCTGCAATAAAAGTGGGTATGCAGATGTCTTTTATATACTGGTGCCCCCTTCCTTGGGATATAACTTTCAGTATTTTGTCTGCATTCTGTAGTAGTTCACATACATAGTTTTGATTTTTAAGATTTACTAAATTTTGATTTTTAATATTTATTAAAATATTTAGTTTATTTCACAGGCATATTTTTGCTTCACTGTTTTTGACTACCACAGTTACTATGTCCCTCCATAATATTCCAAATATATATATGGGTGAATTTTCATCTTTAAAAACTCAACAAGTGGTTTAAAGAACATGTTCTGTACAGTGGGACCTGGGCAGCATTTATGAAACACAGGAGAATATATTTTACTTTGTATTATTTAAAGGGTGGCCAGATTGCAACTGTTATAGAAATAAAGCAAGACAGTATCACCGACAGTTTAAATAAGGTTTGTGACCTCCTGCAGTACTAAGGGTCTTGTGTGTTCTCTTCAACAGTCATCAAGAAGCAGTCCTGCACATTAAGTAATGCACTTGCCCTCCACACTGGGAAGTTAACCTCATTTTTCATTAACCAATTGCATTAATAAAGAAAAAAATAAAACAGTAAATTTATTAATATAACAACAACAACAAAAAAAAAACTGGATGTCTTTGTTGTCCTAATCTGGTTGCAGAAACTGGAGGATTCATAGAGAGCTGCTTGTCTTAAGTCTATGTAGAAATCAAAAAGGAGTAGGTTATGCCTGTAAGGGAATGCCTCGCTGCAGGATTGATAATCTTGCCAGGGAGAGTGAGGGCAAGCAGGAAAACCCAAAAGCTTCTTCCATTTCTGGGTCTTATGTAGGCTGCCACCAGAAAGTGAATCGAAGGTTTAGGGTGCGTCTGCACTCCTCAAATGACCCAATCAAGAAAATCCCTCAGCAGGCCTTGGTTATCTAGGCCTGTAATCCCAGCACTCAGGGAGGCAGAGGCAGGTGGATCTTTCTGTGAGTTTGAAGCCAGCCTACAATTTGACCTCAGGACAGCCAAGGCTACACGGAGAAACCCTGTCTCAAAAAAAAAACAAAAACAAACAAACAAAAAACAAACCAAAACAATCCAAACAAACAAACAAAAAAATCCCTCTTAGGTTAACCCACCTAACAGTGTTTTAGTTGATTCCAGCTGTAGTCAAGTTGTAAACCAAGATTAGCTATCACATCACCTTTTTTTTTTTAATTGAAAATAGCTTTATTTTTTCCTCACATAATATATCCTGGTTATGGTTTTCCCTCCCTTGACTCCTCCCAGTTATTCCTCACTCCTCCTCCCATCTGGATCTTCTCTATTTCTATCTCTCCTTAGGAAACAAACAGCCTTCTGAGGAATAATAATAAAATGTAAAATAGAATAAAAACTAATACATTGGAATAGGAAAAACAAACAGAAACAAAAGAGCTTAAAAAAAAGTAAAATGAAACTGATTCAGGTACAGAGACACAGTTTTTCACATACTCAGGAATCTCATAAAATCACTAATCTGGAAGCCATAATATATATTCAAAGAGCATGTAGGATAAAAAGAGAGAGAAAATATATACATAAAATAAAAATAAAGAAGTAAGATAGAATTTCAAAAAGTTCTGCCATGACATTATGAGACATACATCCTCCAATGATGCTGTTGAGTTCATTTCAGCTGGCCATCTAAAGATGTGCATTTACCCTTAAGAGTAGTTTGTTTCCCCAGTAAGACTACCGTGGAGAATGCTGAATTTTCTTTTGTAGCTGTTTATCACTTGGAGATTGTATCTGGGTTAGGGATGGGGGCATATATCCACTTTTCTTTTTAGCATTAGGACTCCATCTGGTAGAGACATGTGCAGACCCTGTGAATGTTGCTACAGTCTCTTACTTCATATGTGTGTTGATCCTGTTGAATTAGATATAGCTTGTTTCCTGTCTTCCTTCATTCCTTATGGCTCTTATATTCTTTCCGACTCCTCTTTCACAGGAATCCCTGATCCCTTTAGTGTCTGAGTGCTCCAAAGGGTCTCATTCTGTAAATAATATCTGGCTGTGGGTCTCTGTATTTGTTCCCATCTGCTGCAGGAGAAATCTTCTGTGATAATGGCTAAAGAAGGCACTGATATATGAGTACAGAAGAATGTCATTTAAGAGTCATTTTAGTGCTATATTTTGATTTTTGTTTTATAACAGTAGTATCTGGTTTTACCCTAGGTCCCCATGCTAACTAATCTCAGGTTCTTGTTCACCCAAACAGTGAACATGGGTTTTATCTCACGGAGTTGGCCTTAAATCAGATTTGATATTGGCTCATTACTCTCACAGTCTTTGTGCCATCATTGTCCTAGCATGTCTTGTAGGTAGGACACAATTGTAGATCAAAGGGCATCACATCATTTTTAAAATTTGAATTACTTGTGTTCTTACTGTTGAGTTGTTTGAGGTACTTCTATCCCCTGAGTGTTAATCTGCGGATTTTGGGAACCTGATCGAAAACCTCTTTGACTGCACCAGTGCTCTGTTCCCTCCTATGGTCTCTTCTATTGCTTTCAAAGCTTTCGGTTTATCTTTGTCTTTCATTGATTGTTAGTCTTTATATACATAATACATACATACATATGAAAGTTTGAGATATGATATATATGGCTAGAAATGGAGGTTCAGTTTCATTCTTGTCATATTGCAGAACTTTCACACCGTTTTCCTTCGGCAATGATAGAAATAGTTTGATGAAAATGAAATTGTGTATGTGTGTGTACACAGGATATAGTTAGGAAATGAATGGTCTAAATGTTAAGTTGATTCCCTTAAGAGAGCAACTTTAGCTCCGAGTATAAGTTCCCAATGATAACAAGGACTCAGAAATTGTACCTTGTTGTTTCAGACAAGTGTGAGAACACTTTCCAATGATTTAGTTGTACTCTTTAGTGTTGAATGTGCTGTTCTCTAGAATAGCCACATACACATGAGGCTGTTTAATTAATGTAAATAAATGTAAATAAAACCTGCTCCACTTGCCAAACAATCTGTTATTACAGTGCAATAATAATTCCATGGGGCAGGAAATTCTGTTGGACAGAGCTGGAATCTTTTCTGATGTTTCAAGATAAATAGTTTGGCGTCTGTCTTAACTTAGAAAATCAATACAGAGAGTCTAGGTCTTACGTTTTTTGCTTTTTTTTCCATTTCCTTTTACTGTGCTTCCTGTCAAGGACATAGAGAATTTGTAGGGAGACCAGTGAAGCTTCTGTAGGCATTGCTATAGATACTCCTCTTCTGCCTTCTGCCTGAGTAGCTATGCTTTCTTCACGTACAAACTGAAGCTTACAGGTAACACATCCTTTGTGCAAATAGTTCCTTCTATTAAATAATTGGAAACCAGTTTCACTTGATTTATAGTGGCCTAATTAAGAGGGTTGAGCTTTCACAGTATGTGAAGATTCTCCTTGCAACTGACTGGGTTTCTGTAGGCATGTCCATCCAGGTTAGTACTGGCTCTTGATAGTGTGTTATGAGACAGAGGAGGCGAAGGGCTTAGAGGTAAAGAGTGATTCCTAGTTTTCTCATGATAGTAACAGTGACTTCACAATTCTTTTGCATTTTTTTCTACTCAATAGTTAATCCTTTTCTGTTCTTACCCTGTTTTCAGTGTAGTGGTTGTATTCTTGTGTTAGTCAGCTTTCCATTACTGTAACAAATACCCGAAATAAAATCAGCTTGACGGATAGAAGGGCTTACTTTCGCTCATGGATTTTAAGAGCTGTTACACCATAAATGATTGGCCCTGATGCTTGAGTAATTTAGTGGCTTAGTGTATCAAGGTGGGAGCACAGTCATCTTTATGACTGAGGCACATAAAAAGGAAGAGGAAGGGTTAGCCCCTTAGTATCCATGCTAAACCCAGCCTTTTCTGGCCAGAAGACCTCCCCTAAGCCCTACATTTTTATGGTTGCGTTTGTTCCCTTACGGGCACAGACTGGGGACTAGCCCATTAGCACATGTTCTTTGGAACACATATTTTCAGACTGTAGCTGTTTTTTTTTTAACTTCTCTGTAATTAGTATAATTTGAAACTATTTGAAATATGAAGCCAGAGGTTTTTAAATGATGTATCTCTGTTCATTGTAGTTACTGTCCTTTGTCCCAATCAGATCTCCTTTTATTTAGTTGATGGCACATGAATATTGAATTGAGCCCTTTCTTGGATATGTCCTGGGAGTTACTGAACACTTCCTTGCAATGGCAAGATGTTCCAGAATAATTTTCTACATTTCCTTAATGGAGAAAATGAAAACAAGGCATTCCTACTTTTTTGTTTCTAAGAAAGCTCTACTTTATTCTTTCTTCTGTTTTATACAATCTTCATAAATGCATGTTAGCGCTATGGAAAGCTGAAGACAGATCAGTACTCATTTTAGTTGGAATATTAATGTGTTTGTTGTAGCAGATGCTCCTCAGTTAAGGAAAAGAGTTGTGTTCAGCTCATGTGATTCTCTAGCACCATCCTGTCTGTCCTGTCTTGGATGTTCCCCACTATATATATATATATATATATATATATATATATATATATATGTATACTTACATATATATAAGGATATATATATATACTTACATATATATATGTATATATACACCTATATACATATATATATATACATGATATATAGGTATGTATATACATATCTATGTAAATATATATGTATATATATACATATCTGAGTTTTATTTATCTATCTCTGTTGAGTGATGCATGAAAAACAGCATTGGTCTCTTCTGCTGTCCTAAAGTACACTGCAGCTAATGCCTCTGTCACTGTTCTACCTCATATGGCTAAGGGCAAACACTAGTAATGTTCATTCAGGTCCTTCTTTTTATTTTAAATATCTCCTTAAAAATTCACTTCACATTTTTTGTATTGCAATATCGATTTCATTGTATTGCTAATACCCAGCATTTCCTTTATAGTAGTGTTTGTGGAATGAACCTCTGGTATATGTACTTTTTCCACACTTCTGATCACTTTCTTGATGTCTTGGCCAAGGGCATAGCCCATTTAAGTGTAAATGTGTCTTTTCATGTTAGCATTCATTTTTAGAGAGTTAAATCCTGTCACTGACCCAAGTGAGAGGGAGCATTTGCAGGCCTATTCAGAAAAAATTGGGTCTTAATACGTTTTAGCTGAGTGCATGGAAAAGACAAGTCCCCCTTCCCTGCGCAAGCTTCTGTGGGTGTCTGATGCTGTGATGGCTTGGAGTTGTTATGTAGCAGTTGGCTCTGATATGCTTGCACAGACACAAATTGAATCCGACAGGACCGATGTCTCCTGGACTTTGCTGCCATCTGAAACGCTGGCGTGAGAAGGAAGCAGTGACAGGGGGAGGAGAAGCAGAGGGGAGAGCTGATTCCTCCTGTAGCACTTTTCTTAAGCATGGTGATTTCTAACAGCTGATAGCTGTGAACTGCTTGATAAGCTGTTTTCCAGATGAGATTGATAACCAATCACTGTTCTGGAACAGCTGGCTAGCTTTCAAATTCAAGATGTGTTTCAGGGTTCAGCTTACTTCTTCGTGCCTCACACAAATCTGTCTAAAAACAAACAAACAAACAAACAAAAAAGGGACCAGCGAGTAGAATGGTAATTACAGTGATTCTCCTCTTCCTTTTTGCTGTATCTTTTCCTGCATCTGAACTGTTCTTGCATATTAATGAAAACCTATTTTAAAAAAAAGAAGGCTGTTTCAGTTTTCAAATTCAGTGTCAGAAAAGATGAAGTGTAAATGGTAGCTGCATTACTGATCTTTTAAAATTCACTTAGTTTGGGGTGTGAGGTTGTTTGATGGTCTTAAGTTCTCATCACAGAAATGGAGGAGGCTGTAGTCAATGGTACTAACTCTCCATTTTTCTTTTTAATTAAGAGGCTACTCTCTGTTCAAGGCTATGCTGGATTTATTGATGGTTCTATAAGGACAATTACATATCCCTTTGAGAATTGCACTCCAGCTTATTTCTTAGACGCTGTGTGTAATCACTTCACTCCCCTCCCGGTCCTGCCTCACTGCTCTGTCGACCAACACATATTTTAGGAGGAAGGGACTTTAATATAATTTTATTGATGATTGTATTTGTGTGTGAGTGTGGGGTGTGCCTGTATGTGCTCAGGCACAGGTGTATAGAAGTGTCATGATACATGTGTAGAAGTCAGAGGACAACTTCTGCATTGTTTTCTACTTCTGCTTTGGATTCTGTAGATTAAACTCAGGTAATCAGATTTGGGAGGCAAGGACTTTTACTCTGTGAGCCATCCTGTTAGACCAACTTTCACTTTTGAATTTATATTACATTTCACCTGGAAGTCTTGCTATGAACTTAGTGGCATTCTGTGTTGTCCCCGATGCAGCTGGCAGTGAATTTCCCAAAGCCTAGTTCTATATTGTTCCTCTGTTCTCAAACAGTATAAAGCTTGTTTTTCAGCTGGCTGGGTAGAGATCACTAGACATAGACTGATGTCCAAGGATCTCTTTGTGTTCTCTTTTGTGCCATCCTTTGTTCTCCCAATAGTGACCTCATTCTAACCCTGCGGCACTTACAATATGATCCTAAACCAGAAGTACAGCAGCATGTCCCAGGGATGAGAAACACAAAGTTGTGGACTATGCCAGAGAACTTGAGAATTGTAAACTGTTGTGGTGCCTAGTTCTCTGCTTTAACAATTCGGGCTTCAGCACTCCAACATCTTGCCTTTTTCAAAGTTTTGTATGGACCTCAGGGAATGCCCATTCCCCAGCTTGTTAAAATCCTGCTGATGTATGCTCAAGGCATCCCAACACCACATGGCAGTTCACAAACATCTATAACTACAGTCCGGGGAGCTAGACACTCTATTTTGGCCTCTATGGGCACCAGATGAGCATGTGATGGACAGAAATGCACATGTTGCACACAAACATATGCAGGCAAAACATCCATACAAGCCTTCCTTTATTCTGTTGTCAGTACGTGGAAAGACTTTAATAAACCTTTCTTAAGGCTTTGGTGTGCTTTCCTCCATAATGAGCTCAGTAGAGTTGTATATCAAGGGACTATGCCTCCTTAGAATATAGTGCTCAAAAGATGGCATAGAAGCAGAGAAAGAAGTTTCTGGGGGATGGCTGTAGGTGACCTGGCAATAGGAATGCTAGGGACCCTGCATTTTACAATCCAAGTTATTTCCCAATACAACGGCATGCCATCTCCAGTGTTTATTGTGAGTGTGAGTGTGTGTATGTGTTTTCCAATAGTGCCTCTCTCTCTAGGTTGTGGTAGGACAGGGGGAAAGAGTGAGAAATCTAAATGTCTTTGTCATTTCTTCTTTTCTCGTCTCTTCCCTTTACAGGCTCTGAAAGGGTTCCAGCTGAAGTTACTGAGCAGACCAGTCGCTGCGGCTCCCTAGGCTGAGTTTCCAAGCTGCTGGTGCATGCCATTGACAAGCTGCAGGATGGTGCCCGTGGCCAGGCCGCTGTTGCTGCTCCTCGCCTTCTTCCTCTGCGCCTGTGCTGAGAGTAAGCCATCTTGCCCTTCTCTAGGGAGCTGTGGCCACAACGAGTGGTTTTGTTTGCAGTTGGCATGAGGCTCAGGCCTCTGAATATATTTCCTTTGGAAGTATATCCTGAGACACTGTGGGATCCTCCTTGGCTTTCTGCCAGTCTTTGAAAGAGATTATTGATGTGTCTTTCCTACTATCTTTTCTGTTTAATGCCTCTTTTGCTTGTGTGTCTCACTGCTCCTATTGCCGATTTCCACTTTTATATATTTTTTCATAGTTGTGACCAGCTTGGTGTCAAAGATAATACAAGGCCAACAATATCACTTAAACTGTGGCTGACCAGTTGGTAGTGTCAATATGTAAACATTGCTGAGACCCAGTAGAAATTTCTTCAGATGTATGGATATTTCTATGTTTAGAAAAATGCACAGTGTCACATTGAGCCCAATTAAACTTGCAAGCCCCTTGTAGCTGTCACAGCAGCTGTTCTGATGTACTGTTTCCGACAGCTGTCGTGGAGTACAATATTCAAACAAATCAAGCAGAACTGACAACTTTGTGGCTGGGTGGAGGGTCTGGAAGTGGGAAAAGAATTCTATGGAATGCAGACACTGAAGTTTGGGTTTCTGGACTCGATTTATGAAACTGGGATTGTGGTCAATTAGCTTGCCAACTAATGAGATGATCATATCTTCTTTGTAACTAGAAATCATTAGTTCTACACTGTTTACATCTGTTTCTTTCTTCATCTATTCTATTGCTTTTGGGAGACAATAGTGCCCATCCCTGGCTCTTACTCTCTGCCATTTCTATTTCCTCGGGAGTGGTGTAGCTCATATGTGATTTGGTCATTCTCATGGGAGTCCCCTAGTGTGATTAACATGTATAACATCTGCAGTCATTAACTTTTCCCTCCACTGGCTGTCTCAGGAAGATTAAATTTGATTCATGTTAAGGATATCTCAAAGACAAAGATCCCATGTCATCTTGGCCCTGTCTTATTAATTGTTCCTTGACAAGAATTCCCTCACTAGCAGCCAAATGCTTCATTTAAATGGGGCTCTATTTTCTAAAGGAATCTTTCAAGGAAGGAAAAAAAATAATGTTATTAATTGAATGCATATGGAGCATGCATGTTCTAAGCACAACATTCTGTGGTTAAAAATATATATAGTCCTCCAATTAGCACATGGGATTGTTGGTTTAAGGTTAAGCCAAGGAATTTCTAATACCATGCCAGGAAATAATTAATTGGGGAAAGATCCAAATGTAAGGCACTGTTATTTTAAAGGCATTTATGTCAAAACTTATTTCAAAATCTAAATTTACTTCATTCAAAAGCAATTCAGTGTATAGCTTTATGAATTCCATTTTGGCCAAAGACCGGAATTAAGTAATTTGACCATTGTTCATTTTTTGGCAAAAGTATGTTAAGACCCTAGTCGGACCCCACTTAAATGTCAAATCACAGTTGTATGTTTTTTTTTTTTGGAACTTACTAGATATAAATTTAATATCTGGAAAGTCATCCTTTCAGACAGTAAAAATCCTTTTCTTTGGAGAAGCTATGGTTTTTCTTATTGCAGTGGTGGAAAGTGATAGATTGATGTCAAGAATTTAGGAACATGTATTGCTGAGATTATGTTTTTCTCTGCCATAGATTACCATTTGTCACTCCTCCTGCCTACCCTTCTCTACTTTCTATTCTTCAGCACAGTTTTTTTTTATGACTGTCTTAGTTTACCTTCTATTGCCATGATATAATACTGACCCAAAGTACATTGGGGGAAGAAAGGATTTATTTTGCCTTGCCAGTTGCAGTCATTCATGAAGGGAAGTCAGTACCGGTAATCAAGGCAAGAACCTGGAGGCAGGAACTGGAGCAGTGGCCACAGAGGAGTGCTGTGTACCAGCTTGATTTCCATGACTTACTCTGTTTGCCTTTTTAAACAGCCCAAGCCCACCTTCCCAGAGGTGGCACCTCTCCATATTAGGCTGTCCATTCTTATACCAATCATCAACCAGAAACATACTTCATAGATTTTTATGCATGCCAATCTGATGGAGGCATTTTCTCAATTGAGGTTCCATATTCTTAGATAATTCCAGTTTGTGTCATGTTGACAAATCAATCAACCAAGCAAACAAACAAACAGATTATATCCAGAATGTATCTCATCATCTTATGCTATTCTGTTTTCTAAAAATACTTTAAAAAATTGAAACCAAGTAACACTCAAGGAATAACTGGTTTCATCATCACATAAAGATAATATTGTCAGGCTTTCATTATTCAGGTTGTGGGTTTGTTTCCCTCTTGCTTCCTTAAAACATAATGAAATACTCTTTCCTCCTTTTTTCTGTGTCTCATGTTGATCCAAGGTATTGTGTTATGATCTAAAATTTAATAGTGACTTGTCAGACATGTCTGAGAAATCTGAAAAACTATTTTTTTTCTTCTGTGGCAGGAGAGCATTTATGAATGGGGAATGTGAAGAAGCTCTTGTAGCTTACTATGCTAATTTATTGCATCCAGATTACTCCCCTTTAAAATAATTCTTTCTAAAGAGCCTAGATTCTATCTGGTCGTGGACAAGGATATAGCTAAGGGTTTCCTGTGGTGTTACATTAAGTAGAACTCTTAGAGTCTTAGTTCAAATGGAGGTTGAGAAATTGTGATAATATTCCCTTAGGAAATTATAGTGTTTGTTGTTGCCAGTTTAAAGTGCCCTACTGGCCCACACAATTTCTCTAAAAGGCTAGATTTGTGGGTGAGGTTGTTTTTACTCTTATTTTTATGTCTTGAGTGCTCCAGGTGATTCTGCTGGTTATTTTTATAGGAGTGTGTACATGAGAGAACTGTTGTCCAAGAGTCAAGTGTGACTTTTGTTGAAGTCTGCTGAGTAACTCTTGCTGATGTTGGGCCAGGAGGTTTATTCCTTCGAGCCAGCTCACACACACGCAAATTAGACAGGAATGTAGACTTCAGTATTTTAACTCCAGTGCAAACCTCTTCTCTTTTGTGTGAAATATACCTTGTATTTGATATTCACTAGTTTGTTTTTTCTTTCTTTTCTTTTCTTTTCTTTTCTTTTTTTAATACTATTTGCAGGCTAAGAAACAGTTTTTGGCATCTTTTGGTTATAGCAGTTTGATCTTACATTTTGGCTGGTATAACTGGGTCTCAGTCTTTACCAGGCCTCTAGTGTATATATAAACTTTTATATCATAGGTCCTTGAATGGTTTAGTTCATCTAGTTCAGTTACTTTTTCCAGGTTTTCATCTTAAATGGTGATCCCACCCTCATTTTTTTCTTGCTGAAGCAAGCACTGTACTTTATTTCTCTTATGAATGAAAGTATCAGGCTTTCTGCCCTCTGGGTACGTGTTTGATATCCTATAGAACTTAAAAGAAACATTCCTTTCATTTCACTAGATGGATTGGCACCTGTGCTAGAATGTTGCTAGAATTTGGTTTTGAATTCTGGCTGTCACTTCACTAAATCATACACTTTACCTTCAGTCTTGTTTTTGTAGTGTGGATGATGACAATAACAGAGGATGGTGATGTAATAATAGAATTTCTAGATACTTGAGTGTCATGAGAATTAAATGAATTGAAGCAAAACACAGGCCAGCTGATGACATAGGCTAGGTGTGTAAGAAATGGTTGTGTTACCTTCAACAACCATCTTGTCCAAGCACTTACCTTAGGTCCTCTGCTGAAATTCTTCATTTGATTTGAAGACAATAAACTCTGGGTGACAGAGAAGTCATACCTTCTTGCTGTATGTTAAACTTGCTACCCTGCTTTCTGCAAAGTCCTGTACATATAAAATCCTTATAAAATCTTTGGGGAATTAAACTGAAGATCAGAAGAAATATGAAACTTGTGTTCTTAAGGAAGTCTTTTCAAAGAAGCTCATCTATAGACTCACCAATGGAAAAGTCATGTGGCTCAGGTGGAATGGGTGCCAGGAGATGTTCCATCTGTCCATTCTGCAAGGTGGCGCATTTTCTTGAGCTGCTCAGAGGAGAGAACTTGAGATACTTTCTGGAATCAAGCAGTATCACATGGCTGGTGGCTCAGGAAGAAGATGGACATGAACATGCTGAGAAATATAGTGAGTAACCATTAATATGGTCAGGAGCATTTTTGCAACAACAAGAGCAACATCCACAAGCCATTCAAACAAAGAGACAAACATCTGTGTGATGTAATGGAATGGCAGATAATCTTTTTGCATTTTCAGAGCTACTGCGATATCTTTCCACTGAAGTTAGGAGTGGAGTGGGTACTTTCATATTACTCAACTGTCCATTTTCCAGGTGGCAGATTCAGCTTACACAAGCAACATTAATTTCTTATTGAAAAATCTTCTCATTTTAGATTATGAGTGTTCTTTCTCCCAATATCCAAAAATATTTAAAATTCCTTAAAAAGGTAGTTGTTTCTGTAGATGAAAATATTCCAAAGTTAGATTGGCCTGATGATAGTAAGTGTCTCTAATTCTGCAGAATATTCTTGAATTTTATGTTTAAACTTGTGAATTACTGGAAGGGTGGATTGTTCTTAAAGTGTTAAACAAACAATAAAAGGTTGCTGTTTACTTCGGTTTTAGGGCTAAGGTCCTTTTGTTCAGTGCAACTTGAAAGTAGAGTTTTTCATGTAAGGAAGGAAGAGAAAGCTGTCTGCTTTCCTTCTTCTTTAAATTGACAGAGGTGTGTTGAGCTAGAAATTGTGTTTCGCCTCATTCCTGTTCCTTCTTCCGTTTATCTAAAGTGTCTGCATTAGCGACAATCAGTTGTCTGAAAAGTAAGGGAAACAACCCAGCTGTGCTGCTGGTCCTTGGCTCCACTGTGGCATTTCTAAGGCTTTCAGAATTAATTGCTCTCAGCACAGCTGCAGACACCTAGTAAGGTTAGGATGGTGTCACAAAGCCACCACGTGTATAGACTTCAGACCACATGGTTGAGAGCAAAGGGATTTGCTTTAGAACGAAACAATGAGGTTTAACTTCCCATTATCTCTGACCATTCTCTTGTTGAGGCCCCAAGTATGATGCTGCAATGTCGAGGATTTTGTGAGTGTTTTACTTGTAATAGCCTCTTGGCATGTGATTATGGCTATGATTTCCTAATGTTTTTCCTTTTTTGGTTTTAGTTCCCTTAATTTTCCTTATTCAGCTACTGTGTACCTGACCCATTTCATATGACAGATTCAGAGGCAGCTGTGTCTTCTCCTTCCCATACATATGTGTTTCAGTTGCTTGAAAAATAGTTTCAAGCCAGAATCCATTGTCACTTTTTCCCCCATCTTTATTTTTATTATTAGTTAAAAGTATGGATGTGACACAGAGAGAGAAAGACAGAGAGAGGGAGAGAGACCAAGACAGACAGACAGAGATGGATAGACAGACACAGTGAGAGATAGCGGCCAGAGGCCAGAGTGAGGGTCCCTGCTTGTGTTTGTGTGTACCATATGTGTACAGACACAAGAAGAGGGTGTCGGATCCCCTGGAGCTGTATTTACAGGCTGTTGTGAGCTGCCTGATGTGGGTTCTGGGAATTGAATCCAGGTTTTCTGCATGAGTAGCAAGTGTTCTTCATCCCTGAGAGTCTGTCCAACTCACACCATCATTAAATAAAGAATCATAAAGAAAAAAAATACAGCAAGTATAATAATCAAATTACATATGTTAAATATATTAAATTAATTTACGTGTGTTTCTTATTGTTTTTTTAAATTTTATTCATTTATTTTTATATTAATTACAGTTTATTTTCTTTTTTGTTAAAGAAGTATTTGTGATGGACATAAAACAATAAAAATTAAAATGTTTTTGCTTGTTACCAAATGATCATCCAAACATATAATGATTTTAGATGGATACCAACACACCTTTTGTATCTATACTTGTGTCAGAAATATGTTTTTATCATAATGTTCAATTTGAAATTGATATTCTGTTAGCAAATGTCTACTATGTGATCTTGACAAAACCAGATTTAGATTCTTATTAAAATACATCTTCTTTCTTATTGGAATATGGAGATCAAGATGTGGTTTTATACAAGAAGTAAACGAGGATCACGATTTTAGGGAATAAAAAGTACTGTAAGCATAATGAAAAGTGGGTCCCTAGGGAGTATATGAGCTACACACATTGGAAGGTGGTGTCTAGTCTGGTACAGCCCTTCCTAATAGCAGGGAGGGAACAGGTGTGAAAAAGTGGATTTCAAAGATTTAACGGCAAGAAAAAGGAATATTTGGCTCAAAAGACAGAATAAATTCAGGCTTCTGCTGTACAATAGCTTCACAGGGCTAGATGGACAGGCAGGGAGGAGGCAGAGCTGAAAGGCCTGCAAGGAAGGAGCTTGTAGTGTGCAATTGTGTAGGGAAAGAGGAATGCTCTTAGGATATCTTGAGTACAGTACTACTGTCCTCTACTGGAACTAAATAAATATCTTCATGATGATGGTCCAGTACCCTGATCAAGTCCAAGGAGCTCATTGTCCAAGCCACTTAGCTGAAATGTCCTTTCTCTTAGCCAGTGCAGAGTTGGAACACTCAGGGTTTCATTTAGCAGAAGCATGCATTTCCAAGTCTGCTTTCATCTTTTTATCTCTGGCTGGTGTTGTTTCTCTTTTAAAGTGGGCAAAGTTGTGTTTTGGAGCTGTGGGTGCTTTCCTTCCATCCTTTGCTTTAGAGGATGAAGAAAGGGACATTTTAAAAGCACTGCTCTAATTGGAGGTTGATGATTAAAAGAGAATTGCAGGAAGAAAAGGAACTTTAACAGGTCTTTTCTCTATATTCTTCAAGTTAGATAAAATTAATAGTGGTAGGATTTGTTAGTAATTTTTCTGTGGTATCTTCTTTAAAGATAGACACTTTTTTTTAGTGAAGTCTTGTATTCTCTTCCATTTATTGTATGGAGGAGTCATTACTGCCTATGTGATTGGATTTAGTTTTGTTTTTGTTTGTGTTATTGTTTTGTTTGAAAGAAGGTTTTACTATGTAGCCCTACCTGTCCTGGAATTTGCTCTATAGCCAAGACTGACCTGTAACTTGGAGGAATCCTCCTGTTGTGCTTTCCAAGTGCTGGGTGCAGTGATATGTGACCACAACTAGGCTGGATTAGGTTTTAAATTCAGTAGGCTAATAAAAGATTACTAAACCACAACATTAAAGTTTTTTTCCAGAATAACATATGGCACCAGGAAAGAGGTTTAACTTACATTTTAGCTTCTTTTCTCTACTTAACTGGAATCATTTTCCCAGTTTCTCTGACCATTTGGAGCTGTTCACAGCTTTGAAGCCTTCCTGTGAGATGTAAAATGGATCCTCATTGTGGGTTCTGTGAGCACCTGTGAGGCACTTAGTGAAATTTTTATTTCCATCTCATTCTGTGCACATATAGGTGATATCTGGTATTTGCAAACATCAGAATAAATTCATTTCTACCTATTGCAATGATTATTTTCTTAGATCTAGGAAATACTTAAGAGAAGGAGCAAACATACAACAAACAACAACAACAACAAAAATCAAATAAAAAATAACCTCAGCAAAAAAGACACACACAGTATATACTCACTCATATAAACACACAACATAGGATAAACCCACTAAAATCTGTACATCTAAACAAACTAAGCAAAAGAGAGGACCCTAACTAAAATGCTCAATCCTCATCCTGAAAGGCAAAGAGGATGGACATCAGAAGAAGAAAACAGGAAACAACCTAGGAACCTGCTACAGAGGACCTCTGAAAGCCAGAAGAAGAAAACAGGAAATATCCTAGGAACCTGCCACAGAGGGCCTCTGAAAGCCTCTGCCCTGCAGATTATCAAAGCAGATGCTGAGCCTGATGGCCAACTGTCAGGCAGAGTGAATGGAATTTTATGTAAGAAGTGGGAAATAGCAAGAGCTGGAGAGGACAGTAATTCCACAAGGAGAGCAACAGAACAAGAAAATTTGAACACAGGGAACATCCCAGAGACTCATACTCCAACCAAGGAGTATTCATAGAGATAACCTAGAACCCCTGCACAGATGTAGCCCATGGCAGTTCAGTGTCCAAGTGGGTTCCATAGTAATGGGAAGAGGGACTGCCTCTGACATAATCTGATTGGCCTGCTCGTTGATCACCTCCCCCTGATGGGGGAGCAGCCTTACCAGGCCACAGAAGATGACAATGCAGCCACTTCTGATGAGAACTGATAGTCTAAGATCAGAAAGAAGGAGAGGAAGACCTCCCCTATCAGTGGACTTGGGGAGGGGCATGCATGCAGAAAGGGGAGGAAGGATGGGATCTGGAGGGGAGGAGGGAGGGGCTTATGGGGGGATACAAAATGAATAAAATGTAATTACTAAATAATAATAATAATTATTATTATTTTTGCTTTAGGCAAAAAAAAAAAAAAAAAACAACTCAGCATTGCCAGTCTCTGTTAAAATTTCTGCACACTATAGAGCTCAGGTATATAAGTGTAGCCTGTCATTTCCGATGCTTGAGACTTGACATTTTGGATTAGACAGATTCTTTTTTTTATTTTTTATTTTTTTTATTATTAGTTACATTTTATTAACTCTGTATCCCAGCTGTATCCTGCTCCTTCATTCCCTACCAACCCCTCTCTCCCTCATCTCCTCCCTGCCCCTTTCTAAGTCCACTGATTAGGGAGGACCTCCTCCCCTTTCATCTGACCCTGTTTCATCAGGTATCTTCAGGACTGGCTACAAAGTCCTCCTCTGTGGCCTAGCAGGATTGCTCCTCCCTTGGGGGGTTGGGAGGTCAAAGAACCTGCCATTGAGATCCTGTCAGAAATAGTCCCTGTTCCCTTTACTATGGGAAACCAATTGGTTACTGAGCTATTGGTTACGGGCTACATCCAAGCAGAGGTTCTAGGTTATATCCATACATGGTCCTTGGTGGAGTGTCAGTCTCAGAAAAGACCCCTGTGCCCAGATACATTTGGTCCTTTTGGAGCTTCTATCCTTTCCACATCATACTAACTCCCCCTTCTTTCATGATTCCCTGCACTCTGCTGAAGATTTGGTTATGAGTCTTAGTATTTGCTTTGATACATTGCTAGGTAGAGTCTTTCAGAGGCCCTCTGCGGTAGGCTCCTGTTCTGTTACTTGTTTTCTCCAAGTCCAATGCACATCCCATTTGTCTTTCTAAGTGAGGATTGATCATCCTACCCCGGGTCCTCTTTCTTATTTATCTTCTTTAGTTGTATAGATTTCATTATGTTTATCATATCTTATAGGTATATATGAGTGAGTATATACCATATGTGTCTTTCCCTTTCTGGGATACCTCACTGAGAATGATCTTTTCTAGATCTCACCATGTGCCTGAAAATTTCATGATTTCCTCCTTTTTGATTGCTGAGTAGTATTCTATTGTGTAAAAATACCACAATTTCTGTATCCATTCCTCCCTTGATGGACATCTGGGTTGTTTCCAGATTCTGGCTATTACAAATAAATCTGCTACAAACATGGTTGAACAGATGTCATTGTTGTGTACTTGAGAAAATTTTGGGTTTATGCCTAGGAGTGGTATAGTTGGGTCTTGAGGAAGCACTATTCCTAATTGTCTGCGAAAGCACCAGATTGACTTCCAAAGTGGTTGTACCAGTTTACATTCCCACCAGCAAAGGGTTCCTTTTTCTCTACAATCTCTCCAGCATTTGTTGTCATTTGGTTTTTGATCTTAGCCATTTTGATGGGTGTAAGGTGAAATGTCAGGGTCGTTTTGATTTGCATCTCCCTGATGGCTAAGGATGTTGAGCATCTCTTTAAGTGTTTCTTTGCCATTCTGTTTAGCTCTGTACCCCATTTTTTAATTGGATTACTTCATTTATTGCTTTTTAATTTCTTTGGTTCTTTATATATGCTGGATATCAGCCCTCTAGACAGATTCTTTAGCACAATTCTCTGAGTGTTTTCAAGTTAGCCTCTTACTTTGAATTGTCATAGTGAGACTATTATCACCCATATCCTCTCTTAGGAAAGATACCTCCGTTTGAAGGCTAATTGAATGTTTAGGGTAGGGGTTAGAAGAAGTAGACAGCTGTCCATATATGTATGCAAGACAGGGCTTGAAAGAGAAGACTTTCATTAGAAATATGATTGAGTACTCACTGGTTTGGGAAATCAGCTTTGTCAATTTGGAATGATAAATTGTAGCTCTTTTATTACTTGTGTTTCAGGACCACATTGTCTTATCTCTGTGGTCCAGTTTTGTTACCTGGAATATTGGATCATATACTTCTCAGTGAGTTACCTAATTTATAGTTTTAGACATTTGATACATAGTAAGTGCTAAGTATATGTAGCCATTGTTTATCCATGAATGGTATTATTATTAATTAAATTTTAGTAGTATATGGTTTTGTTTTATTTTAAAGTCAGTTTTGCCCCAACTAAAACCTTCCCATTGCATACTCGTTTAAACATGTTCAAATTTTAATGTCATTTGTTCCTTAGCATTGTAAGAGTAGACTGTGGTCTTGTTTTGCTTTGTTTTATCCTGTTTTTTATATAGTCTCACTATATGCCTCAAGCTATTTCTGACTCTGAACTTTCTGCGTTTTCCTCCCAGGCACTCATATTATACTTATAGCTACACCTGGCAGTGCTATGGTGATATATGTTTTGTCACCAGTTTCACTGAGAATCAACCAAAAATCAGTCTGGATGTGATGCTTGGAGAAAAAGATGAAGTATTGATGAAGCACCTAGCACTTAGCTCTCTGTACTTTCTAAAGGAAGTTGCAGAATAGCTGAGCAAGCAAAAGACAAACTGCTAGAGCCTTTGGCCTCATGGTGTAAGTGATGCTACCCTGATATTAAGCCAAAATTCATACAGGACTGACAACTGAATGCATGTAGGACCTCTCTGATTACACTGTCAGTGAGGAAGTACATTCATGGAGGAGAATCGTATCATGTCCACAAGTGGTTCATGTGTCAGCAGTAGAGGGGCCCTGAGTAATTGGTAAGTTGACATATCCAATTTCACTCAAAAAAGCGAAAGGGAAGTTATCCATTTAGAAAATTGAGTGTTTTATGATGAAATTACTTTCCTTTTCCTTGGGTGTCCCTGTTACGCTATCTGTTAATTTGATTCTAAGTTGTCAGCAGTAAGGTCTGCCTTCCAGATTCTATCATAAAGAGAGCAGTGCCACTTCCATCATCACACATATGCAACCCATATCCCAGTTCCTTTTAGTAAGGTGGAATCAGACTTCCTATGCTTTGGAGGTGTAAGCCCTAAAGGGGACAGGAACTGAATGAAACAGAAGTGACACTGTGGTTGTGTTTGCCTAGTAACAAACTATTTAAATATGGTTAAGTCTCTTCTGGAGGGAAGAGGGTGACTCATGGCATATAGAAACATTGAAATTGATAAGGATCATGAAGCGCAGAAGGTTAAAATGTTTATATGACTGCTCTCTGGGGTTCTATGAGCAGTGAGGAGTTGCTTGGGAGAGGGCAGCTGTGGTTGCGCTGCCTGCAGCAGGGCCAATGTCCCAGGGATGCAGAATGTGAATAGTGATCCTTGTTTATTAGATTGAGCTTTTCCAAGATGGAGCTGCCTAAGGCTCACCAGACCCCTAGAAGGAATTCTAGTAAATCCGTTGTTTCACCAAGCTTGATATGGATGGACTCCTTTCTTTAGTCTATTATGTGTGCCACATCTGGGTGAATAAAGTTCTGATCACATGTCATCTCTTCAGGAAAAGTTACACAACATATCACCATAAAATGGAGTCCATAAAATGGACTGAGTAGCTTTAGCCCTACATTTGTTTGGGCCCTTCTTTTGTCCTGCCATTATCACAGAGATGGTGTTCTGTGTCGAAGACATTTAAACGCCATTTTGGGTCTTTTTCTTGTGTAAGAGTATCCATGGACACACAACATTAAAGCTTAGTGTGAAATGTGTCACATGTCTTTTAGGGAGTGGTCCATCAGTGCTTCTGGAAAGGCTATATTGTAAATATTTTAGGCCTTGTGGTCACAGGGTTCCTGGAGCAATTCCCCAACTCTACTAAGGTAGAAAATAAAGGCAGCTCCTTATACATAAATAAGTATGTGTGGCCATGTTCTAGTTTGGTCCTAGGCTCATAGTATGATGACCTCCTCTTTTGACTTAACTCATCTTCACCTTCTCAGGAAGCAGGAGAAGCTGAGTACACCAGAAAAGGGCCTGGCTTAGCCTAGTGAGATGAGTTAAGGGGAAGAGAAGTGCTTGATTGGTCTCTTTTGCACTCAGCTTAGTTAGTAATGTTTATTGGGAGCAGATTAATTAGAAGGAAGTTCAAAGAGCACATCACTTGGTAAACAGAAGATGTCTAATAGCACTTAACCTTTGGAATTTATGCAGAAAAAGATTTGAATGTTATTATGCTTTATGTCTTTCGGGGGTGCTTCAGGTATTTGGCTGTTAGTGCACTTCAATTGCAAGCTCCTGAAAAATGAATAATTTATCAGCTGTGGGATAGTTCTCATTGCACTGTGTGCCTGACATTTGGAGCTATGAACATCTTAAATAAAAGGGGGGAAATGTGTTGGAAAGTGTTGTGTTTGCTGGGAATGCCTTGAGACCCCTGCAAAGAAGCAGTTTGATCATGGGTGTCGAAATCTGATATTGGTTTCCTAAAGGTAGGCAAGAACAGACATGTCAAGGAGAGTTGGTCTCATTGTGAGAACTCCTGCTGCAGAGGCCCTGTTATGTTCAATGTTTATACATAAAAAACAAAAACAAACAAACAAACAAACAAACAAACAAAAACAACTAAAATGCTGCCAGGAAGGCACCACTGATTCTGCAGTAAAAGCTCAGGATAAACATCCAGGCTCCATCATGTCAGAGAATTGAAAGTATCAGCGAGGCATGGCAGAGGAGGGTGATGTGCAGTATGCTTCAGTTGGAGTCCCTGACACACATGGACAAATGCAAAGATTCAGCCATTGTCAGTTCATCCTGGCTGCTGGCAGAAGGCACATAATTCTACAGAGGTGTGAAGGTTATAACCACATCCTCATAAGGATTGGGGTTTGTTCTAGTTGTGTGAAAAAAGGAAGACTAATTAGATTAAATAAAAATCCTGGCTGAATATGAAGGCAAATGACTAATGGGTAAGTCTATTCAAGTGTGGAGTAAAATCCCAAGGGGAAATACTGAGAGCCTCACAGTGAGAATCATTTGCAGGAAGCAGAGGAAGCCACTGTAGAGAGCTGCTGCCTCTGAAATAATCAAAATGGCATCAGCAAAGGCTATAAAAAGACTGTTTAACAATTGTAAAATACATAATTCTCTTTTTATTTTAATTGTTCTGATTTACAGAGATGGAGACTGGAGGGGTTTTGCAGTAATTATAATAAAACAGTTACTCACACTCTGGGATCACTTTCGTCTAGAATTCATAGTTGAACAAATGAATCTGACACTACCATTGGGCAAAGAACATGCTGGCTCACTTCCCTTTGGTTTGTGTCCTCAGCCCTAGGCTTTATGGCCTTACAATTTCCAATCACGAACTTTTTCTTTTGTAAGCTCAGAAAAGTGCTTCCTTGTTTTCCAGTACTGTCTATCACTCCACAGCTCTGCTTTTGCAGATCCTAAGTTTCTGTTCACAGCCTGTCTTTTTCTCAGCTCAGTGTACTCTTCTGTGCCTAAAGGGTAGAGTATAAAGAGGATGGAGCCAGCCTCTACTGTTACAGTTGATAGAAGCAATATAAAAAGACAATTACCTTATAGGAAGTAGAATGTTGCCTTAGATGCACAGAGAGTGTTGCTGGCAGCAGAGTCCTCTTGACATGCAGAAGAATTGCCACTGTGTTAAGGTTGCAGGATCTCTTTGTGAGAGTAAAATAAGAGAGCTTTGGGGTTTTGTAGTTGCTCTGTGATTTGATCTGTTGAAACCATGGAACTAAGTAGATATCCAGGTATGGATTGACTGGTGAAATAATGAAGTGTGACCAAAAGGACCAAACATGGGTAATTGGTAAAATACTGCTCAGTTCATTTTTAAGTGCAATCTACCAGTAAGGAAAGGAAGCCAGTGAAAATGGCTTCATGTGTAGTCAATTTTGGTCAGTGACTACTTTGTGTGAGATTCATCTGGCAGTGGGGAGACAGCTGTAAAACCCACTAGAATCAGGATCATGGAAGTCAGAACTGAGAGTACAGAAGGGCATGTGCAAAACTTACTCAACATGTAGAATATAGAGGACTTTATAATTGTTTGAATTTGGCTATTACTATTTAGATATGTGAAAACACACCAGAGAGGATGAGAAGTAGAAAGGCAAGCACATTTTTATTTTCTTTCCATTCCTGTTCCTTTCTTCAATTTAATGTGGGTCTCCTACCACTCTTAGACTTGTTTGTATTTCTGTCTAAAATCTTGTAATGTTCAAGACAACTGTCTCATCTTAGATTGTGTCTCATCTGTTTCTCCTTGTCTCAATATGCAGCTATGAGTAGTAAAATCAGAAGCCTATGATGACCAAGCAAGTTGGATTCATTATTGAAGCAAGCTAGTTCAACTTTGCACCATGGATACTAGTTCTGTATGGGGAACAACCATCATTTATGTCTTGTCTTCTGGGGAATGCATGCTTGGAATCTTTTGATTTTCCTAAAGAATCTTAAAACCCAAATTTATAGGGGAATTAAACTTCACGTTTATGATTATAATGGATTACAAACCATTAAGTACTAGTAATACTGAGATTAAAGGATATACTTCTTTGGAATGGGAAAAAATTAGATTCAGAAGGTTTGAAGCTCTATGTAGTGGTCCTAGAAATTGTAGAATTCCTTGTAGAATTCTAGCAAGTTTAATTTCTTTTCTCCAGTAGTTTCTAGACTTTCTTGTGGCTAATGATAACAAATCAGCTAGTGAAAACACCATCACAAACATCAGGGCTGAGTCTGTGAATGAAGACTGGAGTTCTCTAGACTTGCCTCTCACACTGTGGTATAGACTTGCAGCAATTCAACATACCTTTTCTGCAGTTATACAGATAATTTGTATCAGTGTGAATATGGAATAATTAATTACTCATTCATTCTTTTCTTTCCCTTATATGTTCTAGCAATGGCAGGTGTATAGACCTGAAGTAGCTTCTGGTTGCCTAAGTTTAGGGAAGGGACTCCTCCTCCTTCCTCTGCCCCAAGTAGTAAGTCAGCATGATTGTTAAAGATAAGTTTCTGTTGGGGCTAGTTTGACTACTCTGTGAAGCTTGGTGCATACAAAGCTCAAGAGCACTGAAACGGTTGTCAGTCAAAGAGTTAGTATTTAAAATTGGGTTCTATGAAGGCATTGCCCAAGAGAACAACTTCTAGATACAGAAATTTACTTGTACATTAGTGTGTGTCTAGTAAGACACATCTTTAAAAGTGGCTTTGTGATTGTCCAAAGACTAAGGATTGGTACTAAAACTTACTCAGTATCCCACTTGGATGGAAACATTTCTAGAATGTATGTTACATTTTTGAGTATTAAATAGGCCAAATGAAGCATTGACTTGGAGTGGCTTTCAATAGTAATATTTGTGCATGTGTGTGTATGTGTGTGGTGTGTTTGTGTATGTGTATTTATGTATGTGCCATGTGTGAGTGCACGTATTTGCAGATACATGTTTATGGATGTATGTAGATGTGTAGAACCAGAGGACTACCTTGGTTATCATCCTATCATTATTCAAGAGTTGTCAATTGGTTTGTTTATTTTGTTGTTGTTGTTTTGAGACAGAACCTAGAACTCACCAAATAGGCTAGACTGGCTGGCCAGTATACACTAAGGACTTTCTGTCTCTGTTGGTTTCATAAATGCTTCTAAACTTTTTAAATAATATTGTTCTTTATTACCTTTTTTACACCAAAATGCCGTGAACAATGCCTTAGCCTGACTAATGAATTATTATAGGTTGTGCTAGTTTAGTTTTATGTCAACTTGACATAAGCCAGAGTCATTTGGGAAAAAAAAGAACTTCAGATGACAAAGTTCCCCCAACAGATTGTCCTATGGATAAGCCTGTGGTAGGATTTTTAGATTAATGAATGCTTAGGACTGCCCAGACCCAAAGAAAGCAGGCTGAGCAAGCCATGAGTAGTAAGCCAGTAAGCAGCATTCCTCCATGGCCTTCAGTTCCTGCCTCTGTTTCTTCATGGGTTTCTTCCCTGACTTCGCTGGATGATGTTGGAAGGTAAAATAAACTCTTTCTTCCCAAAGTTGCTTTTGTTCATGGTGCTTCATCATGGCAATAGAAATCATAATTATGACATAGGTTCATAGATGTTTTTTCTAATTTTTTTTTAGTTTTATCTTTGCTTTTTTTAAATTTTTTATGAATTACACTTTATTCATGGTATTATTAACAAAACAAAAAAAAATTAGCTTTCAAACAGGAGGATTTGAGCTCATGCTGTATGTTTCTGTTTACTTGGTTGGGAGATCTTCGATATACTGTTCCTTTATTCAACTAATAGGTTTTCTGTACCTCATTCTTGGAGCTTCTCACTGGGTGCTGGAGGCTATGATAGTGAAGGAGATAAATGTAGCATGGTTTGTGCCCTCTACCACTTCTAGTCTAACTGGAAGTTGCTGATCTGTAAATGGGTATGAGGTTCTTTTTCTCAAATTGTTTGTTGAGTGTTAGCTGACATGTGTAAGAAGACCCTGACCATCATTCCTAATTGGGAAATGTGGCTGCAGCATTTGCTCTGCCCTTGTTATCATGCCCACTCCTTCTGGTTTGTTGCTGTACAATCATGAACTGTTTTCTTTCTGAGCTTTGTTTGCACTTCATTCTCATTCATGGATGTTGTTTGGGGCCTAAAGATGGGGGCATTTCTTCCTTTTCTAATTGTTTTGTATTGCACAGTTCCTAAGTGACTTACTCATTTCACATATCTTCAGCATTCTAGACTCTTTAGTAACTAAGACAGATGAACAATAAAAATAAAAAGCTCACATGTGAAGGCTTTATTTTAATAAATTTGATATAATGTGGTAAACTGATTAACATAGTATAGAAGCCTAGTTACACATATGAGAATATGTGAATGATCAGAAGCAGGTAAACTCCCCCTTCCTATTGTGGTGATTCACATGAGATCTGCTTCTACCTTTTGAATGTTGAGATGAGCATCCTGAACCACCACACCTTGTTTATTTAGTGCTAGGGATCGATTCCAGGCACTCATGCATGCTAGGCACATACTCTGCCTACTTCTGTTCCCAGCCACAGCTCTCTGCTTTTGTTTTTTAAATATTTTTTTACTAGACAATATTCTGTAATTATATTTAGGTAATAAAAGACTAAGCTTCAAATTATTTGTTTCTCTTAAGGATCTAATTTTATTTGAAGGTGAGAGTTGCTCTATGCTAGTTAAAGCAAGGCCATTTAAAAAGTGCATTTATTTAAAAAAAAAAGGTGCATTTATTGAAGTTTAAATAGTCCTGAAAGATACTTATTTATAAAATGACAATTATATCCCTTCAATATCTTAATAATTATATATTTTATTAAAAGGAGTACTTTGTAGTTATATACTATAATTATATGTTTGAACAAGCTATCACTAGGACTAAATGAGCTTCATTAATTACCAAGAAAATTACTTCATATTGCTGATGAAATATGTTATTATCTTATATACTTTGGTAGTGAGTTCGTATAAATTTTCATAATGATATTTAACCATTTAATCAATTACATTAAAGTTAAAGTATGAAACAACATTAGTGTCTTGTGAATTTGGCACTTTAGGTATTTAATATTCAAATAAAGTTAAGATATTTTCACATCAACCACTAATTAGAAAATAGCAGAGGAGGTTTCAAAATTTCCAGCTCCCAAAAGAAATGTTATTTGAGAGCTGTGTCATTTGGTGTTCAAATTGCTTACCAAGTGTGTTGGTTAATGTTTGCCCACTTGATATGAGCTAGAGCAATATGGGAAAAGGGAACCACAATTGAGACAATGCCTCTATATGAGTGGCAAGAGGGCAACACTGGGGGATTTTCTTTCTTTTCTATTTATTTATTTATTTATTTAGGCACTTTACAGCCTGATCCCAGGCCCCTCCCTTCTCTCCCTCCGTTTCCACCCTCACACCCTCCTATCTCTCTCCCCCATTTCCTCTCCTCCTCTTCTCAGGGAAGGGGAGCCCCCCACTTCATGGGTACCAACCCAGGCTGGCACATTAAATCACAGCAAACTCTCAAGAGACAGTTTTGCTAGGCTCCTGTCTGCAAGCATAGCAGAGTATCATTAATAGTGTCAGGGGTTAGCTCTCTCCCATAGGGTGGGTCTCAAGTTGTGTCTATCATTGATTTGCCATTGCCTCAACCTCTCCCCCACCTTAATCCCTAAACTTCTTCTATACAAGACAAGGTTTTATGGGTGGGGTGGTCTCCTCCTCCCTTTCCTGAGAGTGCCCCCTCAATACAGGAGGTGGCAACATGAAACAAATCAACCTAACAGATATCCACTGAACATTTCACCCAAACAAAAAAGAATGAGCTTTCTTCTCAGAACCTCATGCTACTCTCTCTAAAATTGACCATACAGGTGGTTACAAGACAAAACTCAACACATACAAGAATATTGAAATAGCTGCTTGTATCTTATCAGATCACTATGCATTACAACTCTTCTTCAACAACAACAGAGACAAGAGTATGCCTACAAGTTCATAGAAATGGAACCACTCTCCACTTAATGATCACAGGGTTAGGGAAGAAATAAAGAAAGAAATTAAAAACTTTCTAGAACTCAATGAAAATGAAGGCACAAAATACCCAAGCTTATTGGATACAATGAAAGCTGTAATAAGAGAAAAGTTCATAGCACTAAGTGTCTTTATAAAGAAATCGAAGAGATCTCATACTAACAATTTAAAAGCACATAATCTGATTGGCCTGCTCGTTGATCACCTCCCCCTGAGGGGGAAACAGCCTTACAAGGCCACAGTAGTGGACAATGCAGCCACTTTTGATGAGAACTGATAGACTAAGATCAGAAAGGAGAGGAGAACCTCCCCTATCAGTGGACTTGGGGAGTGGCATGCATGCAGAAAAGGGAGGGAGGGTGGGATTGGGAGGGGAGGAAGGAGGGGTTTACGGGGGGGGGGATACAAAATGAATAAAGTGTAATTAATAAAAAATTTAAAAAAAAGTTCTAGAACAAAGAGAAGCAAAAACATCCAAGAGGAGTAAATGGCAAGAAATAATCCATAAATTATAAACAAAGGAAACAATAATAAATCAACAGAAACAAGAGCTGATTCTTTAAGAAAATCAAAAAGAATGACAAACCCTTAAACAAACTAACTAAAAACTAAAAAGGGACATTTTCTTGATTAATGGTTGATGTAGGAGGGCCTAGACTACTGTGAGTGATTCTATCCTTGGGCAGGAGGTCCTGAGAGTTAAAAATCAAACAAACAAACAAAAAATCAAAAAGAAAAACAAAAACCCCAAGCAAGCAAACAGACAAACAAACAAAAACTGGCTAAGAAACTCACAAGAACAAACCAGTGAACAGTAATCCTCCATGTTGTCTGTAGTTCTTGCCTCTAGGCTACTGACTTGAGTTCCTGTTCTGACTTCCCTCAATGATGATCTGTGAGCTGTGAAATGAAATGAACCGTTTCCTCTTTGGGTTTCTTTTGGTCATGATGTCTTATGACAGCAATAGAGAAGTAAAGCTGAAGCCACACTAGAGTTTTGTTTTGGCCTTAACCCTGTGTCTATCACCAGCTAATAGCCTCAACTGCTGATTAACTGAAGTATATTCATACTTGCCTGGGAATACTTGGGAGAGCCCAATCTTTCAGACTACTGCCCTCCTCCAAAGGGCCACAGTTGCTTACCAAGAGCACTGAAGAGTGACTGGGCTGAAAGTCTTTCTGCTGTTAGCTGTAAAGTTAACATCTGCCCAGCACCTAGAAACTGTGCCTCTGGGGGCTGCATGGAATTTTCGTCATTTTGTCACAGTGGTCCTGAGTATTAGAAATTCACCTTTATGTATTTATTATGAAGCCATAATGTGATTCCAAAGTATGAGTTATATGAACATATGCAATCTGTGGGTCATGACTCCTTTGGGAGTCACATATCAGATATCTTGCATATCAAATATTTACATTTATAACAGTAGCAAAATTACAGCGATGAAGTAGCAATGAAATAATTTTATTATAGTTGCATGTCACCAAACCATGAAAAACTTTATTAAAGGGTCCAGCATTAGAAAGGTTGAAGACCACTGTCCTAAAGCCTAGGGGAGCACAAGTTCTAGGCTCAGGAGTTAGATAAGATCCCTTCAATTATCTGTCCACTTCCATTATAACTTGTGAAGCTGTGCCTCCTAAAACAGTCAGATCCAAGTTCACTACCAAAGGAATGTGCCACAAGGTCTTAGTATCACCTTCATTTTTCGTGATTATATTTAAAATTTACTCTTCATTGCTCTACTGGCTTGCTGTTTTGTAACTGAAATAATATTCTCATCCCTTGACTCATCTTCTTGGTTTTCACTAAGTATACTCAGCTGAAATCCCTTTTAAATTAGTGCTTTATTTTTGGAGACAAAATCATGTATTTTGAAGTACCTGTATCTTGTAGAATAACCGAGTAGGCCCAGTGACACTACAATGTCTGACATGGTTATCTTTTTTGTTTCAAGAACTTGATTTGTACTCTCAACATTCTAAATAACACCAGCTATTATTCATCATTCTCATGGTTTTGTTGTGGACCTCTTAACTTACTTCTACTGTATAAATGAACTATTTTTTTGAGCAATACCTCTCCAGTTTTACCTGTTAGCCTTGTGCCCCAACTATTATCCTCTTTAGCCATTTGAGGCCATGCTTTTATACTCTGTGTATGAGGTAAGGCCATATGTTATTTGTTTTTGTGTGATGTTTTATGTCTTCAAGGTTCAATCATGTTAATGTGAAGAACAGGTTTCATTAATTTTGATGGGTAATTATCCATTGCCTTTGCCTGTTAGTCTATTGATGTACTCTTTGGTGAATCACATTTTGAGAATAATAATAATGATGATGATGATGACATAAACACTAATGTGGCAAAGTCTCTGCAGCATATTGATTTCCTTTCCTTTGTGATTGGTAGAGTATACAGTTATTCTGTTTCTTTGCTCTTCTTGACGAAGCTCTACACTGTTTTTCATGATGGCTGTACTAACTTATATCCCTACTGATATTGTGCTGGGGTCCCTTGAACCCCACATATTTGTCAACACTTGTTATCTTTTATATGCTTGCTAATAGCTGTTCTAACAGGTGGGAGGTGATGGTGCATGATTTATTTGTATGTCACCTGACAGCTGGCGTCAGCTACAGACTGGCTCAGTGTGGAACAGGTGTGGAGTTCACACAGCATAATACATGTATTTTCCTAGGCTGAGATTTTTCTGTCCATTCAGAGACATCTCATCAGGCTTCCATAGTACAGTCTGTTATTCTGCTTGGTTCTACAGGTAACTTCATCTGTAAACTGCAAAATGTTAGCACCTGTAACCCATGCGCTGCACAAAGAGACCTGTTCAGGGACCCAGTATTGTTCTGAGAAAGTGCTAGTTTGTATTGAAAGTGTCCTCCAAATGTATGTGTAGAACCTTGGTTCCTAGTTTATAGCTCTATTGAGAGGGGTTAGCACCTTTAGGATGTGGGACCTATTAGAAGGAAGATGGACCATTGGGGGTTATTAGGATGCCACTTCACTCCCTACCTTCTAGATATTACAAGTTGAGCAATTTTCCCTTTTCTGAAGTTCTGCCTCAACCAGAACCTAGAAAGACACATCCTCATCATCCACCACAAAGTGAAACCATGAGCACCCTAAAAATCTGCCCTTCTCTTAAAATGATATTTTTATTTTACAAGTACATTATCTGGTACAGAAATCAAGTAACAGCTACTGTAACTAACCCAAAAGCCATGGTGGATATGAGATTAAAGACTTGAACACTGTGGTGTATATGTTATCATCATCATTATTGTTTTTTAAATGGAGAGTTACTGAGAATTACTTCCTGTGGACAATAATTGAGGATGCTGTCCTAGAGGCTGTGGTTAAACAACCTTGTCTCTGTGAGGAAGACTCAACTTAATGAGGGATTAGATCCCCGACTTTCCAATGTAGGTGATAAAGTTTGGGTGTTCCTCCCTGGAGTCTGCTTCTTGTTTATGTGCCATATCCTGTACAGTCTGGTGCTGGTTGGGGCTTCCGGAGCAGGACAAAGGACCCATAGAAAAGTTGGGGTCAGGTTGACTACGGTGGCTCAGCTGGGGCAGCACCAACTGAGCAACCTGGATCTTCAGCTTTGCTTTAGGACAGAGGGAGAAGTCAGCTGGTGGACGTGGGAGGCATCTGAAGGTCTTAGATTACCCTCATCAGGGAAGGGAACACTGCAGTTGCTAGTTATTGTATGTATTGGTCAATCCTTCAAAGCTTCCTTGGCTCCCTACATTTGTCTGCCCTCATTTCTTATGCAACCTGAATGTCTCAGTCTATGTAATCAAGAAATACTCCCATGTTTACTTTGAAGTAACTTAAATCGTAGAAGCCAGGTGACCAAAGGGACATGTTACTGTCTTTGTCCATTGATTGTTTTAGAGAGACATGATTTGGTTTAAAATCTGCAGTTCTCAGTATCTCCTGGTATCCTGTAACACAGAATCTTCAGGGCTACATCACCTGTAATTTGCTACCACCTGTTTCACTACAGCAGCTAAGGAAAACAGCAAAATGCCAAAAATCGAAAGAAGTCCTTAAGGCTCTCCATTCAAAATAGGAAATTTGGACAAAGCTAATTGATTTTAGGCTCACTGTTGTTCATTATCTTAATTAGTCTAGGCAATTAAAGCATTAATTGATTGGAGTTGATCCCTTGCTAAAAGAAACAGTAAAACTGCTTTTCGGCTTGATCCTCTAAATACTATTTTATTTCTCTGTGCACTTCTTCAGCTGAGGCATATTCACTGTGAAGAGGTGTGGTTTTACTCTGTCCATCTCAAGGAAACAGTGGCATTGCAGTGTTCTGCTTAGCTCCTTGGCCTCCCCAGCCTCCCCACCCCCCCGTGGGAGGAGCAGCCTAGCTAGGCCAGAGGAGGACATTGCAGCCAGTCCTGGTGAGACCTGATAAGCTAGGGTCAGAAGGAAGGGGAGGAGGACCTCCCCTATAAGTGGACTTAGAGAGGGGCAAGGAGGAGATTAGGGAGGGTTAGGGAGGGAGGGTGGGATTGGGAGGGAATGAGGGAGGGGGCTACAGCTGGGACACAAAGTAAATATACCGTAATTAATATAAAAAATAAAAAAAAATTATACCAAAAAAAAAAAAAAAAAAAAAGAACTGAGGTCCTCCAGCAATATCAATACAATCCCAATCCCAGCCTGGCTGTAGGGTTAATGCTGGCTAGTAAAGCAAGGAGCCGCTTCATCTCTGAGGTCCACCTGGACCTGGTAGAGGCTTTCCTGGGCTGCTGTGCCTTGCTTGGGTACCTTTGTGAAACTGAAGGTTTGTTCCTGTGGGGCATGTGTGCATATAACTGTGCACCTTGGAACTGTATTTTCTTTCTCTGGTTCAGAGCCTTGGATAATCACTGAAATTCATTGGAAACTTCAGAGTCCCCATTGAGTCTGAGAAAGAGATGGGGGAGGTGCAGACTTGGAGGGCTCTAGGTGAATTGACCAACATTATTAGGAGGGGCTATGGAAGAACTATTTCAAGTGTGAAAATCTCTTTAAGAATGAATTACTAATCCATAATTACAGTACCCTAATCAGACTAATGATGGAGAAGAAAGGCAGCAAGGAGTTGTTTTAACAGGAAAAATAGCAAAGCTCCCTGAAAATCCTGCCTTATTCAATTTCAGAAGAACTTCTACATTAAGCTTGGTTTGATAAATATCTCTTAGATGTGAGGTTTCCCTTTACAATTTGGTGCTTTTTTTTTTTTACTTAAACTGGGGAATCTTTGGATTAGTTTGAATTCTATGCTTTTTAGGTTAATACAGCAGAGTGTCAGTTGGGAGGTGACACAGTGATGACAAGGTGCTGCACAGTCAGCCTCTTCATTGTTACTGCCACAGCATTGATGATTCTTCTCAGGACAAAGTTTAGCAAACAAATATAAATCCTAGATGTTATTATTTAATAATTCTTTTAGGGAATTATGGTTGCTGTATCCCTGGTGGTTGGTTATGGGTACTATTTCATCTAAAAACAAAAATTATAATTGTTGTATAATTATAAAGATGTCTTCTGTATAGATGTGCATATACTGTGCTTAAAAATGTTCTCCATGTATAGAAACTGTACTACATTTATACAATGTAATACTACTCAGCTAATAAAAACAAATAAATCTTGAGATTTGTGGCAAATGGATGGAATTAGAAAAGATCATAGTGTGTGAGATATCCTGGAAGCAGTGAGACATACGTGGTATATACTCACAAGTGGACACAATCCATGTTATAGAGAATAAACATACTAAAATCTACAAACCTAAAGAAGTTAAATGACAAGGAGGATACTAGGAAGATCCTTAATTCTCATTCAGAAGGGAAAATAGGACAGACACTGGAAGCAGTAGAAGTGAGGAAACAGGACTGAAGCCTACCACAGATGTCTTCCAAAAGACTCCAACCAGCAGGGGATCTAAGCAAATGTAGAGACTCACAGCCAAACTTTGGACAGAGTTCAGGGAGTCTTACGGAAGAACAAGGATATAAGAGGACCCAGAGGCGACATAAGGACTTCCCCTATCAGTGGAAATTTGATAGAGGAGGGAGAGAAAGGGAGGGTGAGAACAAGAAGAGACGAGGGAGGTGTCTACAATTTGAATATAAAGTGAATAACTTGTAAATTATAATAAAGATAGTAGTAGTAGTAGTAGTTCTCCATGAACAAGATGAGTGATCTGTCTCTGCTCTTAGTGTAGCAAGTGTTTAATTTTTCTCTAATACTCTGGGAAGAGGTTGGTCTTCCATATTTATAATTGGCTTCTGCTTTCTCTTTCCTTTCTTCCTTCCCTCCTTCCCTCCTTCCCTCCTTCCTTTCTTCCTTCCCTCCCTCCCTCCCTCCCTTCCTTCCTTCCTTCCTTCCTGCCTTCCTGCCTTCCTGCCTTTCTGCCTTCCTCTCTCTCTCTTTCTTTCTTTTCTCTCTCTCTCTTTCTTTTTCTCTTTCTTTATTTCTCTCTCCTTTCTTTCTCTCTCCTTTCTTTCTTTCTTTCTTTCTTTCTTTCTTTCTTTCTTTCTCTCTCTCTTTTTTTCGTTCTTTCTCTCCCCTCTCTTTCTTCCTTCTTTCTTTCTTTCTCTTTTTCTCTCTCTCATTCTCTCTCTCTTTCTTTCTTTCTCTCTCTTTCTTTCTCTCTTTCTCTCTCTTTCTCTTTCTTTCTTTCTTTCTTTTCTTCTTGACAGAAATGCTGGTCTAGAAGTGTAAAATCATGTTGGCTAACTACTAATTCAAGATGAGTGTTATTTGATATTGTAATTCTGGGGAATTAGTCTTTTTAAAGTACTCTTTGTATTTTTAAAAGGAATATGTGAAGCAATTAATTGTAGACATTGTAATTCTGGGGAATTAGTCTTTTTAAAGTACTCTTCTGTTTGTATTTTTAAAAGGAATATGTGAAGCAATTAAATGTAGACATACATTTGGGTTGGTGATAAAATCTACCAAGAGAATTGTATGCTGACCCTGCAGGAAGGACACAAATCTAATAATCTTGAGGAGGAATGAGACCAAGGGTAAACCTCCAAACCAGAGCAGCTTTTATGACAGACTATGATAGAATGTGTTCTCCATGTTCATGGACATGATAAACTGTATATATTTATGAAATAAAGATGGTAGAAAAAGAAGAAAATTGCTTCCACTCTAGGTGCACAACCCTGCTTTAGGCTCCTGGTATGTGTTCCATGTCTTACCTTGGGAATGCTTCCTAAAATACAGAAATAGGCAGCTGTAAGACTCCTCTCTTGGATATGTCCAAGTTTTCAAAGATGAGTGTAGAAGTTGGAGAAACTAGAAAAATCAAAGGCAAGAGAAAAAGCTTGGTTGAGTCTTGCCTTGAAGACCTCTCAGATAGATGCTTTCCATAAATCTGTACAAAACTTCTGTATTTGGTAGTACTGGGGATATAGATGGGGTAAAGGGCTGATGGGAAGGGAAAGTGAAGTGACGTAGTAGCATGATTGGTAAGGGAGAATTCTGAAGTCTCGTTTCATTTTTCCTCAGCACATTCAACTAAAAGTGGAATCCTTTTGATGTAATGCTTTAAGTACTTATTTAAGTAAAAAGAAAACAACAAGCAACTGGGTGTCTAGACATTATAATCTTTTCCCCTCTTTTTGCTGATCTCTTCAAAGACTAGTTTGTATGTCCCCATGCAGAATGTCTGGTCTCACCTGTGTTTCACATTCATGGTCAATACAGCTCTTGGGCTTTCTCATGATCTGATCTCTGATTTGCCCTTCTACAGGCTGAATTAAACTCATTCATTTTTAATTATCTTCCCTATATAACTGGTGATTATATGCATAAATTACATCCATTCTTGGTCCTTGCATGTGTTCTAGTGCTGATTCTGCCTGGCACACCCCCCTTAATTTGATTGCTTTTCACTATAGTTTCTCATGAGGATTTTCAGGTCCCTCTTGTGCTTTCTGCATTGCAGATTTCCAGCAGCATTCTCAACTGCCCTTGTTTCTTTTTATGTTTTCCTGCAGATAAATACAAAGATGCTGTTTATTATTCTAATGATTCAACATAGTATTAATCAGTAAATGTTTGTTGAATTAATAAATTGATTTCAACTAGTAGCCTAATGAAAATAAGAAAACAAAGACTTCTGAAAAACCACAGACCACCAGCATGTCCTATACTTCATTCAGAATATGGGCCTATATATACTTCATTCAGAATATGGGCCTATATATACTTCATTCAGAATATGAGCCTACAAGCTTCCTTCATAACCTGTTGATTCTGAATTTATATGTAACTATGAAATGTTTATCAATCTTACATCTATGTATCCAAAATAAATTTAGACAAATCCCTTACCCAATGATAGATGCAGAAATAAAGCAAGGCACTGAATGATAGAGAAATAAACAAACAAAAAATACTGTAAGACTTAGATGAAAAAGGAAGCCAGAAAAAGTAACAGGTTGTATTTGTTCATTTATAAATGGATTATTTATTATCATTATGTATGTATGTTCATGTATATGTAAAACAAAACTAAGTGTTTATGCACAACAGAGGAAATGCCCCACAGGTCAAATATTTAGTGTAGAGAGTGGGGAGAACTTCTGGCCACTAGTTTGTCAGTCTGGAGATTAATATCAGGAATTTACAAATAACAGCAAAAGTTAACCCCTTTCTCCCTAAAAGAACTTCTAGTCACAAACATGTTGATGAACAGAAGAAGCACAAGCGGCCAAGTAGTATTTTTAAATGTGTTCAACATCTTTAGCCATCTTAAAGCATGCAAATTAAAATTTCTTTGAGATTCCATTTCACTCCAGTTAGAAAGGCTGCAATGAAAACAATAAATGACAAAGGCTGTTGGTGGGAGTGTAAGTTGGTAAAACCCCTACAGAAATGAGTCTGGAGGTTTCTCCAAGAACTAAGAGTATATGACCCTGCTATTTCTTTCCTGTTGGAGTGTACACAAAACTTTGTATCAAATCACAGAGATGATTTTATGACCATGTTTAGAGCAGTTATATTTATAAGAGCAGGGAGATGGAAGGAGCCTAGATATCAACAGGTGAATAGATAACTACAATGTAAAACACATATACACAGTGGAATTTAATTCACTTGTAAAATAAAAGACATGAAATTTACAGGAAAATGGATTCATCTGTAATGAGGAAAGACTCAGGCCAAAGTTGTTTGTGTGTCCTATGTGAACCCTAGCATACAATGTCTGTTAGCATAAGAGAGGTGAGTGCATATCTAGGCTTTGGAACTAGAAACAAAAAAGATGAAAAAGAAGAAAGAAGGGGAATGTTGTGACATGAAAGTAGCGAAAAACGGTGAGGGGATGGATTCTGAGGACAAAGGAAAAACATCCAGAGGACAACTAGCAAAGCCAAACTGCGTTTGGAATAATGACACCCCACTGTATACATGCTAACTAAGAGCTAAACCTAAGAAAAAGAAATTCTTCTGAAAAACAAAACAAACAGACATCCTTCTGTAAGGCTTCCTTCTTCAGGATGACAGTCACTTACCCAGCATTGTGAAAAGCACCATAGAGCTTTCAGGTTGCAGTAATTTCAGCTGAGAAATACACTATATAAAAATCAGCATTCAAAGATGAGAATAGAAGACAAACAGCAGGAAGTCTTTAGGAGACAGAGGCAGTTAATTTTCTCTCATTAAAATGATAGTGGTGATGGTGTTTTTTTTGTTTTTTTTTTTCCACCTTTCCAACATGGATACTCAGTTTTCCCTATGGCAGTTGAAAAGATTCTTCTTCGCTTAGCTTCCCAATAATGTTAGGGACATAACAATTCATTAATAGGTCTTTTTGACTGTATGTGTTTAAAGGCAGTAGCATTTACATGAAGAGGACACCTTGAGAACCAGTGTTTAATACTGACTGATGGCCTTCTGAACTGATGGCCAATACAGTTTCAACATTGCTGAAGTTAAGGGGCTTCTTTAATCACTCTTGTGGTGAAAAAGAAAAGCATTTTCCCTCTTCTTTTCATTTTAGACTCAATTGCTTATCTTGTTTTACAAATGAGTAAAACCATTGACTAAAAATCTTTAATCCCATCATTATTTTTCTCATTCTTTTGTAGTCAGAAAAGCATATCCTAATACCATCTTGCTGCTAGCAGCTGACCTCTGGTATCCCGTGGAGTCATGTGATTGGACAACACTTCTTGTAGAGGAAGAAACTCAGGACTGGAATTGAGCTTAATACATAATGGGAATAAAGCAGCTTTCTGGTATAGAGAAGCTGCCTTTGAATCCCCTGGCTAATGAGCTTCTAAGTAAAATTTGTGGGTGTACTATTATGAATTAATGATGGCAGCATACTTCCTTAACAATTAAAGTAAAATAAAGCAAAATCATGTATCTGCCCTTAAGATATGCACTGTAAAATGGTCTCATCTACTGATAAAAGATGAATGAAATTCTGAAGATACAAACTGTTTGCAATGGCACATGAGATAAGAGACCAGAAAACCATACAAATTATTAGCGATTCTGTCTTTTCTCAGAAGTTGCTAATATGTGTGTTCCACATTTTGAGGGTGTTCCATCATGAAAACTAGAATTATATTCTTGCCATATCTCATATTTGAATAGTGTTTTTTGTCAAAACCATGAAGAACTTTAAGTTCTTACCGACAGATATTTTTTCAAAGCTTAAATCATTCATAATCTTTTAAATCATTGGTTTCAAGTTTTTCCCTCAGTGTAGTAGGAGACTCATGTTACCTTTCTTTAGATTTAATGTACAGTGATCTCCAACTATACAGACTACTTCACTAAACCCATTGGCTTCTCTGCCTTGCTTAAGCCTTTCCTTCCAGAAGTGATAGTGTTGAAGCTCTGTGATGGATTGCACTTCAGAAAAGAGCTAATGTCTTCCAACGCAGTTATCTAGAGAGTAAACACAGTATTGGGTGGAGCTATATCCCTCACTTGGCCAAGGAGAATCACAAGCCAAGAAACATGGCTTTACTTTCAATGACTTTTCATAAATTACTTCAAATTGTTCAGTGGGATCGGTTTATTTTCCTTTGTTAAGTATGTGTGTTTTAAATGACCGACTGCATTGGGATTTAATTCTGGTTCCTAAGGGATGTGGATAAAATGTCTTCAGATTCTTCAAGTGAAAAATGCTGGCTAATTGAGAACACTATCTGTTCTGATTATTTCAGGAATTAATCTTTTTTACTTGTAATTATATGCAGTGTATGGCTAGTGTTTCTTTGTCTGCCTCCTCTTTCTGTGGGGATATGTCGAAAGGCCCTGAATAAAACCAGAAACTTGATTTAATAACTTGCCAGAACAGCTGTTTAGCATCTGTCCTCAAGGCAAAGAGTTGAACTGATAGGTTTCATAAAGAAAATGAGGAATCATTATACAGTTCATCTGAATTTCATTACTTGTTAGAATTCACTCAAAGGATCATAAATCCTGTATTTTTCATTATTCAAGAGTTATGAAAAAAGGCTGTTTATTTTATGATAACAAAAATCCTGATAGGGCATTGGATATTCATCCTTTAATCAAAGAACAAAAAGAGAGTTGCAGATTCAGATGGGTGCTACTCCCTGTGGAAAGACTGGCCTAGAAGTTAGAAGTGTGTCTGCACTTGTGTGAGCAAAGCTTCCACTGAGCTACTGTTAACACTCCAGTTGATATTTTGAGTTTGAGGTTATTCATGCCTACATGTAATATAAATTACAGAAAGTTTCCCAAGCATAGATTCTCCTGACATTAAGTTTTATAAATTTAAACTTTTCATCTCCTGTATTTTCTTTGGTGGCATTGACCTCTAAATCACAAAGGCTTGATATCACAATTCTTTCTTCCTGTACTACTGTAGGTTCACCTTTGTCGTATTTGGGGTCTTAAATACAAGGAGTATTCTGTTTTGATACATGTCAGTCTTTTGTTAACAAACTAAAATAAGAACCTGTGCCAGGACCACTAACTAAAACTGGTGAACATTTTGTATGCCTGATTCTATCAGCCATGCCAAATCAGATGATAAGGATGATAATGGGAATGTGTGCTCTGCCTGTGTGGAGAACATGTACTTAACATTGCCGTGAGAAGGAATGTAAAACTATTTATGGGTCAAAACTATCATTTAAGAACGTGGCCATCATAAATATGGGAATTTTATTCCCAACTCTTGTGATATTTGAAGAAGAAAAAGTGCTCTGTCAAAACAGAAGGAACACAGAAGACCTCACTGACAGTTAGATGGATACTACATCTGACAGCAATCTCTTTATAGCTCTCATTTAGTCACCAGTTGTGGTTTGTCTATTTGCATTGCAAGCGTTCCGAGATTGCCAGAGTCTGTTTCAATTTTCTTTTGGAGTTTTGTAGTTTACTACATTTAGCGGCTTTGGCGTAAGTTGTTATGGATAATGACTAGTGAAGGGATATTTCTTGGGTACTTAAGTACAGTAAGAATCCGTAAAGACAAAGAGTAGAGATTGCATAGCCAAAAACCAAATTGGTGCTAAACTATCTAATTTCTTATAAAAAAGACAGAATATTTCTGCCTTCTCTCTGCTCTGCCTAGAGTCCTTTGGAGGCAGTTTCAACCTGAGATCACAAAGTAGAATCAGGATCTATAGGAACAAGGGTCTCTCTATAGATCCCTCCTGCAGCTTTGTGAAACACTGAACAGGGCTGAAACAGAGATTAAAATGTATAGTAGAAAAGGACTTAGGAACGTTGATATGAGCCACTTTCCCATCATGTTGCCATTCATTTGAGATGTACTTACTATATTTAGTTGTTTGTTTTTTTTATTTTTTTCACTTTTTTATTAATTACATTTATTCATTTTGTATCCCTCCATAAGCCCCTCCCTCCTCCTCTCCCGATCCCACCCTCCCTTCCTTTTCTGCATGCATGCCCCTCCCCAAGTCCACTGGTAGGGGAGGTTCTCCTCTCCTTCTTTCTGATCTTAGTCTATCAGTTCTCATCAAAAGTGGCTGTCCTCTTCTGTGGCCTGGTAAGGCTGCTCCCCCCTCAGGGTGAGGTGATCAAAGAGCAGGCCAATCAGATTATGTCAGAGGCAGTCCCTCTTCCCATTACTATGGAACCCACTTGGACACTGAACTGCCATGGCTACATCTGTGCAGGGGTTCTAGGTTATCTCCATGAATATTCCTTGGTTGGAGTATGATTTTCTGGGAAGTTCCCTGTGTTCAAATTTTCTTGTTCTGTTGCTCTCCTTGTGGAGTTCCTGTCCTCTCCAGCTCTTGCTATTTCCTACTTCTTACATAAAATTCCATTCACTCTGCCCAACAGTTGTCCATCAGGCTCAGCATCTGCTTTGATAGTCTGCAGGGCAGAGGCTTTCAGAGGCCCTCTGTGTTAGGTTCCTAGTTTGTTTCCTGTTTTCTTCTTCTGGCTTTCAGAGGCCCTCTGTAGCAGGTTCCGAGGTTGTTTCCTGTTTTCTTCTTCTTCTGATGTCCATCCTCTTTACCTTTCAGGGTGGGGATTAAGTGTTTTAGTTAGGGTCCTCTCTCTTGCTTAGTTTCTTTAGATGCACAGATTTTAGTGGGTTTGTCCTATGTTGTATGTCTATATGAGTAAGTATATAGCGTGTGTTTCTTTTTGCTTCTGGGACAACTCACTCAGGATGATCCTTTCCAGGTCCCACCATTTACCTGCAGATTTCATGATTTCCTTATTTTTCATTGCAGAGTAATACTTCATTGTGTAGATGTACCACAATTTCTGCATTCATTCTTCAGTTGAGGGGCATCTGGGTTGTTTCCAGCTTCTGGCTATTACAAATAAAGCTGCTACAAACATGGTTGAGCAAATGTCCTTTTTGTGTACTTGAGCCTCTTTTGGATATATGCCTAGGAATGGTATGGCTGGATCTTGAGGAAGCACTATTCCTAGTTGTCTGAGAAAGCACCAGATTGATTTCCAGAGTGGTTGTACAAGTTTACATTCCCACTAGCAGTGGAGAAGGGTTCCCCTTTCTCCACAACCTCTCCAGCATGTGTTGTCACTTGCGTTTTTCATCTTGGCCATTCTGATGGGTGTAAGGTGAAATCTCAGGGTGGATTACTTGGTTTCCTGCTTTTCAGCTTCTTTAGTTCTTTATATACACTGGATATGAGTCCTCTGTCGGATAAAGGGTTGGTGAAGATTCTTTCCTAATCTATAGGCAGTCGTTTTGTTTTGATGATGGTGTCCTTTGCTTTACAGAAGCTTTTCAGTTTCATGAGGTCCCATTTATTGATTGTTGCTCTTAGAGCCTGTGCTGTTGGTGTTCTGTTCAGGAAGTTTTCTCCTGTGCCAATGAGTTCTAGAGTATTCCCCACGTTTTTTCTAGCCGATTTAATGTGTCTGGTTTTATGTTATGGTCTTTGATCCACTTGGACTTCAGTTTTGTGCAGGGTGATAAGTATGGATCTATTTTCATTTTTCTACATGTAGACATCCAGTTGGACCAGCACCATTTGTTGAAGATGCTATCTTTTTTCCATTGTATGGTTTTGGCGTCTTTGTCAAAGGTCAGGTGTCCGTAAGTGTGTGGGTTTATTTCTGGGTCCTCTTCTCAACTTCATATGGAATAACAAGAAACCCAGAATTGCTAAAACAATCCTCTACAATAAAATATCTTCTGGAGGTTTCTCCATCCCTGATCTTAAGTTGTACTATTTAGTTGTTCTGAGTGGACTTTTCTCAAAAGGACTTGCAGCTATAATTATCACTCATTTGCTATGCCCACCTCTCCTCTTTATGGTCCCTGGTTACTGCCTGTATTTTCAAACACTGAGATTTGTGAGAAACTGCACAGTGACTCAGGCACATATGATGTGTGTAAAGCCCTGGCCTATCTAGCATAGTAGAGATAATAGAATACAGAGGTGCTTTGAAATTTGTAGTTACTGTGACCTTTATATTACCTAAATGATTGGCTCTGACCCTCATTTCTTTTGTATGGGTAATAGTGACAATGCTATACATACCATGAAAAACAGCAAAGCATTTTGCTTGCGTCCTATTTTAGACAATAATTTCATTAAAATAAATTTATTAAGTGCTTTTTGTGATAGATAATTTATTCACAGTGGAGACTACAGGAGAGGGCAGGCAACATTTCCCTTGACCTGAGAACTTGTGGATTGTTATTATACAGTTTATAATAATGGCTGGAAAATTAATTGATGTATTATCTAAATGAAAATCCACATTTACTGGTGAGTTCTGTTAGACAGTCTTGAATACCTGTGTGATCAAGATCATAATTAGTTCTTCTACCCTTAGCATGGTTGTTCTATGAAATAATGTGTGTTTTCCTCCTAAATATACATCCAAGAGCTGAGCAGGCTAAGATAGCTCCAAGAGAGGACCACTTAAACATGTTTAAGAGCTACATGGTCCATGTTTTTAGACTGCTAAACTTGGTCTAATTATCAAGATGGTGAGAAATAATGAAGAGTATGTTTCCATGTTCCTTTTCCTAGGGATATATGCTTAGTCCTCAGAAAGTTGACTTATACCTCCATTTTCAATAAACCTTGTCCTTTAATTTTGGTTAGGATTTTGCTAGGTGTTCACATTAAGGCCAAACAAATATGTATTATGTTCCTGTGTCTATGGAGTAATTCTGCTGGGCCAGAAAATATTATGTCATTTTATTATTATTTTGAGAAATTGAGAAGTGAGAAAAGAAAAGTCATATTATTATTACAAGAAAATATCTCATGATTTCAAGCGTATCTTCATAAAAAAAATCTGAGTTTTCAAAGGGAAAAGTTGAAGAGAAATAATTCTCTTCAAATATTGGGAAGGCCCAAGTTAGTACTGTCTATGTAGACCTGGTATTATCAGCCACATTTAATAGTAACTTGGGCTGAGTACTCAAAAAAGAAACAGATTTTCGAGTTATCACAAACTTCTCTAGCATTAACAACTTCTCTAGGATTGGAGTAAAGAATTCCTTTCCTCACTGTGCAAGCTCCTGATTATCCCCTTAGCTCTCCTCTTGCATTAGCTCTTGTCATCTTGTGCTCTTCTTCCACTGGGCCTTTGTATCATTTTATGTAACCTACTTCTTTGCTTATATTATAATTATCTCGAGACCTTCAAGTATTACCTGTCCATATTCTCTCCTTTTGCTGAGGAAGTCATTCTTTTTTGTCTTCTCCTTCTTGAGGTCTACCTTGTACATGCTCAGTACGTTTTTCTACTCCACCATTTCCTACCACATCACAGTGATTATCTCATGAATAACACTTTACTTTTTGATTGCTTGATTAGCACTTTTTAAATAGTCCTCATGGTTGATTGTCCACTTTCCATTCTCCTACCTAGAGTTTCAGGTAGTGCTTGGAACAGGTTTTTAATAAATATTTGCTAGTGAATGAGCTGAATTGTATTTAAAATACATCTAGATTAAGACCTGTAAGATAAGGTCTTGATGTTGACAACTTGTTGCAAAGCTAAGGTGGTAGAGTCAGATATATTGGTCTTTCATATGGCATTCCCAGTTTCTCTGCTGTTATGATATTAGCATAAAAAATAAAAGGAGGATTAATTTTGGCCCATGGTTGAACTAATATCTACTGCTTCTGACAGGGTCTCTACTGCTGTTTCCAAATGCTTCTGGTTCTTGGCTTTTGCCCTCTTAGATTTTGTACTGTTATTGTAATCCAAACTGCTCTAGAAATCATCATATAATTCAGATTCATGGCAATTTTCCATTCTTAGCATTCTGAATGCTAGTGCCACAAATGCATGCTATGTCGGCAGTGATCCATTTTGTTTAAAAACATTAACCAGGTAATATGTTAAAAGGGAGATGTTGAGTACAGTGCAGCCATACTACAACCATAAAAACATTCATATTCAGAAACACAACACTTTCTGTTGAAGAATGTCTTTAGTAGTGTGAATCCCTAGTAGAATTTAAATATAATGATTCATCAGAGGTGAATTTATTAATTATGAAGGAAGCTTTGCTATATACAGAACATTGTTATCCTATGATACTGTGTCATATTCTCTTTCATTTATGGATGGGAAAGTTTAGGTATGTTTCACTTATCAGAGATTACATATAATCTTTCATGCACCTAAGCTAAGAAAATGATTCCTAGGATGCAAACAGGTAATTGATAGAGTCTATGCATATAGACAGATACTTGGTAGGTGTGACTCTTTGCCTAACTGGAACAGAATGAATACTCCTTGTTGAATGTTTCTATCATCTAGATTTTATTTACCCTCACTCTAATTGCCTGTGTGTGTGAAATGAGTGACCAGGTCTTTATTTTGTTTTTGTTTTTTTAAGATAAATTCTTACTATATAGCACTTAGACTCTCAGCCACCTGGAAGCTGACATTACAGACATGTGCCACTGAACTTTGTATACTAAGAGCCACCAAATTGGCTTACTCTGGAGAATGAAAATTACTAGAAACGTTTATCTGAAGTTTATGTGAAGGGACATTCACTTATAAGAAAGGCTTGGGTCACGACATTAGAAAAGGGTTTACTCACTCATAGGAAAGCCCCCTAAACAGGCAAGTACCCCTTGTTCCTCCATGCCTTCTTTGCATGTGGTGCTTGGATTTCTGCAAGCAGCCAGTCTTTCCAGCACAGATACAGGGGCAGCATAAGCAGAAAATTGTGAGCTGCAGAGCATTGGTGCTGTCACTGGCCATTGAATTCATCATCTCGCCTGCATGTTTTTGTGACAGGATGTTAGGCTTACTACGAAAATCCCTTACTAGGCAGTTTTGTGCCTTACAACTGAAAATCCTTTAACGTATTAATGTTTATGTTGCCATCTAAGTACACTGAACACAGCACAAGGTTACCCATTTGAAGATGCAAGAGACTGTGATTGCTGAGGAGAGACATTCCCTGGTACTCAGCCTGCCAGCACTGACAAAATACTAGATACTTGTTAGTCACAGCTCACAAAGAAATAGCTCTCTGAGGTTGTATACAGATGTCTGAGCAAATGTACGTACTTTGCCTGGCATATGCATGAGACAAGTACATTTAATCTTGTAGAGAATGCACTGTTCTTTTTAGCTTTTGCTGGCGGGAAGCTTTTGATCTCACTTAAAGAATGTATTTCTTGTAAATTCAAATTTTCTAAGAAAAATAGCCAAGTTCTTGAATGTTGTGGTTTCAGTGGAACTGACCCCAAATCTGATTTCTATTTAACTTTTGCCTTAGAAGTTGCTTTTAGTGTTGGCGCTATTGCAGGACTTTAATTTGGGGTCAGCTGATTGCCATATCAGGGTCTTCGATGAATTTATTTATTTATTTATTTTTAGCTAAAGAAGAAACTTAAAATTGGAGGAAGTTAATTGGCTATGTCAAACTGAACAGGAATTTACTTTGAATGAAATATGGTTGAACAGAAGGCCCGAAGTTACCAAGAATATTTCAATATTCATGAATTCTCAAAGGAGATGGATCTTGAGAGCTGGTTGTGGTGGTACATGCTTATAATCCACCCTTTGAGAAATGGGGCTATAATGAATAGTAAAAGCATTATGTATGTCCGGAGGCCAATGTCATGTATTTATACCTTACGTCAGAATTTTAAAAATGTTTTGATAAAAGTTTTTTATTGTGAAAATTTTATTATTATGATTATTAACATATTTACTAGCATAGGTTAATTAGTTTTGTAATATTTCTTCATGCGATACATGAATACATTATGCATTTATCTATGTCTGTTAGTTTTTCTTCCTTCCCTTTTCAATTCCTTAAAAATCAATCCTAAATTTTTGTCTTTTTATATGTATATAAGTAATGGTATGAGACTGTCTTATTTTTTGTCTCTCACTGTTGGGATTATTTACCTTAACATGATGATTTTTAGTCCACTCATTCTGTAGATCATAGGATTTCATTATCTTTTATGATTGCACAACACTTGACCATGCGTGTGTATGTGTGGTCATGTATTATCTATCCGTAGCTTGGCTATTATGAATACTAATTTAGAACACATGTGTATGCAAGTATCTCTATGTATGTGAGTTCATTCCCTCTTCTTATTCATTGACCCTGTGTTTGATCAGGTAGTCATCTTTTACATGTTCTGTCCCCATACCTGTTAACTAATGGCACAGAGTTCAACAATTCTGTGATTGAAAGGATGTGGAAAGAAACTGAAGCTCCTAAATGTCGTAGAGCCAAGCTTCTTTATAGCCTCCGTTAGATTTTGATATATAGGGGGAATCAGCATTATTATGTCCAACCATTGAAACTGGAAGCTAATTACTATAGCTGAAAGCCTTGTTTAATGCTCAATTTAGCATCCTCCTGGCTCTTTATTCCTCATATTGTCAACCTATATGTTTTGTTTTTTCACAGTGAAATTCCTGTTTCTTTTTTTAATTTAATTAATTAATTAATTTATTATTAGTTACATTTTATTAACTGTATCCTGCTCCCTCATACCCTCCCAATCCCTCCCTCCCTCCCTCCCTCCTTCCCTCATCCCTTCCCTTCCGCTTTCCAAGTCCATTGATTGGGGAGGACCTCCTCCCCTTTCATCTGACCCTGTTTTATCAGGTATCTTCAGGACTGGCTGCAAAGTCCTCCTCTGTGGCCTAGCAGGACTGCTCCTCCCTTGGGGGGTGCGGAGGTCAAAGAGCCTACCATTGAGTTCCTGTCAGAAATAGTCCCAGTTCCCCTTACTTTTTGAAACCAATTGGTTACTGAGCTACCATGGGCTACATCCAAGCAGAGGTTCTAGGTTATATTCATACATGGTCCTTGGTGGAGTGTCAGTCTCAGAAAAGACCCCTCTGCCCAGATATATTTGGTCCTTGTGGAGCTTCTATCCTTTCCATGTCACACTAACTCCCTCTTCTTTCATATGATTCCCTGTACTCTGCTGAAGGTTTGGTATGAGTCTTAGTATCTGCTAAGACTCTACCTAGCAGTGTATCAAACCTATATGTTTTATTTATAAAGTATTGATATACTATTTGAGAGTCTTAATAAGTGTGATAGACATGGGGGAGAAATCTGTCCCTGTCAATAGGGCAGGTGATGATAAGTATTCCTAAAAGAGAACAATGTGATAATCATGAAGTGGATATAGTTCAATCTGATTCCAGGAACATGCAATAAATGACACATTTACAAAATGCAATAAAGGACACATTTACAAAAATCCATGTGGTTATAGGTGAGATAGAACTGTTTGAAGGCTTTGTAATTGAAACACAAGCTGGTAAATTCTTGGCATGAAATCAGCCTAACAGGAATGAACGAGGGTAGGGAGTGGTGCTTTGCTATGAAATTAAAACAGGTCTTTGAGATATTTGAATGTAGTATTATGAAAATCTGGAGGGAAGTCAGGAATAGTTGGTTCATGAAAATAATGACTAAAAATGAGTTTGACTTCTTGGATTGTACTTAATAGGTACAACCCCAAAAGATCAATCAAAACAATGTTTCAAAAGTATGTCCCACCAAAGAACTTCAGACCAGTGGGATTTCTAGGTAACAAACGTTCTAAGGCCGGTGGAAGTCTAAGATTTGCCGGCTCACTTTCTTGCACTGTGCATGTTATGTTGCTCTGCACTGTTCAGTCTCCACTCCTTGTTCAAGACAAACACTCCTGGTGGGTGTGATCACAGCAACTTCCAGTTTGCTTCTAAGGACATGGAATCCTTCAGGTTTGATGTTGCTTTGGACTTGTCTTTCAGAAACTCACTCCCAGGAAGCAGCAGAATGAGATGTGGATACTCATGTGTTTGGATATGCACCACTTTAACCACAATTTCTTTCTTTCCTTTTTCCCTTTTTGTAACTGGGTCCTTTTCATTAAGGGAGGGCATGATGTAGAGTAGTGGATATGAGGATGACTTGGGCCTGGAACCATGAGTCCAGTTTCCTCTTCTCAGTCCCTTAAATCTTTTCTTCTTGTTCATAGTTCCTGAGATGCTATCTGCCCTGGACTTAAATACAATGGTGAAAGTAATTTTCTTTCCCTTCTTTTGACAGACTGACCTTCTGAAGGTTCATTAGTTCCCTCTAAATGAGGAAAGGGCAGGATGATATATCCCACTGTTTTTTTTTTTCTTCTACATTGTTAAATTTCCTAAATATTTGAGAAGAATGTGAAGTGTCATCAAAAAAAAAGAGGGCTTCATACTTGAATATTCAATGTATTTAGCTATATTTTCAATATAGAAATTAAATATTGTATTCTGTATTTTAAGATTATTATGAAAGAATAGATTATAGTTATTTTTAACGACAAAAATGTTAAGTATGTGAAATTCTAAAGTTAATTACCCTCATTTAATTATCCCATAATGGAATTATCTATCAGGGTATTACATATTAGTTAGTTTAAATTATATTTGAAAAAGAATTAAATAATGTGCTCATTCCTTTCAAACTCTTATGAGAAGTCACTTTGTTGAAAACTCCCCTTTAACTATTTATACTCTTACAGAATTTCCCTCTGATTAGACACTTCTCAGTACCAAATTGAATTTTATTTCTCTTCCTGTTCTTACTGCCTTGGCCTATTTCCTCTCCTCTTCATCACTTTCCTACTTTTTTGATTTTCAACTACCGTTATTAGGTCATTTCTTTTGCTTTAGGAAAAGTATGAAGTGTTCTCTTGAATAAATTAGCTCTTGTTTATAAGTGATTGAATTTAATCTTAGTTCCAAATATTTAAAATGGAGAATTTATATTAACTCATGTATGAGAGCAAATTACCTAACATTATTTCATAGAAAGTAGATTTATGATTATTAGAACAAGATTTTAAATATTACATCCAAATAAGTATCTCTTCTTTCGTTTCTCTCTCTCTCTCTCTCTCTCTCTCTCTCTCTCTCTCTCTCTGTGTGTGTGTGTGTGTGTGTGTGTGTATGTAGTAATATTCTGAAGGAGGAGCTACCAAAAAAAAAAAAGACCTAAATCTCATGGCTATAGAAATTTGTCTATTAATTCATCAGGTACTAAGAAATAAACTAATTTGTCGCTATTTTTTAATGTACAGTGTGGATGTGTTTTATCTTTTTTGGCTACTCATACCTGTTTGCTTTTTGTAGATTTTTGCTTTGTGTCTGTATACATGAGTGAGGGTTTGTGTGTGTGTGTGTATGTGTGTTCTTTTGGGGGAGGTACAATGTTGGGAATTAAACCCAGGGACTCATGAAGAGGAGGTATACACGCTTCTGTTGAGCTATAGCCTCTATCCCTTTTTCTGATCTTTTGGAAAAACATACACAAAGTCAACCAAGAATTTCAAGTCTGACAACTCCATACTGTTGTTTGTATCTGTGGTGCTTCAGGTATGTTTAGTACATCAGATTTGAAACTTATAGTAACAACCAAGAAATAGGAAGCAAACTTTACTCTTTTATATAGGGATGTCTTGTTTTATTACTTCAGAATCAATATATGCCATTTCCTAATTTTACATAGTTATACTGGACAACCATCTTGTACCCGAAATGTCAGTTTTCTTGTTAGATATTCGAAAAGACCAAGTTTCCAAGACTCATGCTTCCATCCAACTGGTGGTACTGGGCATGGTTTATATTGTGATTTGTGAGTATTGGCTTTTTCTGACAACCAGATGAAGTAGAAGAAGAATTTGTTATTCATTTGAAGCACATCATCCCTTCACTTTGTAAAGGTGTTCATCTTTTTTTCTTTTAAAGAGCGTATCATGTTCTTTTGTTCTTTTTGGAGATATTATTTCCATTCCTTATAAGATTCTGCAAGAGATTGAAGTACGGCTGTCAGAAATTTTAATATGGGAATTGGAAAAATTTGAAAGTGTATTTAAACAAAGTAAGAATAAACTTTTATGTTGTAACATTGCCTGCTAGATATCTCCCAAACCTGTAAAATCCAAGGGTGGAATTTGATTTAACAGGCAATATGTTTGAAATATTCTCTCATAGTGTCTACCTGGCCACATTTAAAAATACTCTGTGCCCTTTGTTATTTGGAATGGTATTGCAGTCCTCCCATGAGAAATTTAATGGACTTTTTTTCAGTCAAGGGAGTGGAGAATAAATCCTACACAGGCCCATGCCTCCCATTTGCTTTGTAGAGAAGTTAGAGTTTTAAAAGTTTGATCTAGTTAGACCATTTGTCTTTGGCTCTCTGTCTTAACAGAATGTACACACTGCTCAGAGCCAGCTGTCAATATCAGCCTAAGCTTTAGACAGGTGTTGCTTATGCCTTTAAAATGTAGTTTGGCTTTCTTTTTAGTGTAATATTGAAAAACATACCAGATAACCTTTTATCATTTTTCTCTCCAGGATGTTTAATAGTCAAAATTACTGCATCTTATTCTGGGTTTGTGAGATTTATAGAAACCTTTTTGGCTTCTTCAATTCTGATTTCATTTACCTTTATATTGAACTTGTTCCGTGATTTATGGGATTATTGTACATATCTAAAGGGCTAATGTCTAGAAGACACTTTATCCCATAGTGTTTCCTAACACCCTTGGATTCCTTCTTATAGGGTGTGTTTTAGTTCTAGAGGATGGGTTGTGGTCTGGACAACAACCCATAGTGTTTCACCCACTATTTCTGAGTGTCTTGTGGACACCCTTAGATTCAAGATTGGCTATGTTCAATCATAAAAATATATCTGCATAGTTGCCTAATACCTTGAAACTGAATGGTTACTGAATGGTTCTTAGTGTGGAAGCAGTATGCTTCCTTAAAGAAATTGTGAAACAGATAAATTTGGGTCTCTGTTTGCCCTGTCATTCACTTATTAAGTATGAAATTGGGTCATATTGTTCACTGTACACTGTACTCGACGAAGTTCAAGGATTATGTATGTTTTGATAGTTTTGCTTGCTTTCAAAAGACAGTGTTTCCCAGAGGAGAGTCCCTTTGCATTCAAATGAGAATACTTGTGTTTGAACATTTCCCCAAGAGACAGGGTGGACAGATGTTTCTAAAATGAGCTGATGAAAACAACTAAAACTAGAATTTAGAAGAAAATAGTCTAATCTGGCAGTCTTTTTTAAGGCATATATATGTATAGGAGATACATGTATACAGATGTGTATATATACATACATTCATACATACATACATATTTCCTATACATGATTTGAGCATTGAGTGTTCTTTTAGCATTTTATTGAAGGAAAAAAAAAGACCACAAAGTGAAATATATCTTCTGGTACTGGGTGTTGTATGGGCAAAGATTTCAGTTTAAAGATGAAGGTGTAATAGTGTTTGACTCCTATGTGTTTACTAGTTCCTCTGTGTAGTCATGCCATTGATTGTCATTCTTTGACACCTTAGTTCTTTGGTGATGTTATTTATAGAATTCTGCACTTAGTTTTAAAACAATATGCTTTTGGTAAATTTAGACTCTCCAGTGGATTGGTATCATTTTAAACTACAATGTTGGCTGGTTTCCAGTTGTTCATGATGTGTCTGCTGCCTCGATAGAGATGCATCACACACAGTCTGTTTTACATGCAGAGTTTGCCAATGGGCATTCTGGAACCTGGACAAAGTGGCAACATTATGACTGAATAGATTTTCAGTTCCTAGCTGTCAGTTTCTTCAGAGAACCTTCAAATGTGTTTCCCCCAAATTTTAGTAAATTAGTAACAAAAAAATATTGGGCCTTTGGGTCTTCCTGTGACCCTATTCTCACTCCAAATATAGTGTACCTTTTTTTCTGCTTTCTACATTTGTACACCTTTTTATATAGACCTTTTTGTTTTCTTTAAAACACGATTCCTTTCATCTTTTGTCTTTGTTTTCATTCACTGGCAAAGAAAAGCTTTCTCTTGAAGGCTTGGAATATAAGGATAGCTTTTTCCAAGCTCAGTCCATCAGACTAACAATGTGATGCTTTTGCCCTTGAAAGTATGAGGACAGAGGGCATCCTGACATTCAGCTTGTGATCAAAGTGTGGCCCTTTCTCAGAAGAGCACCATTAAAGGTACAGATATTTACTTAAAACAATCTTGATCTGAAGAAAGCTGATTTGGATTACTCTGTTTTTAACATAGTGAGGTTTATGAATACTGTCTGAGGACATGTATATTAATCATATACTCATAAAGAGCAATAAAATTCTTTGAGTGAAAACATTCATTGTAAAATAAATGAATGCTATTATAATTTATGGTCATATTTTTCTCAAGGTGTAATTAGTAATCCTTAAAATCAATACATAGCCAGCGTTTTCAGTATTATTCTGAAGACCTGTCTTCTTCCCAAATATGTAGTCTATTTTTCAACTCTTACACAGTTCCCTATTTTGGGATTATTTTGCTTTAACACACTTTAAAATAACTATAACGTAAAGTTAGTCTGTGGATCATTTGGTTCTGCCTTTTGCTTGTTAGTTTAGAATGTGAATGAATGACAGTAGTTTTATTGATTCAAGAGTTACTGCTGGGATCTTCATTATGATTTTTTTCTGAGTTCCCATTTTTGTCCACTTCTTGGCTCTGTGACATCGGATCATTACTAACATTCTCAAGTCTCTCAGTCCTCATTTGTAAAGCAAGGCTAGATACCAGATGGTTGTGAAGAGAAACAATAATGTACAGACACAGACTTGGCATGGGGCAAATGTTTTATTTTGTAAAGAACTGGGTATTTAACACCGAGCTTAGTATTTACGGAGCCTTCCAGTTGCTTTAGATGTGCAACACATTGCATAAATATAGTGACCAGGTTGAGAATTCAGATGAGTCATAGTGGAAGAATCTTCCCTATTCCTTGTGGCTTGGGCTACAGCAAGAAGATGCTACTGAAGCTATCTGAAGTCCCCTGAAACTTTATACCTCCACATGTTTCTTTTTTATTTAGCTGTTTTGAACATCGAGAATGCCACAGGTATGACTCCATTTATATCTTTCTATCAGGGTCACTTTATAATAAGTAAAATTCTTAATTATTGGCTCAGGATACCTATAGTTCAGGTTTTGGCAGGGACAACGAAGGAAAAAGAAAGGTGTCGGCCAGAAAAAATGAGGGGGCTGATACTTTCCTCTTATGACTTGGACTCTAAGGTGACATTGAGTCACTTTCAACATAGTCTGTGAGTAGTCCAGACACACATTCCTCCAGAGGCAAACAGAAAGAAAATGCTTATGGGGTAGATGTGCACACTATGAAAGGTTCAGTTTATCTCAAGACAGTTGTCTCAATGAAACAGTTTCTACCTCCCTTCCTTTTTAGCCCCACCCCCAACCCTAGTCTTTTTTCCTGATATGTAAAGATAATCTATTTCTAAGTGGCATGTTTTAGCTAAATGTGGGGATTCATTAGAGTTAGGCTGAAGAAAGTAAGCTATTGGGTTGACAATGGGAGTTCTCTGGAATTTTTTTTCTATATAATTGTATCTCTAATTATACACATATGTGCACACATATTTTCTATATATTATTATGGATCTGTGTATATAGTCATGAACATATATTTTCTGTTTGTAATTGCATATTTGTACACACTTTTTGGAGAAAGGAACAAATTCATGGATGAGAATATCATTCACATTATAAAGTGCCTTTTTATTTTAAATCAATGAAGTTTATCCTACTGAGTTTCATAGTCTCATTTATTTCCCTAAGTTTATCTTTCAGAACAGGCAGTTTAATCATAAATGTGAAGTTAAATTTGAATAGACCTTACAGAGAGCTATCATAGCATATGTGGAGATGGAGCTTGTAAGTCACCCAAAAGAGGCACACCTTCTTGAGGCAGCCTCTGCTTTCCATAACAGTTAAATGTGTTAACTATTGTAACATAATGACCTGAATTCCTGCTATTGGGATCAATTTGAAAAATCATCAGAATTCAGGGTTAAACAACTATGAATCAGTCTTAACCCCTAAAAACACACAGATGCTAAAAGCAACATTGAAAACTCCCTTTAAAAACCATCTCAACAGCACAACAGACATACTTTAGCTCTAAGTTAAAGTATGTCTAAAGTATGTCTGCTTTTTGGACTTGAACTGTGGAAAGCAAACCTACAATCAGTCTTAGAAACCTCTGACATTTTTTACAACTGTGCAGGCAGCTCTCTCCCATTGTAGCTCCTCAAATGTGATGTTCTGTCCAACATTTTAACAGGGAAGAGTTTCCCCAGTCAATTTCTATGAAGAGGGCAACACTTGGCTTAAATGTCCACAAAGGCTTCTCCACAAGTGTCAGTCAAGGGGAGAGGACTTGTTAATTATTTAAGTCCAAATACAGACTTCCTTTTGAGAATTCCTGATGTTAGTATGTGTTTGCCTGCTGAGACTCCACATCCTGGCAGGAGTCAGAGACTCCTGGAAAGGGCTTTAATAAGTAAGTTTGCAGTCTGACTGAAGCCTCCCTTTTATTAAAGTACTTTCGTTGTTTGCCTAATGCACAATGTGTTTTCATAGTGTAGGTGAGCTTCCTGCATCTTCAGTGTTGTGGCAGCTAATAGTAACTGAGTGTGCCCATAAATTGTTCTGCAGTCCCACTGACCAGTAATACATGCCAGACTAATTATGTGAAATAAGAAGAGGTGGTACTATTTTTTTAACTTTTTTAAAATTAATTACACTTTATTCATTTTGTATCCCCCCATAAGCCCCTTCCTCCTCCCCTCCTGATCCCACCCTCCCTTCCCTTTCTGCATGAATGCCCCTCCCCAAGTCCACTGATAGGGGAGGTTCTCCTCTCCTTCTTTCTGATCTTAGTCTATCAGATCTCATCAGAAGTGGCTGCATTGTCCTCTTCTGTGGCCTGGTAAGGCAGCTCCCCCCTTAGGGGGAGGTGATCAAAGAGCAGGCCAATCAGATTATGTCAGAGGCAGTCCCTGTTCCCATTACTATGGAACCCACTTGGACACTCAACTTCCATGGGCTACATCTGTGCAGGAATTCTAGGTCATCTCCACGAATAGTCCTTGGTTGGAGTATGATTTTCTGGGAAGTTCCCTGTGTTCAAATTTTCTTGTTCTGTTGCTCTCCTTGTGGAGTTCCTGTCCTCTCCAGCTCTTACTATTTCCCACTTCTTACATAAAATTCCATGGTGATATTATTTTTATTCATAGAGATTTTTGTTATAGTCTTTCATGCCTTGTGTGAAACATTCCCAGAACTTTAGGAAATCCTTGTTTATCAATTTGTTTGAAGAAACCAGTCCATTTATTCAGCATTTTTAATTGGATTTTTTTTAATTCCATATGCATTTGTTAAATTATATCATTTTCCCCTTACCTTTCCTATCTTAGCCCCTTCAAGATTTCCTTCTTCTCCATACCACCCACAAATTGACAGCCTTTTATTCTTTCATTATTATTGGTACATACATATATCTATATGTATGCACGAATATAGGAAATCAGTCTGCCAAGTCCATTTTTGTTGCTTGTGATATATGGTTTCAGGGTTGACCACTTTCTGCTGGATAAACAATAATATGGCTCATTCCTGGGAAAGAATAATTCTCTCTCTCTCCCAGTAGTTACCATTATTTTCCTGTAGTTTATTTTTTTTTAAGGTAAAGACTCTGAAATTTTGCCTGTTCTTGGTTAGCATTTCTGTTGATAATGGCATATTTTTTTCTATGTTGTTAATGTGGCCATTTTTGGGAGTTCCTTTTTTAAAGGAGACTTCCTGATATTTTGACTCTCACAATGTCTTCTGCAATGGTCCTAAGCCACAGATGCTGGAGCTGAGATGTAAATGAACTCATTGGCTTGGGATCTGTTTATCTGTATATTGTGGTCAGTGAAGGAATGCTGTGATGGTCTCCATTTGCTGCAAAGAGAGGCTTTTATGCTCAGGGTTGGTAGCTTTGCTTATTTGTCAATATACAGATAACATTTAGAATGCAGTAAGGAGTTATTCTGTTCTATAAAAGTGATGGTGATAGGTTCTTTTTAAAGTTCCATGACTTCACTAGCTCCAGAATGTTCACTAGGTTTCCATGCCAGGGATGATTTTCTTGCTATTGGTTGTGACTAACATCCAATTAGACAGCCGTTGCTTGCCACTGATGTGTCACTTATTGTACTTTTATGGATATCATGTATGCTGGTCTTTGCCATGGTTCATTGTTGCTGGGCAGGATTATTAACTAATTCTCTTCCTTGGTAGTTTGCATAGTATTTTCTGGTACCATGTAAGACTGATGAGAGGAAAGAGGCTTTCGGGTTAGATCCTGTTCCAATTAATCTATGCCCACTGACCTAAATGTGTGGTATTTTCACCACAAGGGTTTATCATCAACCTCTGATAGGCAACCAAGGCCTTTCTCAATAATCTATATTATTTTATGAATTACATGGACTACTCTGAACAACTATTTGAAGGAAAGTTACTTGAGCCCAGTATTGGGATTTTTGTTAGTCTATGGTTCTTGTGAGGAGCATTGTCATCCCACTTGGGATAACTTCCTTTAAGCTGTGTGTGTGTGCTTATGTGTATTGTGATTTTAGATATATGTAATATATGATTCTTTAAGGCTTTGTCAAACAACGTTGGTATCACCCTTGTTCATCCTTTCTCTTTGTGTATTGACTTCTGCTTTCTTGTTAGAGCCCCCTTACCATTTTGTTTGTTTATTTCTCACTTGAAATCACCTGTATCATGCTATTCCTCTATCAAGGCTCCCGACTCCCCCACTGCATGTGCCACTCCCCCATTACAGGTGCTTTGTAGTTTCCTGGCTTCTATAGTTAATCTATATTATTTACTCACATCCGAAGATTTGGTGCTAGGAACTACACAGGTAAGGGAGCATGCAATTTTTACTTTTCTGTGTCTGTGTTATCTTACTTACTATGAAGACCAGAATGGAGATGGGTTATAAGCCTGTAAAATTTGAGAAAATACATTCCATATTTTCACGTGAAGGATTTGACTACTGAGCCACTATTGCTTTTTTTTTTACATTTTTTAAATTAATTACACTTTATTCACTTTGTATCCCCCCATAAGCTCCTCCCTATTCCCCTCCCGATCTCACCCTCCCTCCCCCTTCTTCACGCATGCCCCTCCCCAAGTCCACTGATAGGGGAGGTCCTCTTCTCCTTCCTTCTGATCTTAGTCTATCAGATCTCATCAGGAGTGGCTGCATTGTCCTCTTCTGTGGCCTGGTAAGGCTGCTCCCCCCTTAGGGGGAGGTGATCAAAGAGCAGGCCAATCAGATTTTGTCAGAGGCAGTCCCTCTTCCCATTACTATGGAACTCACTTGGACACTAAACTGCCATGGGCTACATCTGTGCAGGGGTTCTAGGTTATCTCCATGCCTGGTACTTGGTTGGAGTATGAGTCTCTGGGAAGACCCCTGTGTTCAATTTTTCTGGTTCTGTTGCTCTCCTTGTGGAGTTCCTGTCCTCTCTAGATCTTACTATTTCCCACTTTGTGCATAAGATTCCATGCACACTGCCCAACATTTGACCATAAGTCTTAGCATCTGCTTTGATAGTCTGTAGGGCAGAGCCTTTCAGAGGCCCACTGTGGCAGGTTCCTAGGTTGTTTCCTGTTTTCTTCTTCTACTGATGTCCTTCCTCTTTGCCTTTCAGGATGGGGATTGAGCATTTTAGTTAGGGTCCTCTCTCTTGATTAGTTTCTTTTGATGCACAGATTTTAGTAGGTTTATTCTATATTACATGTTGATATGAGTGAGTATATACCATGTGTTTCTTTCTGCTTCTGGGACAGCTTCATTCAGGATGATCCTTTCCAGGTCCCACCATTTACCTGCAAATTTTATTATTTCCTTATTTTTCATTGCTGAATAATATTCCATTGTGTAGATGTACCACAATTTCTGCATCCATTCTTCAATTGAGGGGCATCTGGGTTGTTTCCAGCTTCTGGCTATTACAAATAAAGCTGGTACAAACATGGTTGAGCAAATATCCTTATTGTGTACTTGAGCCTCTTTTGGATATATGCCTAGGAGTGGTATGGCTGGATCTTGAGGAAGCGCTTTTCCTAGTTGTCTGAGAAAGCGCCAGATTGACATCCAAAATGTTTGCAGAAGGTGTTTAGCAGTTGTAAGAGTTCCCTGGCAGAATTTTTGGGGTCACTCAGGTATACTATCATATCATCTTTGAATAGTGATACTTTGACTTCTTCCTTTTCAATTTGTATCCACTTGATCTCCTTTAATTGCAGGAGATAAATTCATAGTGAAACAAAACAAACCAGAGATTTATTCAATGTGTGCATGTTGGGTAAAGGAAGAGCAAGTCCCACTAACTCCTCTAGTCATCTTCAGGGCCCTAAAATGAGGGTAGGATTTAAGCAGTAGACAAGAAATAGACATGAGTAAGCAGTCTGTTCAACTCCCCTGTCTCAGCTATAAGTCCCTCCTGCAAAATATCTGGGAAACTGAAGATGGATTTCTCTTTTGGATGTCCTAAGAGGACAGCCATTTCTCCTTTCAGGAGGCAATTCCTAATGAGATACTCTATATTTCTTGAGGTCCTTTTGTTCAGTAGTATGATAAAGAAAGGGAGGGACAGATGGCAGACTGGATAGATGATACATCACCATGTAATGGCTTTATATGACTCTGATGGGGAAGCCTGGGAGCATATAGAAGAATGTCCTTCAAATAATTAGAATGGAAGACCAATTTCCCATCAGTTACATTTGTGTTGCAAGCCTACGTCCAGTCAATGCATGCTTTTTGGTTGGTTCTTCACTACTGTAAGCCCCCATGAGCCTAGGTTAGTTAACTCTGTTGGTCTTCTTGTGGCTTTCTTGTCTTCTCAGGGCCCTTCTATACTTCCTCTCCACTTTTCCACAAGACTCCCTTAGCAAGTAGAGCAGGTGGAAGGGTCTGTCTCTGACATGGACTCTGTCACCTGCATTTGGATCACTTTCTGCTAGCTGGGCTGCTTTGTCTGGTCTCAACAGAATAAGATGCACCTATTACTGATGCAACTTGATGTGCTGGGGTGGGTTGGTACAGGGATGGTGTCCCCTTTTCTGAGGAGAATGAGAGAGGGAAAGGAAAAAGATGGGACGATAAGACCAGGAGGAGGAGAGGAAGAGGGCTGTGATTGGGAGGTGAAGTGAATAAATAAATAAATTTAATAGAGTTGAATGTCAGTTTGTTTACAAGCAGGTGCATAACGGGATATCCTATCTATTTTTCCCATTGAGAAATAGATAGGATAACTATTCTCCTATCTTGATATCAAAGGATATCAAGAAATGCATGTCTTTTTGCTTCTAAAGTGTTTTTTATTTCATATTTTGTTTTTCCATAGAGTGTAGAACAGTGGTTCTCAACTGTCCCAATGCTGTTACCCTTAAATAGAGTCCCTCATGTTGTAGTGAGCTCCCAACAATAAAATCATTGTTGTTCCTTCATAACTGTAATTTCGCTACTGTTATGAATCATAATATAAATATGTGATATGCAGGATATCTGATATGTGACCCCACTAGGGGCCACAATCCTCAGGTTAAGAACCACTGCTGTAGAAGGGGTATGTATATATAATAGTAGTGTAAGAATATATGAGAATGTGTATATAAAGTCAATTTAGAGTCTAGTATAAGTATGATATTACTTTTGACTTCAGTAGACTCTTAAAATATATTGCTTTAAATTCCATAATTGGAGCTGTGGAAAGGTGGTTAAATCACCTGTGGGGGGATAAAGAAGAGATTCACTGGGAAAACAGACACTAGGAGCTGGGTAAAAAGTCTGTCCTGGGAGATGTACTTCTTTCTTAATTTAGGAATAAAGGAAGGGAAGAGATGTAATTAAATCTAGATGATTGTGTTTCCTAAGGTGTATTTTAATTAGCTTTCGAGGAGAAACAGGTGGTATAATTGAAAACTGTGGATTTTCCTCAGCATTGGGTTTCCACTGTTAGTTCTTTATACTACTTACAGCTTGCAGGGCAGTTTTTTTTTTTTTCTAAACATCTTTTTTTTTGTCTTTAATTAGGTTGATTTTTATATAACAAATGATGTGTTCCAAATTTTCAGTCAAGTTAAAAGAGCTGTATTGTTTAACATATAACTTAAGGTTTATAAGCAATGTTTCAGTGTTACATTTAACCTTCTTACTATGCTAGATTACAAGAAACATTTAAATGAAACTAACTTACTTCCTGGCCAACTGCTTATCTTTTCTCTAATATTTAAGCAGTCTAAAATGGAAGATCAGCAGTTAGAACTAACATGTTTATAATTCTGAGAACTGTTTATTAAGTCATATCTATATATACAACCCACAGGTTATGCTGGGTTTGCTCAGCAAGAGTGGCTGGAGCCTTTCTAAGGAAGGAGCTAGAAGGCATTTGTGGAGGATGATCTCAGCAGGAAATAAAGGGAAAGTACATAGCAAAACCCTTGGGCCACTACTGAGGTCATAGCCAGTGGAAAAAGGGAGAGAACATCATGACGCCACATACTCTTTGAACTTTGTATTTTGGTATTGGTCATAAATATTTATTTTTTAAACCATATGATTTTCCAGCAACATACCTGGTGACTCTTCTAAAAGCAAATTTAATGCAGCACTGGCACAGGCGTGAAGGCATATGCTATGTTTTTCTGCACAGTGCAGCTTCATTTTTATCCCTGGAAGTGGTAGGAACACTTGGTTGAAATAAACCTTTTAGAGGGTAAAGATGGCTACAGGAAATGCGAAGCAGCCATATTAGTTCATGGTTTTTTGTTTTTTGTTTTTTTTTCTTTCTTGTAATTGTGGGGAAATTGGGGACTCAGATTTAGGAATAGGATTTTGTAAGACTATTTTAACTTATGTATTTCCAGAATAGAAATGAAGTAAGAAAAAGTGGTGTGCTTATATTGAATGATAATCAGATTTCTGTCTCATTTGGAGATGATGCAAAAAAGAAAAAAAAAGGGTAGAATTTCCTAAGACTTACTGGGAAGCAATGGAGGCCTTTACATCCATAAACAAAATTTTCTTAATTCCTTATGACAGTTCAACTCATACATGTTTCCAATGTCTAATTAGTTTACCTCAGGTATTCCTCAAATTGTTTATCTGAATTGTATTGTGTCATGAGTTGCTCCATTTGTGTGTGTGTGTATGTATGTATGTTTTGTTGTTTTTTTTTTTATCAAAACATTTTAAGTTGTATAAACCCATAAAGGGACAGATTCCAAAATGTAGCATCAATTTTGTTACTAAAGTAGGAATAATTAAGATATATGCCTTTATGAAAACACACACACACACACACATTTATGTACAGAAGAATCTATTCAGTGAAACCACTGTAAAATGTGAAATACATTTCTAATCTTTGTCCTGGAAAGAGCCTGGGTATCCATTTGATAATCATACTCTGCCTGATCCTATGGAAAGGAGACCTGGAGTACAAGACTTTCAACACTATTAAAGAGAGAATTTGTTGGGTACCTTGGCAGGTGGTCCCTTGCCATCATTGAACTTCTATTCTGAAGACAGGGTGGGAAGGGCAGGAGGAGAGATTGGGAAGTAGAGCTTGTCTGTTTTATATTATGCTGTAAGAATTCTGCTTTTAAACTTTTCTTCAAAGGGGAAGCCATATAACAAAAATGCACAAGCCTGATAAGTGTGAAAGGATGGATGCCAATTTCTAATGAACTGTGATTGTGAAAAGGTTTGAACAACTAATAGAAGTTGCAGAGTCCTATGTTCAATCAGGGTGGTGGTGTTCTTTCTTAAACTCTGAACTCTATGAAGGAAGTCAATTTCTAAATATTTAATACATTGAGCAATTTCAGAAATATACCTGTAGTTTAAAAATTTCCTGTATTTTATTCACTGCTGGGATCCCAGGCTGTCATACAGAGAGGCTGTCATTAGAAGCAGCAAGAAAGAGATATTTGGCCTGTATCAAAAAGGAGTCCAGAGACCAGAGGAGGTGAAGACTCATAGGGCACTCAGAGCGCCAGGTGATGAAAATAACTTCCTCTTCTTCCTCGCTCTGAAGTATCCATCTTAGAACTAAGTGCATTTCTTGTTCACCTTGCAAATACTATCCCCACTGCCTCTGGTGTCTGTGTTTGAAAAACATAGGGAACATTACAAAATGCCATTGGGAGCTAGCATTTCTGAATAAAAGTGTTATTACATTATACATTATACATATAAACTTGTTGGTTTCTGAGAACTGTGTGGCAATTAGATTTTGAAAGTTTGGAATTCCATTTTGTAATTTATTCCATTGAATCTGACAAATCATTCTCATGTTGTGTATCACTCATTTTGTATTAAATGGGATTCTTGTACCTAGTATGAGGTACATAAGCCTTTAAAACTTTTCTACTACAACCATATTTTTAATCCTTGCTTTGGACCAAGTGCACAGTAATGATTTTGAAGAAAAAAACCTAAAAGTAAAAAACCTTGTTGATAAATTTTATGAGAGGTAATACTTAAGAAAGCCATGTGTGGTAGGTAGTAGTAACTCCTTAAGGTTTATTCCAGGAGACTCAGAAAGGATATATGGAACCGGTTTTGGTCTAGATTTTCTGAAATTGCTTCTGAGTGAAGATGAAACTTAAAGGAAATCTGAACACAGTGTAGACAGATGTAGAACTGGAAGCTGACATGTCAGGGAAGCATGCTAATATTCCCAGAAGCATTCTGATGAATGCCATTTTCTAAAGGAAATGGAGACATTTGGATATATTTGGTGTGCCATTTAAACTGGAAATACTCGATGAAGAGACCTGGCCCAAATCACTGAGAACTTTGTTCGTCAGCCTTTGTAAAGCAAAGTTTTTCCTGCAAATGAGGAGTTGTGACACACCTTTGTATATATGATAGTTAAGTACTGATGAGATGTGTATTTTATAAAAATGACTTTGGCTTCAGTATGAGGGAATAAAATTGAAGAGGGGATGATATGGGTTAGGAATCCTCTACCATTTTCTGAATCATAGAACATAATGGTTGTGCCCAGTTTGGGGCAGGCATGGTGGAGTTGAGGTTCCATATAGATCTTTGTAGGGTTTTGAAGATGACATGAGAATATGCTTATAAAAGTATAACACCTGGTGATGCTGATGGAGCTATAGAACTTTTCTGGATGGAAATTAGTGGTAGCGAGGGTGACATACAGGATCAGCAATGGCAGATATTTTGGTTGAATGCTGAGAAAATTGGATGATATAGGGAATATGGTAAGATAGATTTGATGGGGAAAGAGTTGGGCCTCACATTACTGGATTGTGACTTTGATGCCCATCCACTGATCATCTGAAAAAGAGATAATGTTTAGTAAATATACTTTAAATGTAATATGTGTGCTAAAGCCTTTGCATTTAAGCTTTAAAACATCTCATTAGGTCAGTGCAAAGAAATCACAAGACAGTAAAGTCTTATATTCAAGGTCAATATAATATTGAACAATTGGTAGCTAGATTGTGATCTTGGGGTAATCATATTAGCCCAAACATATTAGCACTATTTCATAAGGATGCCAAATTAAAAAAAATGAATAGGGTATTTATTTACTTCTAGTTGTGTTACTACTTAAGCCAAGGAAACAAGGCAGGTCCACGTTGATTACACCTGTGTCTACTGGCCAGCAAACAGAAAAAGTTTATGTATATATATATATAAATATATATAATATAATATATACATATATATGTATATATGTACATATGTATATATGTATATACACATACATATATAATATATTTTATGTATATTATATATTATATATATACAATGAAGTTTATGCCGTGGTTATTTTGGCTGTAATTTATAAGGTTTTCAAATAAAGCACTGGTACTTAAATGCTGCCTGACAGTGTCCAGATTTATAGTAAAGAACAGAAGTAGAGGACTTTGACTAGTTTAGTGAAGGGAGTAGGGAACTCTTGGAGAATAGTGAGGTCTGACTCATATTAAAATGTACTGTGACCTTGTAAAAGAGTAACATTTTTTCATCTCGGACTCTATCTTAATAATCGTGTAGCCTAGGGGAGCCAAACATTTTACATGTTTTAACAAGCTAAGTGATATTATAAAAGTGCTGCTAGAAGGATTTATTTTAATTGGAAGTAAAGACATCTTGGTCTTAAATCACAGTTAGTGCATTGCTTAATAGTTACGTTTAGGTTGGCATTCATAAGTGCAGTCGCTATTTTTTCTTTGGTCATCAAATAATCCCTAATATTAGTATTTTACTTATTTTCACTCATGTTAATACAAGGCTTCTTAAACTATATCTTCAAAATATGCTTTAGGGTTTATGTATGTTCTTTAACATGTTTACATACCATAATTTTTTTCTTTTTTTTTTTCTCCGTTTCTGTGAACTTTTGGAGGGGAGACTTTAAAATTTGAACACAGGGGTCTTCCCAGAGACTCATACTCCAACCAAGTACCAGGCATGGAGATAACCTAGAACCCCTGCACAGATGTAGCCCATGGCAGTTTAGTGTCCAAGTTGGTTCCATAGTAATGGGAAGAGGGACTGTCTCTGACATGAACTGATTGGCCTGCTCTTTGATCACCTCCCCCTGAGGGGGAGCAGCCTTACCAGGCCACAGAAGATGACAATGCAGCCACTCCTGATGTGATCTGATAGAGTAAGATCAGAAAGAAGGAGAGGAGGACCTCCCCTATCAGTGGACTTGGGGAGGGGCATGCGTGAAGAAGGGGGAGGGAGGGTGGGATCAGGAGGGGAGGAGAGAGGGGCTTATGGGGGGATACAAAGTGAATAAAGTGTAATTAATTTAAAAAAAGAAATGATTTTCACGTGGTATCTGAAAACATTTGGGGATATTTTGTTTCTTACAGAGAGAAGTAGGGTATGCTTCTGGGATTGGTGATATCTTCAAGAGTGCTGAAGAGAAATCCGCAAACACTTGGCCCTCCATTGTAAAACATTATGTAGCTCCAGAAGTATCAGAGTTCAGAAATTTCCTTTTATTAGCCTTAGCTAATAAAGGTATGTGACTCAAGATCAGACTTTGGGCAGATCACAGGGAGTCTTATGGAAGAAGAGAAGGGTGGGAATAGAGAGACATGGAGGGGACAGGAGCCCCACAAAGAGATCAACAAAACTAAAAGATCTGAGCCCAGGGGGTGCTGGAGAGACTGAGGCACCAATAGAGGACCATGCAGAGAGAGGACCTAGACTTCCTGCTCAGATGTGGCTGATTGGCAGCTCAGTCTCCCTGTGGATCTCTGAGTGAGGGGAGCAGGGGCTGCTTCTGTCATGAACTCAGTTGACTGTTCTTTGATCACTTGCTGCTGGAGATGCAGCATTCCCAGGCCATGGAGGAAGAGGATCCAAGCAGTTCTGATGAGACTTAACAAGCTATGGCTAGATGACAATAGTGAAGAACTCTCCCTTTCAGTGGACTAGGGGAAAGGGATAGGAGGATGAAGGCAGGAGGGTAAGACTGGGGGCAATTGAGGGAGGAGGCTTCAGTCAGGATATATAATGAATAAATTGTGAAGAAAAAATTTAAAAAAAGGAAAATTAAAAAAACAAAATAGAGGGATAATTGAGAAGTAAATGAGGTATGTAAAGGAGAGTTTAAAATGGGATAGAGGGAGACATTGAGACCATTTCTCTAAGTGTCTTCTGGAGCATTCAAAGGAGTATAGTCTGTGGCATTGTGAACTCTATTAATGACTTGGAAGGCATGAAAACATCTGCAATATTGAGTAGAAGATAGACTACAACATCTCCTAGAGAAGTCTAAGCTTACACTTAAGCAGCTGGAGAGGACTGGAGCTTAGGAGGTAGACAATAGATGATGTTTTGAAGATGTCACAAGTGCACTGGACAATTTTTCAAGGACATTTGAGTTACATTTCCGTTATGTTTAACTGTTTTTGTGTGTGAATATTAATATTAATGATGGCAGCTACTGCGCACCAGAGAAAAATCATTTATGCTACTGAAGAGAAACATTCGTATGGTGTGGAATGCACTAGTTGTCTTTTGTTGCTATGTTAAAACACCATGACCAAAAGTAACTTATGGGAAAAAAAGATATTATGTTGGCCTACAGTTCCAGAAGGAGAGTCCCTAATGGCATGGAGCCCACTATTGCAAGATGATGAGGGATCACATCCTTACCTACAGGGAGAAAGCAGAGAGAACAGATTGGAAATGGGGCTAGACTTAGACCTCTCCTCCATTAAGGCTGCACCTCCAAATGGTTTCCTAACCACCATAAGCACCTTCAGCAACTTGGGACTAAATGTTCAAATATGTAAGTCTGTGAGGGACATTTCTTTTTTTAAAATATTTATTTATTTTTTATTTTATGTATATTGGTGTTTGACTGCATGAATGTCTATGTGAGGGTGTCGGATGCCCTGGAACAGGAATACAGACAGTTTTGAGCTGCCGTGTAGGTGCTGGGAATTTATCCTTGATCCTCTAGAAAACAGTCAGTGCTCCTAACCGCTGAGCCATCTCTCCAGTCCTAGAGGGACATTTCTTATTCAAACCACCACTTCAATTAATACTTATCTTGTTTACAAGATATATTTGGAAATTTTAATAAGAAATTGATCTGAAGTATCTTATATTATATGTTAATTCTGTATCTTTGATACAACATATCAGAGACTTTTGATTCTTATTTGTATAGAACTTCTATATTTTAGAATAAGAAAATTAAGAGTATATAAGACTGTGAAATATACACAGTTAAAATACTATAAAATGAATACTTGTTATCCTTACCTTGTTAACTCTGTTTATGGGCATTTTGTTGTGTTCACCTGGAGAAGGGGTTATGTTAAGGTCAGGATACAACTTTATCTGCACATGAAACGAAACATTGCTTTCTTAAGAATAATTTAAAATTGACATTTTATTAAGGAGTACAATTGCTAAGTTTATGTATTTAACATTTTGGAAGTAAAACAGCAAATTAATGAGAAATTACAAGAAGGAATGATTTAGTTTTGTCTTGTGTAAAAGTGAGATCTACTTGAACCCTAATAAAACATGCCATGTTAACAGCTGGACAAAGATTAGGAATTGAACTGAAAAAAAATTAAATAGTAAAATTTGCAAATATATATAGTGTAAGATTCCTGGGGAGAAAGTTAATATCCAACCCACAGGTGACTTTTCCCTTTCATGTGAAAATTGGTATCCTAAGATAAGTGCTTATTTGCATAAACTACTTGAGTCTCATTCTTTTAATTAGAGAGACTGAGCACTAATAAGATCAACTTCATGTCTTGGTGAAGAAATGAATATTACTGAGACGATCTAGCTATAAATCTGAGAAGATTACCGCAAAGGTTTTTTTAGTATTAGATTGGATTTAAACAGTCACAAACATTACTATTAAACCCTAAAAGTATAATGCAACATAAGTGGCTTATTTGCGAATATGAAGGGATAGTAGTTTCAATGGTAACTTAGTTCAGATGGGCAACTTTGTGTGCCTAGAAGTGTGTATAGACTTGTGAGAAATTCCCTTGCCTTGGGATAAATTGATTTGAGTAGACCAAGGTTGTTGGTGCTTAGTTACTTTTTAAGTATATGGTTCCTTAAATAAATGCCTTCTTTTAGATAACTGTCATAATTGCTTTTCCATGGTTGATACAGACATTTCTGTCTTCTTGCAACACTTAGTATGTGCTGGGTACTGTTTTCAAGAGTAGGCTTTAGAAATGATTGCTCCAATGATCCTTCTCTACTTTCTCAACTGCTTTCCACTTTACTGTATTTTTCACCTTAGGCAAGGCACTATTACCTTAACTAACTGAATGGTACACATTGCTACCAGCACTGCCTTTCACCTGCACAGAAACACCTTTCCAAGCTTTGCTCATTTATATGTACTTCTGTATTAGTTGTATGTTTAATTCACTAAGTGAACATGGCTTTGAGGTGTTACCAGGCATATAAACCTTAAAACTTAAATGAGGAGTACTATACCTTATTTTTCACTGAAAAATAAAAGAGTTCAGTTTTGTTATCTGTTTAAAATTATTTAATAACTATTTAGTCTTTATTCCATTACTTTTGATTTAATTTTTTCATTAGGTAGTTTTCTTCAGGTCTGGACAGGAAGAGTAGGAGATTGTGAGAGTGCCTTCATTGCTACTAACCAAAGAAGCATCCTCTGCCACCTAGCACACGCACATAGTCTGTTTGTACTCACGCTTTCAAGAAATTTTGCCTCATTTCCTCACTACCCACTTCAATCTTTCTTTAAAGATACTCAACTAAAATTGTACCCATAAATTCATGAGGAATGAGCATGCTAAAAGTGGTGGCCATTCCCTGGCCTCAGTCCTTGTAGCCCTTCTATAATATGTGCTACTTCATCCTGCCAATCTTCAGCTTAGTTGCTAGGGCCTCAGCGGATGTTCCGCAATGGCCAAATGGTTTCTCCATCTTTTCTAAATTTTATTATCTTGCCCAAATTGGGATGGGGATGTAGGAGAAGTTAATGGAGTTGAAGAAGAAATTATTCTTTTGACAGAAATGGAATGACTTTGGCTAGTTAAGCCATACCTGTTATTTGATAATTTGAGAGAAAAATTTCAAAGCATAATTACCATTCATCAGCATATTTTTATCATAGGCTACAAAGTGGCAAAAGAAGACTGTTCCCTCAAGGCCTTGCTAAGCTCTGGTTTGGCTGATGACTCTTTCCACCTCTCTCTGAGACCTCACTAGTGAGTGACCATGGCATTCCAGGTTGACTTTGTTTTTTTTTTTTGTTGTTTGTTTCATCTATGTTCTAGGTGACTCATATTCTGGCTCCAGATTACTTTTTCTGTCTTGTCCCTTGACGAACGCTTCTGCTGTATCCCATCTCTTCAACATGAAATCCTAGTTGGCTCTTATATATGTAGGCTGTCTGCCTTGGGTTTTCCACTCTTGTTCCTGAATTGACTCAGACCAATTATGATATCACTTCTTATTATTTTGGCAGATACAGCAAATTTGATCTTTCTTCCATACCCTTCCAACAATGGGATTAAGAGTCTCTCAGGAACCATTCCTTTGTCTTGCTGAAGAGGACTAACTCTGCACATCTTCCCCCCTCAGAACTTTTTCCTGTCAAAAGGAATCAACAAAATCAATTTTCTAAATTTCAGCTGCTTAGGACAGTGGAGTTGATGGCAGGAGGAGGAGTCATTATTCACTCCAGAGGAAATCCAAAGGACACACTGCTGCCTATCAGCAGGGGACTCAATGTTCTGGATGCTACTAAGTTTTAGAAATAATGGAACTTAGTATGTTGTATAATTTTGGCTCTCTTATTTTCTAAATGAATTGCCTAGAAAACTGCAGATCTGTTGGCTTAAAGGACTATGTATTTTCACTTCTACCTGTCGTAGGACACACATATATAGCTATTTTGAAGTATGAAGTTTCTGAGAAAGAAAAATGGTGGATTCAGTTTTATTCTGGAATTTTATGAGAACAGAACAACTAACTGTAAAGTATGGTGATAGGAAGCCATATTAAGATTCTTAAAATATGGCCTTCATTTCTTACATGTCCTTTTGTTTTTTCTTGGCACAGATTTGTATTATTTATCTCAGGAAAACACCTGAAAAAGAGGAACAACAAAATAGAAGCTTTTGCTCTTCCTTGTACACAAACCTTTAGTTTCATTGTATGTTAGATGTGGACCTAACACTTAAAATATTTGCAGTGAGACAGAATCAGCATCAGAATTGTAGGTACTTGTGTTCAGTGAATTGCTCCTGTGCTGACACTTGAAGTGTAAACCACTGAATTTTTAACTGAGACTTTCAGTATAAAAAAAAGAAAAAGGCAGAAGAGCATAGTGTATCATATTCAAATACAAAAATGCCCTAGTCTTAACTATTAAATGGAATGCATTCAGAAAAAGAGGTGATAAGATATCCAGACGATTATACTGTAATAATTAGTGAGAAATAATTAGTTTTTCAGTAAAAGCACTTTGTTTTAAGGGAACATTTTGAGTTAATAAACATACCCATGTGTTTTTCCTGACCATAATAGCCACAGTGTATCTTATCAGATAATTAACTTTCACACACATAATAAACAGCCTACAAAGTAGCAGTGACACTGTTATAACAAAGCATTCCTCTGAATCCTAAAGTCTTAACAGAGGAAGAATGGCTGAGGTTCATGCTGCTGCTTCTTGCAAGAGGGCTTCCCCTCTGTTACTATAGTATTGCAGGCAGCCATTTTTGTGAAGAGAAATCAAAGCTGAGGAGGATGAAGGTAGAAATATACAATAGGAAAAGCATGTAAGTTGATTTAGAAAGAATTGTGTACAGCTACCATGACTGGTGGTTCTTAGCTGGATACCAATAATGTCCAGTAATGTCTGTGTTGGCTTTTAATTAGGATAAGTGACCAAAGAACTCAGCTTTGTTTTCTAATTCAGGTAAACTGTCTCCCTCCTGCTAGCTCTTTGCAGGATAAGCAAATGGAAAAGAATGACGTTGCTTTTTTATTTCTTTCCTGCCTTTTTTTTTTCTTATTTTATTTATTTATTTTTTTTTTATTTTTAGTTACAATTTGTTAACTCTGTGTCCCAGCTGTATACCGCTCCCTCATTCCCTCCCCCTCCCCAACTCCCTCCCTGGTATCCTCCCTGCCCCTTTCCAGGTCCACTGATAGGGGAGGACCTCCTCCCCTTTCATTTGACCCTGTTTTATCAGGTATCTTCAAGGCTGGCTGCAAAGTCCTCCTCTGTGGCCTAACAGGACTGCTCCTCCCCTGGGGGGGGTGAGGACAAAGAGGCTGCCCTTGAGATCCTGTTAGAAATAGTCCTTGTTCCCCTTGCTTTGGAAAACTACTTGGTTACTGAGCTACCACGGGCCACATCCCAGCAGAAGTTCTATGTTATATCCATAGATGGTCCTTGGTTGAGTGTCAGTCTCAGAAAAGGCCCTGTGCCCGGATATATTTGGTCCTTGTAGAGCTCCTATCCTTTCCATGTCATACTAACTCCCCTTCTTTCATATGATTCCCTGCACTCTGCCATTTTGAAGTAATTTCATTAAAAGCACATTCTAGATTGTGCAGTTAATACGGTTTCATTTGGTCATTGTACATCCCACTACAGAAATGTAGCAACTCCCTGGGTGAGAATACCCTCAGCCCATCAGGTTAAAGCTAACATCGGACAGGGGACTCAGATGGCTAGTGTACAGTTTGTTTTTGTTTCTGACTATAATGTCACACATTTCAAATGCCTTTTTTTTTTTAACTTCAGTTAAAAATGCCTGGGAAATAACAGAGCTTTGCCATATAAAACATAAATGTGCTTGGTTTTAAAGAATAATCAAATATGAATATATACTTTTTGTCTTTATGATTTTCTTTCATCATTTTGCATATTACAAAATTGAAGTGAAGTCCCTGATAGATTGTAAGTGTTAAGAAATAAGTCATGACCTCTCTCCCCTCCCCCCGAGGGAGGAGCAGCCTTGCTAGGCCACAGAGGAGGACATTGCAGCCAGTCCTGATGAGACCTGATAAACTAGGGTCATATGGAAGGGGAGGAGGACCTCCTTTATCAGTGGACTTAGAGAGGGGCAGGGAGGAGATGGGGGAGGAGGGTGGGGTTCGGAAGGAATGAGGGAGGGGGCTACGACTGGGATACAAAGTAAATAACCTATGATTAATATAAAAAATAAAAATTAATAAAAAAAACCTATCTGCCTCTTTTACCATTTCTCCATCATCTTCTACCACCTGCTTGTGTGCTTTTACTGTGAAACATTGCATGGACTGGGCTTTTCCTATGCTGCACCATTGTTGACGCTGTTCTTCAGATAGCACCTTGATAGGTACTTTTACTAAAAGAGTATACCACCTCCCCTGGTTAATTTACTTCATTTTTTTTAATCTTTCTGTTCTGTTTACTCATTTCTTCATTGCCCCTAGGCCAGAGCTCAATGGGAAAAAGAACCTTATATATATTTTTAAACACAAATTACATTTGGGATCTATAATAGTGATAAGTACACAGAAGATGTTAACTAAATAATTACTGAATTCATCAGCTAAACCAGAATGTATAATTAATATAAAAAATAAAAATTCTATAAAAAAAGAAATAAGTCATGAAATACCTTATTCTACCTAATCGCTCTGTTGTACGTAGTTGCTGGGAGTGCCCAGTACTGCATTGTTGGTAGGACTTGTGTAGTGAATACTCACCTTATTAAACTGAAATGCACCTCGGTGACCATGGCGCATAAGAGACTTATTTAAAAGTAAGCAGAAAAGATATTCACTTGCTTGTAAATATCCCTTAAGGAATGTTGCAGAACAACTTCCAGCTATCTGAAGGGCAGGATTGTATAGAAACAGACAGCCCAAGCTCAAGACTTATGACACCAGATCTGATCTGAAGTACTGAACCTGGTATTTTGGGCCAGTGGGTCATAAGTGCAGTTACATGATGCTCAGCCAGTGATGAATGTCCTAGGATTAGCTGCTACATAGGAGTTCGCTTTCTCATGCTTTCTTGTGAGCAGCTGGGTATAGTGATGCCCGCTTTATATTTCAGTCTGTAGCATTTAGTTCTATGATCTGCTTTCATTGAAGAAAAGATCATTGTTTTTGACACACTATTTTCACACTGATAAAATGCATACATTCTTCAAGAAAATCATGGAGATCATGTGCTACTGGTATGAGGGTAGTTTGTGCTTCAGAAAAGGTGGTTCATACTGTGCTAACTAAAAATGAGAAGGAATATAACCTTGAATTTTTCAAATAAAAATTAACAGAAACTTCAGAAATAAAATCCTGAAATGATTTGTTTGTTGATGATTGTAAACATTTTCATCTTTCCTTTTTTTTTTTCTGAAAAAAAAAAAGTAGTAAATAGGGCACTATAGTGCCCAGCTTGAAATATCACTTTGTCATCATCTGGGAAATGCCAAGTTCAGATGCAAGGTGCAAGTTCTGATGCCCAGGAAGATGGAGGAGGATGTGTCATCCTAGGAAAATGCTGTCACTAAAACGGAGTTTATGCATCTAAGTTTCCTTTTCCATATGTGAAGACCCCATTAGTATTAGGCAGACTACTTATTTTGTGACTTGGTTTAAGGAAATGTGCTATGTTCAGGTTTCATATTAAGATCTTATCACAGCATCGCTTTCACATGTGCAAACGGAACTCCGTGTGCTGCTGTGGCAGAAGTCATAGTGCCATGTCCTACTTTGTAAGAGAACAGAATTCCTTGGCTTTCTAATTTTCTTAGCACTAACATTCTATCCATGACTGGCTTTTCACGTTTGAGTTATAGTGAATGAAATACATGTAGTAGTCTTGGCATTGATTTGTGTTCTGAAGAAAAATCAAGATTTTTAGGTGTACCACTACTTGATTATATTAAAACAACAAAAACCACTTTCCTGATTACAAAAAGCCTATCAATTGAAAAGGTCTTTTTCATCTAAAGATGAGTTTGAAGCATCAAGACATTTCAAAAGTTTGGTGCTACCCAATTATACTTGATAAAGTTTATTTCTTAACCAGTTTTTTTTTTATTTTTAATTTTTTCGAATGCAAAAGTCTATTTTTTTCCTACCACACTGTTTGAGAGCACAACCTTTTTTTCCATAGATTTCCTTTCCCAGTATGGCTTTATTCACTTTAAGAAGTGTACTTCATATGTAGTATGAATGCACTAGCTGTAGAAAGCTGTTGTCAAAAAAAGTGAGTAACGTAGAACCAATATTTAAACAGGTATTTTCACAGTGTAAAATAAATACTTGTTTCAATAGTTAAAACATATCATTACAATTGAAATTGACAAACTCCAATGCTTATAGGTTACAATCAAAAGAGTCTCATATAAGTCAAGTGGGTTGCTGTGGAGTATGCCTTTTTTCACAGCACTCATGAGGCAGGGGCAGGCTGATCTCTGTGTGTTCTATAGAGCAAGTTCCAGGACAGCCATGGTGACACAGAGAAAACCTCTCTTGGGGAAAAAAAAAGTCTTATGTATACATGTATTCCTGAAACCCCAGAACTTGGTGAGGTTAAGTCAAGAAGATCAGGAAGTCAAAGTCATTATTAATTATTAGTCACATAATGAGTTGAAGGCCTGCTTAAACTACATGGAATTCTGTGGTCCAAATACCCTTACTCCCAAATGAGTCGTACTAAACTATAGGCAAAATAGTAGAGGGAAAAGTACCCTACTATATTCAATGTTTGTGAATTGGAGTGTTTATGCTACTGGTATGAGGGTAGAATGTACACCTCCTAGTGAGAGTGGGACTTGAAGATAGCCAGAGAAAGACTATAATTATTTTTATTCACTCTGTCACATGGTGGCCATGTAGTAATCATTGCCAACCACAAGCAGTCTGAGTCAGGAAAAGCTGAGAGGCCAGAGAGTTTGTTACTTTAGGAAGAGTCCTACCACACTGTGACTTGTCTAATACAGTGTGGCTTGTCCCTGACTCCAGAACTTGTGGTATCGCTTAGAGCCTGCAGTGAGGCCCCTCATGTTGCATCCTTGATTTCCTGTGAAATTCAATTCCAGCAGTTCTTTGTATAAATTGACTAATTACAGCTAAAATTATTTAATCTTGTTTTCTGACAGTTTTCTGCCTTGTAAAGTGTTTCTTTGAAAATGATTAAAAATGAGAGTAAATGCATAGCTTCCCAACTATAAAGGAAGCAGAATGCCTCCATTGAAAACAATTGCTTCATTGTAACAGGAATGGACTTCATATGAAATGGACAGTGACTCTGGGGTTTCTATATAATGAGCCCTTGAGTGAATCTCTGTTGATTTAGATTACTGTTGGTTCCTGATGGTCATTTTTGGAGTTAGGATGCCTACCTCATGGAAAACCTTAGACATTTAAACTTAAAGTGAATTGATCTTTCCTAGTAGGCAACGGGACAAAAGTTTCTGTTCAGATACCCTCTGCTTTTTACACATATTCTTTTCAAATAAAGGGAAATTGCAAAAATAATCAAAGAGCCAGAATTACATCTTTTTCTAGAATTCTATAGCTACCAATAAGAGAGTCTAGTCTGTCTGGAGAAAATGCTGTGGTTGTGGTTTGAAAATAGAATTCTGCTAGCTACTGATACTGATTGATTTTTTTTTCTTTGTAGCTAAGTTATAAAGAAAGATCAATCAAAGCTCTTGGACTTTTTATTTACTTATTTATTTATTTTAGAAAAATGGTTACATTGGGAGGGTTGGAAAACTCAGTGGGAAGTGTTATGCAGGAACTTGCAGTTTTTTTCATATAGAACCTATTTATTTATCAAATATTGGATTAAATTAGATTCTTATAGCTATATAAGCTCTTCTGATAACAGGTATAAAAAAAACTCCAGTATTTTTAGATATCTGCTTGATTTCCATGGTCTATTCTATCCTTGTGTTGTGTGCGGTCAGTTACATTATAATTAGAGAGCATGCTAGGGTCTAAAATAAGCTGAAAAAAATCAGATCATTATCTACATTTTTTTTCATGATGTTCTGAACTCATATGTTCACAGAGAAGACAAAGGAAAGCAGAGCTCTTTTAAAAGTAAGAAAACATTTTCTACTAAGATTTTTTTTTTTAGCTAAAGAGAGATAAATCTGTTAAACTTAGAAATAGTCTTAGAATGGCTATAAGATGGCATTAAATACAAATGAAGCAAATGCAAATCAGAAATAGCATCTGCAGTATCATAATGGGAATAAAATATTTCAGTTTAATAGCCTTTGGTGTATGGCTACTGTGCACCTCAGACAAGTCCCACATGATCATTTCTTCTAGAATCTGAATCTTGATAGCAATTGTCTCCTGTTGCAGTGTTGCACTGGAGCCTCTGAGTTAATCTTGCACACATAGTGTTTTATCAGTTTCTTAGTACACTTTGAAACTGGTTTCTTTTCATTTTTTTAGCTCCAATATTCTAATGCTGTTTTTCATGGCAACTTGGTGGCGAGAGTTTTCAATCTGGAAAATAGAAAACCGGGTTAGTTTTCCTTGCATCTGTGTTGATTAAAGTATAGGCAAGTTGATAGTTTTATTTTAGAAGTTGATAGTTTATAGAAAATTCTAGTTTTTGGCTTTATTGGCTGTATGTAATTTCTGGGATGGCTAGCTATGTGTTATCAGGACATGCCAGTTCTCTTGTATAGTGGCAGAGCATAACACCATGCAAACATATGACATACACCAAGTCAGCAGTCATTCACATCTTTACCTTGGAAATGGAAATAGAATTCTGTCAGCCACTGATACTGGTAGTGAAGTGAGTGGAAATCACCTTTTCCCATAAGGCCAACTGTAGCGCAGTATAAGCAATGAAGTCTTAATACAGTCTTCAAAACTCAAAAACTGTCCCAATTCAGCTGTTCTTCATGGATCCCACAAAATTGCCATTTGCCCACTAATACTCAGTGTGAGAAGGGTGGAAGCAGCAGCCCTGGAGGAGCAGCAAGAACATCCAGTGCTGTAACTGCAGAGCCATCTCTGCAGTAACTCCTTTGTCACAGTTATGACTGTCCCATAAAACCTACTTTATAGCCCTCAAAACAAGGCATGTGATTGGAAAATGCTTTCTACTAATCAGGGTGAATGGGTTCTGTGAATTCAGAGGGAATCAAGGAACTTGGCTTTAACCTCAGAATTTTAATAAATCCTTGTTGAACTGGGGAACATCATTCTTCCTGTCATTCAAGTTTACAGTGTACTCCTGGGTGTAAATCACCCTAAAGTTGCTGCCTGGCAGAGCATAGCTTACATCTGGAATTCTGGTGCTGCAGACCTTCCCCCATGGCTTTGGCGGACAAAAATCTGTTTTGTACGACGCTGGGCTGCCACTTGGTGAGAAATGAATTTGCAGCTTCTCTGCTTTTTTGTGGTTGTTTCATATTCTTATTATTTACTTTCTGTTTAATTAATACCAGCTACATTTGTAGGCCATGATTAGGAATCTTGAGTAAGTTCATACTGTCTGGGCTGGAGAGATGACTCCATGGTTAGGCCAATTGTTGCTCTTCCAGAGGACCCAGGTTCAATTTCTAGCAGCCACAAGGCAGCTTATGACTGTCTGTAACTCCATTCCCAGGGGACCTGACAACCTCATACAGAAATAGTTTCAATATACATGAAATAAAAATAAATAATTTTTAAAAGTTTATACAATCTTATATTTTAACATGTGAAGTGAAGTGATTTTGTTTAAAATATCAGAAAGATTAGTTAAAATACTACAGGAAAAAACTTACTGAAAAAACTTACTTAGGAGGAACTAATGATGGTGCATAGTAGGATCATTTTGTGAAAGTAGCGGTCCTGGCAATTAATGGGCTTGCTAAGTTTAGCTTTCCTAAAGGTGTCACCCAAGGATGAGTTGTGATGTGATGCATGACAACAAACTAGTTATTATAGCCATATACTATTTTTTTTATTATTTTATTTCTTTTTAACAAAAATATTATTTGTTAGCTAAGCATGGTGGTGCACACCTGTAATCCCAGCACTTGGGTAAGCAGAGGCAGGTTGTTGACTGTGAGATCAAGGACAGACTGGTCTACAATGCAAGTCCAGGACAGACAAGGCTACGTAGAGAAACCCTGTCATAGGAAAAAAAAAAAAATATCTTGTCTCAGTAAGACATGTTAATCATTGTAACCCTTAGTGGTGCTTATTTATGAATAATTGAATATATATTTAAATTTCTTACAGTGCTTGAGATTTTTGCACAAACTCAACATTCATATGTATTTTCACATTAACTTAAATTCATTGAGTATAACATATGTGACTTTCAATAAAAGCATATGTAGGTGCCTCATTTACAAATACTTCTTTGTGATATTGGAGCAGTGTCTTGATTCAGCAATAGCAGAAAGCCATATAAACAACATTACTATGCAGGATAAATTGTTAAGCAATGAATCAGTAAAGAAATTAGAGTAGTTGGTTTTATTTGGAGGAATCTGAGTGTCCAGCTATTCTGGAATTTCCCAAGATAGAATCATTTCTTTTGGTGTGATAAGCTTGAATATTCTTTAGGGTTTATTCACAATGCTTACTTGTCATAGGTGATGGTGTTACTGGTATAATATTGGAGAGAAGCCAGGAGTCTTATATATCGCCTGCCATGCACAGGCCTGTACTTACAACATACAGAAAAGTCCCTTTGCTCTAAAATGCGAGTAGTGAGAGAGAAAGACCCTGCCCTAACAGGAAGTGTCTGTTAGTCAGGGAAAGAGTGGCGCTGTTGCTGTTTGTATAGACAGATAGATGATGTAGCAATGTCCCTGATGGTGAGAGGATGGGTAAAGAGGATGTGAGACAGTTTTCCCCAGGACAAAATGAAAAGGAGAGTGATTTCTAGTTAGATGTGGAATAATTTACACATGTTGGAAAGCATTGTTTTATCTGTGAAGCAAGAGACCTGTGCATCAGTGTCTTTGAGGTGAGAGGTTAGAGCAAGGCAGGCTTCTGGAGGTTGATTGAGAGATGGCCTAATGGTCCATTTAAGGTTGTAAATCATGAGGTTTTTGTCCTACTTGTTCTGACTATGCTGTTATTTTTCTCAGGGAGGGTCATCCCCTCAAAATAGGAAGGGAGAAGGATACTATTTAAGCCAGTTAGGCTAGTGGAGTGCAGTGAGAGTTCAGGGATTCAGGGTAGTGGTCAGTGCAGCTTCACTACCGGGAACCTGGGATGTGCAGTGAGGGAGGACAGACCCTCTAAGAAAGGCCCATTTTCCCACACACCCCTGGGTGAATCTGATGCCTTCAGCATGTATTATGACCACCATTGTGTGTTCATCACAGTTCTTCTCACTGGGATGCATAGGAAATCGTAGGTACCATTTATCTGGGGAGTTGGAATCATAAGTAATTAAGAATCAGCATCTGCACATACCTTGAGATTGCCTACTGTCTTTCTGTCTTACAAGCAGTGGCTCTGAAAAAAAGATCTTTTGTAGCATTTTTAGATCCACCTCAGAAAGCAGCCTTTACTCTCTACAGTTCCTGAAACATCAGAGACTAAAATTTGTCAAAGGCTCTACAGCAGGCTTTAAAGCACCGTTTCCTTTCATGGAATTAGGAACTATGGCATGGTTATTAAAAGTCCAGGAAATAAATGGTGTTCATCACTTTTTGGATCCCAAGGGCTTCACCTCAGCTTGGCAGAAAGAAGTTTTATGCAGAATAACCTCCAGCTCCTTTACTAATTCACTTTATGTCCATCTAGGATATGACCTATACATCCTTTTGTCTATTCATAAATGTTCCTATTTCTCAAATACAAGAAAATATTTTTCTTCCTTTCATAAGATTCTGTGGATACTAACAGAAACTTCTGGGGTCTTATCTAAAACTCCAAGTGTTAGAGGTTCCACAATGAAATTTCAGAGTGATGTTCAAAGGCCAATGTTATTATAAAATTGGAATCCTTCATAATTCAGACTATATTTTTAGCACTGGAAAGCAAGGCCAAAACAGTAGGAGGCCCTGAACATGGTCAGTGCAGCCCCATTGGCTGAGCTGGGTGGCTACAGCATGCCTGAGTTTGGCAAGAGGCCTTGGGGCTCTGCAAATGTTTTCTAAGTTAGCAGGGGGCTGGCACATCAACTGTCAGCCCCAGCTTCTGTTTATGCTGAGAACAATAGCTGTATGCTAGGAGAGTAATTATTGGTTGATTTTCTTTCTATAATAAGTGTCTTAATAATTTGTCACAAAACCAACTTAAATTGCTGTGATGTTGCCTGCAGCAGTTAAATTGGGGGAAAGGAAAAAAAGCCACAGCAAGAAATGTTTCAGTTTATTTCTGCCTGTATTCTCTATTCGTAAATAGCATAATTAAAATCTTGTTTGCAAGTTTTTCACAAGGGTTATCTGCATGGGAAAACCCTTTGTTTTCTGACTTAGTACTCTGAGCTGTTGATTGGGGGTGGGGTGGTTGTTGGGAAATAAGGTCCTCACTGTCTCTGCTTCTTTGGAAACCCTCCCATATTCCTGGGCCTCAGATACTATGTTTCTCTAGAAGAGCGTACATAATCTGAATGGAAATGAAAAGGTTCCAGGGTCCACACTGACCCAAGAAGATAAACATGACTTGATATTTGATGATTAAGGCTCCTGATAAGTGTTTTGAGAATGTCTGAGTAGCTTCTTGGTTTCTGTGGGTCTCTCACCACCAGAGGTGAGATGTATTTATATATACACATATGGACCCCTAGGAGAACTGGAACTGAAAGATGGGGAATGGCCCTGTCTTCTTGATGACTTCCTTAGTGTCTGTTACAAGTGCATTGCAGTTCACAGAAGACTAGAATACAATGTTTGTTTGCTAATGTTCATAGGGTTATTTTATTCACGTATAACTTTAGGCACACAATAGTAATGTTATTACATTATCCTCTGCTCCACCTAGAGCTCATTTTATTAAGTTCTTTAAAGGCTTATTTTTATCTGCAAGCCAAGGAGTTGAATCCTTGGCTGTTTTAGTGCCAGGGTCCAATTACTGTCAGCTCAGGTTTGCTGTGTGGACAGGGCCAGGCCCTGGCTGGGTGCTCATCTATTATTATCATTGCCTGCTTGGACATGACTTCACAGCCCTAGCATAGAACCAGTTGTCAGGCTTTCCATCTTTTGTACATTCAAATAGCTGACTGAGGAGTGTTTTCTATTGGGTGGGGCCACTGCCTAAGAATGTAGAGATCAGTCATGGTCAAGGTTGAACTCAGGAAGGGCAGAACGAGTCCCTCATTTACAGTTGATAGGCGTGTGTGTAGTTGCTTTCCTGGACTCTGAAAGGAATAGAGATTTTATTTTTTAAATGAATTTAGTATACAAAAATAAATCCCTTTTATTACTTACTACATATATTCAACTGAAAAGTTCTGGTAGCCAAGAATTTTATTACCCCACATAATGTTGCTGGTTCTAACAGTTACCTAACATTGAATGAGAATATTTGGAATACTGCAGATCATTGCCATAACTGTCTGAGAGCTGTGGATGTGTAGAGAAATACATTTAAATGGAAATAAAAGGGAATCTCAATTTAGTGGGAAATGTCTAGAAGGGACAGAAATGCATACCTAAAATTTCCTTATGACTTAAATAATCGTATTTGCTTTAAAGTGCCTTGAATGCCTATAATGTGCAGGCATTACACAGAATAAAGCTACAACATAAATCTTACAAACTTAGAATACTAATGCTCCTAGCAGGGTACTCATCTAATTGAGAATAATGCTGGGCAGTTTCCAAATATAGCTTTTAAATCACCACTTCTTTTAAAAACAACAGTTACTTAGAGGGAAGTAATTTTTTTGTTTGCATTTTAACTTTCTCATTTAGCATTATATACTTGCATAAAAATTGACAAGTGGTAAAAGGCCTTTAAAACAAAACATTGAACACCAAAGAAATGTCTTTATAAAAGTCAGCCTTTAAGTGCTTAATCATTTAAAAGTCATAATATTTATTTGGAAGATGACAGTATTGCTGAATTCTTAATATAGACTTTTTAATGTCACCTCCATTTTTAATTCTACTGTGTAGGAGCAGAGGCGGGTATATCTCTGTGAGTTTATGGCTAGCCTTTTCTACATCAAGATTTTTAGGTCAGCCATCATGCCTTGTACCAAAGTCACATATTCTAATGGAAACATCCCATTTGCAGCATTGTATAGATGTTCCCTTAACAGTTTTACTTGTCAAGATTTAGGTTTAATTTCTCCATCCAATATGTTCAAAGTACATAGACTTTGCATCCCTCTTCATTCCCCAAAATGATGTGCTGGAAACAAGTAAAAAGTCACAAATAGCATTACAAAATTTACTGGAATTTTCTGTTTCTTCGTAATGCTAACATTTTTCCATGGATGCTTAACACAGACTCTTCAAAGCAGGTTCACTACATCACTCACTGTTAATTTACTTATCATTTAGTTATAATTTATCAAATCAGATGTGCTGATCATCATTAAAAGGAATCATTTATTCTTCATCCTAACCTGTTACACATTGTATACCTGCAAATTGGATCACACAGGACAGGTAATTAGCTTATTTAAAGAGGAGTGATATACCAGATATAAGTGTCTCAGGCACAGAAAAGAGAGAAGCAGTACCACTTTTTAGGTTTATGTTTCTAGACTCTGCACCATCACTCTGTCACATTTTCTCTAAGAACATTCCATTATACTTTCTTTCACTATTTGTGAGTTTTGAAATTTCTTGTTCTTGTTCTTGTTCTTCTTCCTCCTCCTCCCCTTCTTCCTCTTCCTCTTCTCCTTCTCCTCCTTATTTTTCTCCTTCTCCTTCCTTCTCTTTCTCCTTCTCCTCCTTCTCCTCCTTCTCCTCCTCCTCCTCCTCCTTCTTCTTTCTTCACATGGTATTGCCATGCATCCATGGCTAGTCTAGAATTTGCCATGTGGACCAGGATAGAACTCAAAGACATCCACCTGCCTCTGCCTCCCAGGGACTAGAATTAAAGACATTCACCAATGCCTACCTTGCTTTATTATTATTAAGAGCATCTTGAGTGATGTGTAATTCTGGTTTCATTTTGAAAATATCCAGCAATTGAACTGTATCAGAGAAGAACCAAGAATGTGACTTAAAACTTGAAAGGTTTTGAAGCAGTATGTACTGTTGTTATTCTTCATTCCAGCCATATTGAGGCATTAACTGAAATGACAGATGCTTGGATCACATCTAAGCTGTAATATATTGGAACACACCATTGATACTTAAAGTTCTGACCCATTGGCCTGTCCTTTTATATCCACATGCGAAAAGGTCTGTTGCAATATGAGTGGTGTTTGAACAGCAGAACTGGCATTTTTGCTGTTCAAGAATGTGAAGTGATTGCAGATGATATCCAGGACTGAAGGGAACTGGTAGAAAAGTTCAAAGGTGGCCTGGGATATAAGGATAGGGGCAGTGTGAGAGATGATTTACACCAAGAACCAATCTACCACATATTCACTGACACCAATTTCACTCTGGTTAAAATGGGAAGGTAGTCTAGGAATTAAAGTAGCTAAGCGGGACAAAGACTTGGCATATTCAGTGTATTCTGGGTCATTATAGACTGTTGTACAATTTTACATGGTATTATGAAATTATTATATGGTATTATGAAATTATATGGTGTATATGAAATTATTCTTATTTGTATTATTATGAAACATATGACTTAGTTCTTAAACATTTTCCAAAGGAAAAGCTATCACTTATTTTGTAAGTAACTTCTATTGAATAAATGATATGGAAGTCACACAACTGAATTCCCAGGCCTACTAGGAAATATTCCGTGAATTGAACTAAATATCTGCTGATTATTGCCTTAATGCTGCTTAATTAAATGCGAAGAGAGAGACCCAAGAACACCTATTAAAATAAAACTAAGCTTACATATTATAACATTTAGCATATTTGAAAATTCTGTAACTCATAATAATCTACATTAATTGAAAGTTTTATATATTTTATATATAGACACATGATTTAATAATTTGCTGATAGAGTGAAATAAAATATGGAGGCCCAATGAGGTTATTAAAATAGAGAGGGAATTCTTTTAGTAAAATTAGAAAAGTATTAACTGCTATAATCTAATTTCTATGAAAAGTTTCCTGCATAAGAGTTTTAGAAACAAATTTGAAAATCAAAAATGTACTTCCATGCTTTAATTTGAATTTTATTTTTATAGTATATAGTATATTTAGAAATTTGTCTACCAAAAAAATCTCTTTTTTCTTCCTGTTGATGTTTATGACTTCATCACCAGGAATAACTTTCTTATGTCTCAACAGAAAATGTTCAGATAGGGTTGAAAAAGCTTCTTCTTTGAGTGGGAGTCAGCCAGTATCCTTCTCAAACTATTTCATCTTTGATCTCTACCTTCTGTCTCTCAGTTTATAATAGGTGAACCTTTGGCAATGATAAGGTTATAATCAATAAGGTATTAACAATGACTTGGGTAAATAGATCACTAATGTAATATAACTGTGAATACTTACATTTCTTTTCCAGCCTAATTCATTAAAATTTATGACAGACTTTAAAATTTTAATTTTCAGTAGTTTCTATATGTAATAATTTATCATCTATGTAGAAATTTTATATTAAGAATAAAGAACATCAGAGTTATACACAGATGTGAAGCAGTAATTTTCAGCAACTGTAAGCTCTTAGGCTTCCTTGTTGTGTGAATAGAAAATGCATTGATATCATATTGTTGTGGAAACAGTGGAAAAGTGAAAAGAATGAAAGAGAAAAGAAAAACTTTCCCTAAAATATGTAATAGTGATTGAAGTTTCAAAAAATTGACACGAGGGTGCTGGCTTGGAGATATCAGTCACCAGCACTTAGTACTAAACAAACATTTCAGTTATTTAGAAATCACTTACATAATTTTCTCACAAACAGATTTTCTCTTTTATGGACATAGGGACGGAGCACCACACACCCTTACATTTTTTTCCTCTGTGCCTTCCAGGTAATTCCAGTTTCCATTTTGGACAAAAAAAAAAAAAAAAAAAAAAAAGGAAGGCCATTCTTATTGGGTCTGAAAGCAGAGACCTAGAGAATATTAGAGGTGTATTATGTGGTCTTAATAATTGATCATGAGACAGATATGTCCGACTCAGAACCTAGTTGAGTCTCTGGGACATGAAGTGCCACAGACAAAAGAGGTATATGACATAGTGTGCTTTCATGTGCCAGTTTTGAAATGTTAGACAGAAGTTTTTAAATTATTAGAAATGAAAACCAGACATTGAGAACACATTTCAATTCTAACATATGTTTCATTAAGTCAGACTTATTTTCCTCTCTAGTGCTTTTCCTGTCTACCAGTGTATATACCAACCCTTGCCAGATTAAATAATGATAGCTATATAGAGGCTTCTATCTATAAAATCTGAGCACACTCCAGTAGTCATTCACAAAGAATTTGTAATTGAAGCTTTAATAAAACCAATGGTTTATGCAGGCATAGAAGTGCATCATTGAGAGGTCTTGAGGAGATGACTCAATAGCAAAAATTTTTAATGTGTTGTTTGTTTTCATGAGAAAATATTGATGAGTGCATCTGTAGAGCAATGTTGATGTAGTCAGCTCTGCTGAATTTGGAACCTAGGTAACTTTTGTACGAACTTCGGGGCAGTGACATTGATTTTCCTCTGTTGGTCGTGGCTTGTGATTGGTAACGTCATCCCTGATCTACTTGCATCCTGGAATTGTGTTCCACTTTAGAAAAATACTTTCTTAGATAGTATCTTCCAGGTGGATTTTATTAATGAACTATAATTGCTCCATGTTATGGTTGTTTTTACAAGACTGTGTTTTTTTTTTTTTCAATTTCTCTTTTAACTCTGCTATCACACCAATCATTGAGACTTAATTATATTATTTCAACAAGCTTCACAGCACATTCCTGAGCATATTAACTCTATTCTTTTTTATAATTTTTATTTTTTATATGAATTACAGGTTACTTACTTTGTATCCAAGCTGTAGCCCCCTCCCTCATTCTCTCCCAATCCCACCCTCCTTTCCTCATCTCCTCCCTGCTTCTCTCTAAGTCCATTGATAGGGGAGGTCCTCCTCACCTTCCATCTGACCCTAGCTTATCAGGTCTCATCAGGACTGGCTGCAATGTCCTCCTCTGTGGCCTAGTAAGGCTGCTTCTCCCTCCGGGTGGGGTGGGTCAAAGAGCCTGCCACTGAGTTCCTGTCAGAGACAGGAACTGTCTGTTCCCCTTAATAGGGAAACCCACTTGGATGCTGAGCTGCCATGGGCTATGTGTGAACAGGGGTTCTAGGTTATATTCATGCATAGTCCTTAGTTGGAGAATCAGTCTCAGAAAAGACCCCTGTGCCCAGATATATTTGGTCCTTGTGGAGATTCTGTCCTCTCCAGATCTTACTAACTCCTCCTTCTTTCATATGATTCCCTGCACTCTGCCCAATGTTTGGTTATGAGTCTCAGCATCTGCTTTGATACACTGCTAGGTAGAGTCTTTCAGAGGCCCTCTGTGGTAGGCTCCTGTCCTGTTTCTTGTTTTCTCCTAGTTCAGTGCCTATCCCATTTGTCTTTTGAAGTGAGGATTGATCATCTTACCCCAGAACCTCTTCTTGTTTAGCTTCTTTAGGTGTACAGATTTGAGTATGTTTGTCCTATCTTATAGGTGTAGTATCCACTTATAAGTGAGTATATACCATGTGTATCTTTCTGCTTCTGGGCTATCTCACTCTGTTCTTAACACTCTGAGCAAAGCTGGCTTCCTCCCAGCATACATTCTAGAGATACTTACACTTTTTGTGACTTTTCTTGCTGAGCTCTCTCTTCTGGTCTCTCCTGGGCATCTCCTCATGTCTTAATCCCTTTGGTGAATACCATACTTCCTCCTCCAACTTCTCGCCCAGCGAGCAGGAAGTCCAGCCCTCTTTCTGCTCAGCGATTGGCTGTAAGCTGCTTTATTGGCATATCAGGGAAAAATTGGGGAGCAGACTTTATACAACATTGAGATAGTTGATTCTCAGAACAAAGCTTACAACCAGATATGAGGAATACAGAAATCAGCATTTGAATTACACAGTAATCTTTTGGCTACAGCTCTAATTAGCACAAATTACTTAATCCTATGAAATACCATTACTATGTTCTGTATATTTGAATACCTTTTAAGATTTACAACAAAGTGAGGTACTGTAAATTGCCTGTGCAAAATGTGTAACTTTCTACCTTCTGATTTGGCATGGTGAAACAAAGCCTTACAATTAAACTAAAGTTTGTAAGTCTATTCAGGTCAGTGTGTTTCCCTTGCTTTCTTTTGATCCTTCTTCCTTCTGTTTTCTTTGCTCTAAATATCTGTATTACTCTAGATCAGTGGTTAAGGCTGTGACCATTTAGTGCAGGTGCTCATGTTGTGGTGACCCCAAATGTTAAATTATATTATGGCTACTGCATAACTGCAAATTTGCTTTGTTATGAATCATAATTTAAATATTTGATATGCTGGAATGTCTGATATGTGACCTTTGTGAAAGGATCATTTGACACCCCTTCCAAGGGGGCCATGACCCACAAGTTGAGAATCACTTCTCTAAAGCTTTCTATCAATTTATATGAGTGAGTCAGACTTATACTTTGTTGGACCATTATATCTTGAGTATAACATTTTGAAAGCATTTTGTCTAGTACATCCAAGTTATTAAGGATAATTATTCCTTAATTCATTCTGGATCTTCTGTCCTCTAAATCAAAGTTTAAGCTAAGATACTGTTTAAAAAATTATATTATAATGGAAATAAAATAAACAATTCACAAGCAGTCTGTTTGACTTTGAAAACCTGGATTGGCTATGGATATACTAGGAGGACCCTGTTCAGACCCCGTGTGACCACGTGAAAGGTGAGGTACCCCTAAATTAGCCCCAATTTGCAGAACATATTAGCAAAACTATTACATCACAACTGTGCCATGGGCTCTGTCCTCCTCAGATACATATCACCTTGAGACCTCTGTCTTTAATCAGAAGGTTTCGTCATTCTCTTCTTTCTGCATCTCTACCCAGCAGAAATCAAGCTTATCATAATAGTATGCCCCCATGCTCTCATCACTCTCCATGTACCCCTCAGTGGCTAACAGATGCCCTGTGGCTGAAAGAGGAGGTAAAACTGTTTTGGCCTTTGAACATCCTTGAACTCCCTTCTTTGTGTATGTGTGTGTGTGTGTGTGTGTGTTTAAATTTTATTAATTACACTTTATTCACTTTGTATCCCCCCATAAGTCCCTCCTTTCTCCCCTCCCAGTCCCACCCTCCCTCCCCTTTCTTCATGCATGCCCCTCCCCAAGTCCACTGATAAGGGAGGTCCTCCAAGCCTTCCTTCTGATCTTAGTCTATCAGATCACATCAGGAGTGGCTGCATTGCTTGAACTCCCTTCTTATGCTCTTTTATTTCCCAGCCGTTTGTTACAAGCACCCCATTTCTGAACTGTTTTTCAGACTCCTTGCCTTGATATTTGCAGAGCCATGTCTGAGATAGCTCAACTTGATGGTATACCATAAGGGAAGAAACAAGTTCCTAAACACAGGCTGCCTCCATCTTCTTACTGAATATTCCCCCTCTCTGCCCTTCGTTTCATCTAACAGCTTTCTTAACCTTCTCATTTCAAGATATTGAGTACAATGTTATGAATATCCCTTTAAAATCAAAACTCTATTTAAGGAAATGATAATCAGTGAAAAGAAATGAAGCAATTAGTTACATGCTGCTTAGTGTTTTTCCCTGTGAGACATATTTCCTTGTTGTCCACAGAAACATCATATTAATTAGAGTTAAATTAGACAAATGGCACCTCATTTCTTCATTCATTTTATAGCATGTTCTCCTCTCTGTTATCCTATTTTAAGTGAGTAGCAGTTGACCAACCAAATTACATCAAACCTGAGTCATCTTAATCTGTAAGAAATTTCCCCATACTGCACTTCTATAGATACTGTCATTCATTAATAATTTTTCGTCTTGCTAAAGTCTGGCTCTACCTAACAAATTGTACTAAAGAGACAGCTATGTCCTCAATAGTGCATATGGTTAAGGATGACTAGGACAGTTTGCTAGTTTTGGTTAGTCCTCTCCCATAAACTTATTACCATAAGAGCACTTTGGACACACCATCTTGGCTTCAGAAAGCCAGCAATTTGAAACAAAATATAACATCAAACTAGGAAACCATTTCATTCAATGGTACCATCCAATAGTTATACTTTAGATACAATCTAACCTGCTGAATGTAAAATCAATTGGCAGCCCTTGGTGTTCCTATAGCAAATGAAAATCAACTCTTCTGAGAGCTGCTTTGTACACTTGGATGTATCATGAGATTGTACAGTTTGAATGTAGCTAGATACTGTGGTGGACATATTTTATAGACTCCACTGTGCCTAGCTTCTGACCTTCTGATGTGTGATGTGTGTGTGTGTGTGTGTGTGCGTGTGTGTGTGTGTGTGTGTGTGTGTGTGTGTGTGTGTAGTTCCCGTGTCTGGGTTGAACTTTAATTTCTGGGTTGAACAATAATTGACCTCTGCCATGCCTATGAATGGAAGACCACGGCTCTATATAGTAGTGACTGACCGCTTCTTCATTACTCTTGGCATTTCTTTTGATTCTTTTCTTTGGGCTAAGTATACATTGATGGCTGCATTTAAGAGAATAGATGTTCATTATGCAACCTGGTTGCTACACTTTTGTGTGATGTCTTCATCTGTGAGGTAATCCTTTGTCATCCTCATTTGTGAGGTTTTAATCAACCTTTGTATTACTTTTTTAATCATATACTTCTTTTTCCTTTTTTAGAGCATGAATAACATTTGGGAAGAATGCATACCAAAATATGATAGAGTGTTCATCTAGTTCTTTTCATCTTTTGCCAGTATAAACAGGAAATATCTGTTGCATGTTGTTATGCCTTCTGAATATAACAGTTTTCACTTTTCCCTAGTGAATTGTTGGAATCACGAAGTTTAGCCTTCTATTACATATCTTCCCGTGGTTGTCTGCCAAGAATTGTCAGCACAAGTCTTAGAATTTGTCCAGCCAAAACAATTATTTACACAACATGCATGTCTACTAAAAGGATCATCAATAGCATCTATTACTTCCCATCATAGAACATTGACATTTATTCCTTTTATGGTTTGGAAAGTAGACAAGTATAGCATTTGTCCACATGGCAAATATTCCTTGCAGATTGTAAGATTCTGCAACTGTCCTTCATTCTTTGCGAAGAGAAACAGAACAGTAGCCTTTACAGACTCTTTTAGGGTAATTAAATATACAGTGAGTGTGTATATAGTCATCGCATCTATTGGAGCTTCATTTCTTTTCTACACTCTTGCAAGAAACTGTTAAACAATTTCAGTGACAACTTAAAGAGATCTTAATTCAGCCTGATCAATATAGGCAGATCAAAGGGGCTCAAAATTGACTTACGGTGACATTTAACAGAGCAAAGCAATGGGCTTTATTTCTCAGTGATAATCACTAGTAATTTCCTTTATTATATTTTATAGATGAATTTTTTTTATTTTTGAATTTGTTTTTATTAGGTACTGACAAAGGAACATTTACTATCAATTTACTTTACCTGAAATTGTGGAAAAAGTAGTAAGAAAACTTGCAATAACATGTGTCTTTTTCAGAAAATTGTCATCATTAGTTTACTTTTCAAGCCTTCTCACTATTAGTCAATTTTAAATCATTTTAAGTATTTCCCAATGCTTATTGTAGTTATTTCATCTGTATTTTTACCCATGATGCTACAGCATGTGATACATAAGAGTGATGATAAAGCCCATTTTTATTCCTAATCTTTCTGAACACAAACATGACCCAAGCCCTTTTATTGCCATTAAAATTTTGAATTTGCTGATGAGAAGTCACTTCCTATGACCAGATTAAAAAGGGATGCTTCTCTCTTCTGCTTCTTCTGAAATCCCCCATTTGTGTAATCACATAATTAGATAGGAACCCTCAAAATTGTATAAAATCTGCAAAATAATTTATTTCTTTCTCATGTGTTGTCAGTGAAGAAACAGTAAAGTTATGCATTTTTTCCTCCAATGCCTCTGTCTGTTTATCCATCCATCTATGTATCGATCTATCCATTTATCTACTATCTATTTACCTTCTATCTATCTATCTATCTATCTATCTATCTATCTATCTATCTATCATCTGTGTACATACCTACTTACTTATCTCCCTTTAATCATTATCATTGGTCAAATAACAATCAATTTCAAATGGGTATCTGATTTTCCTGTCTATGAAGAAATTAAACTATGTCAGATAATGTGGGTATTGCAGGACATCAGTGGGAAACATGACTGAGGGCTGAGCTTCATGGTAGCAATGGGCAGATAAGACACAATGTTGCTAATGGCTTTTTTTGTCCTAGAGTTTGAAAATTATATTCAAATTAAATGTTAACTAGATTACTTATAGCTATTGTGATTGATACCACTAAAGAACAGTAGGTGATAAAATCTCTAAGAGTGATTAAAAGACAAAGGAAAATGGAAAAGTAAAATGTTCTGGTCTTGGCATACTTAAAAAAAAACTATTTATGTTTCTTTTATCTTTTTTCCCTACTCCAACCCAACCCCTTCCAACACCCCAACACCAGGTAGGAGAGAGAAAGTTATAGGGGGAGAGGGGGCAATGTTTTCTCTATTAGCTGCTTCCTGCTGGTCAGGGTAGGTGGGCTCCTTGGAGCCAGTCAGATCCTCTCTTCAGGAAATCTCTAACTTCTTATCTACAACCAGGAGTAGCAGCAGCAGCAGCAGCCTTGCTCTTTCTCTGATCTCCACTCTCTGGGCTCTTGCATTTACTCTCTCTCCAGACTCCTCAGATTCAAACTATCTGCACCTTGCAAGGAGCTACTACTAACATAGCCCACATGAGGCAAACAGTCTGCTGCTGTGGACCATCTGAATCAGCCCCACATCCCACTCCTGGGACCAAACAACAACATGTTATATCCACTACATTCTGGAATTTAAAACATTCTTTAAATAAAACAATTACAAATTCAAATATTGAAAGAGACAAAATCACTCCACAGTCAAAAACTCTTGGTGCTGGACCAGTTCTCATGTCTATTGGCTCACAACCTGTAACTCCATCTTCAGGATGTCCTATGCCTCGTTCCAGCATCTTCAGAATATTGAACGTGTGTACACACACAGACAGACATTACATATCCACAAATCAAAGTAGAATCATTTAAAAATAGTACAGTTGTGTATCAAAGATAGGAAGGCATAGCAAAAGGGATTAAAATACTACTCCACAAACCACCATCATTATTGCTTTCATGGACTTTGAATGATTTCATGTCATAATTTTCTTATCAGATGTTCCCATATGAAATTATTTATATTATTTACATTATTTATATTTATTTACTTACATTCTTCTGCTAATCAGATTACACAGTGGAATATTTTTGTATATAAATACTCATGTCATCACTCTTATTGCCTTTTAGATTTTGAAATATAGTATAGGAAAGAAGTATTTTCAAGGAGTAGAGAAGTATGACTGCTGAATGAGTTAACGGTGATGGAGACTGAAAGCTCCATTTTTCCATTCTTTCTTCTTTATTAACCATAAATTGATCTTTCCTAATAATCCCCTTTCCCTGTGATTTGGGAAGATTCTCTTTAGTTATTTTTCTACAAAATGAGGAGCTAAGTTACAAAACTGTGTGTGAAATTCCCCATGGCATTTTCCCCTTCCTGTTTCCTGCTGTGCCTTCTAATTCCAGGCTATATTTCTCATCTCTTTACAATTTCCTAGAACGTCCCTTAAATGCCACTAATTTTAATAGCCTGGCCATGGCAGTGCTGCTTTCTGGCAGCCTCCTGATAGTGACATCAAAGCAAAGTGCTGGAATTTTACTCACTTTGATTGATGAGCCTTTTGTTACAGAGGACAAATTGGATTTTTAAATACCGGTAATAAAAATTAATGTGTGATGTTGGTTTTTGGATGTTATTGGATCTTTGCCTTAATTCACATTTCAGCAATGAAAGCACTAAGAGATAACAGACCTTGACCACAAAGTTAACCTCAACAGCAGAAGGTTGTGGTTGTCTCATTTTTTTTTCACCTTCCCATGTTTATACTATGGATGTGGCTGTATACTATGAAGGGAACAGTGTGGCCAGGTTATAATCGGTATTTCAATATTCCTGCTAATTGTGGTGTTTATTTCTTCTTATTTCAGCACCTCCCAGGTTTACACGAACTCCGGTTGATCAGACAGGGGTCTCTGGAGGAGTTGCATCTTTCATTTGTCAAGCTACAGGGGACCCAAGACCAAAAATTGTCTGGAACAAAAAAGGAAAGAAAGTCAGCAACCAGAGATTTGAGGTATTAGGTCCATTGTTCTGTTTCTCTGGGGAAGAATGCATCTCTGCTCTAATATGAGGTGTCACAAGCACTGAGGTGTGACAGTAATGTTACCTGCAGTGAGCACTATAACTCAGAGTCTTTCTACAATAGAGAATGTGGTCATTGCAGTGGCTGAGTTTTCTATCCATTTGAGTAAGGACTTAACCAGGGTCTGGGGATTTTGTAGAGTACATCTGAGATTATGGTTTCTACTGAAAGTAAAGGCGTAAAGGATCTAGGATCTATTGCTAATCTCATCTCCAGTTTGCTTCCTCTTAGGATTGCAGGATAGAACCCCAGGTCCTCCCTTTGCCAAGACTGAGGGACATATGAAAATGTGTATTTTCTAAATTTATCTATCCCACTCAGTGATACTGAATGACATGATTATATCCGAACTTTGTGTGGACTAGTAAATGGTGTCAACTAGTTTATGCCAAGAAGAATCTAAATGTTGTTGAAAATTCTGATAGCTTAAACTCTTTTCCAGGAAGGGGGTTTTAGACTCTATTACCAAAAGTCAAGAGAATGGATTAAGAACAGCAAGGATCTACTGTACTAATCCTGTGTACAGAATATGAAATTCACTTCAGTGTTTTAGTATAAAGCACTATGTGAAAGAAACAAGCCAAACAGAGTAATTATACAGAAATTTTTGGAGACATTTTTGTTTCCCTCAGAAAAAGTGCACTTTATGATGCTGTCATTTCCGTATTGGGAGGAAGGATGTGGCTTAGAAATCTGCTCATTTAGAATAACATCACACTTATAGATAAGGACGCACAAGTGTATTATGACTTTTAGGGGACATCAACACTCCTGATCTATTTCAGATTATAAAACCTCTGTTCCTTTTTGTCTGATTTTCTAGTAGATTTTATGGCCTAATTCAGTTTGATAGAAAATTGATAGCAACCTCTGGTAAAAAGTAGTAACAGCTAAAAACGCAGACTACTGTGTTGTTATTTTTCAGAGTGTAGCAGGGTGACATATTCACATTCATAAAATTTCTGATTAGCAATAGCAGTGAAATTTAAAATTTGAATCTTAATCTATAATTTTATAAATTTAGACATAAATTTTAATTTTTATATATTTGAATTTAAGATATATTGGTATAAACTTGTCTTAAAATATCTTCAAGGAACTTCCTACATCATATACAAAGTGATGTGTTGTGTGTGTGAATTTGAGGTATATGAACTTTTTCCCCATTTTATAGTTAAAAATACTTTTTTTTATCAAGAGGAATGTTCTTTAACTTGATGTTGACAGTGATCTTCTAAGCAAATCTTATAAAAATAAATGATAGGACAATGTATTTCAATGCATGAGATCTTTGTACATACTGGTTTATGATAAACAAATTCAGGGAAAATTATTTTATGTGAAGCAGCTACATGAAATAATACCAAGTCTTGGGCTAAAAATACTTTACAAATTGGTAGTTTATACACGGACACTCCTGTATGGGCGTGTGTCCACGGAAGTTTACACACATATTCACACAAATGCACACATACATGAGCACATGCACACACACATGCAAATACACACCTCATATACCCTGCACTCATGTGTGAGTAATAGATAAGACTGGTTTTGCTGCTCCTCTCATTGCTGGCACATGGTAAGCATGCTTTGACTGTTACATATTAAATAGTCTTTCAAAGTGGGAATTAGAACCCTGGCTTTTAATATATGACAACATAAAAAAGCTTCAGTATCCAAAATGGTTAAGGAATATGAATGTACAATGACCTTTAATGTAAAGTTAATTGAAATTGAAATTTATATTAATGATGCACATACATTTTTCTGTATTAAAGTAGCATACTCAGTTTCTCATAAAACTGTGGAATGTTTGAGAAAGAGTCTAGTAACTGGAACTTCTGTCTCTTAGATGTATACTGGATTCCTTAATGTGTGCTTAATTGAGTTGAAAATACATAGAGGTGTTTTGAGAAACTAAACATTTTGAGTATCTCTGAATTTACAATTAAAATGAAATACATAAAGGAACTAAAGTAAATACAATTAAAATATTTAATCTCCTTTCTCTGTATGCTAATGCATGTACACAGAATTTAGGATTAAGCCACTCATAACTGAATTCGATAGAAAATCTCAGTTTATTTGCAGTCAAGGCAAAGGGTAACACTGCAAAAGGGAAGTGTTCCAGTAAGCCACTGCTAGAAGACATCATGTGATGGGAGGGTGTTGCTCCTGACTGCCATCCATACATACCATCAACATGGTCTGCACACTGCATGGTTCCTTTAGCTGCTGTTAGCACTCTGATCACCAGTGTTGTTCACTTTCCCAGTGGAGCTTACAATGAAAGTGAATTCAGGATTGGTGCTTAGCCCATTGATTTTTGGCTTAGTGAGGCAAGCCTCCATTTCATGGGAAGAAGGCCATAAAAAGGCACAAAACGCTAAGCTGGAATAAAAACTGTGATGATTTATAACAAAATTAATGCATGCTTCCAGGCTTTAGGTTGGTCTTCTTGTTGGCTGCCTAAGTACTAGATTTATGCAGTTTCTCTTCATGGCTTGACCATATATATTTTTAAGAACAAGATCCTCTAAATTGACAGAAATATTTGTGGTGGAAAGCAGTAAACTGTAAACGGGCCCACATAAACGCTTGTGTTGCCAAAGCAAGTAACATAGCTGTGATGGTTTATCCATCACAGCTATGGTGTACTTTTGTAATTACTAAGCTTGAGATATGTTAATGAGGAAGTCATGCAGGGTTTTAGTAGAGAGTATATAGAAATCTATATTTGTAGTTTTATGTCTTCCTTTCGTTTGGTACAAGGTATATAAATTTGATCCTATGTTCTGCTGTACCACTCTTTTAGAATTCAGTGTTCTATCAGAATGATGCCTAGGCTAGTCAGAGCCTAATGGCTGGATCACTACTGCGCTGAGAAATTTAGCTGAGAGGTAGATGATTGTAACAACACCTGTGACAGCTATTGTTCCCTCTAATAGGTAATAGAATTTGACGATGGATCTGGATCAGTTCTAAGAATACAGCCCTTAAGGACTCCACGGGATGAGGCCATTTATGAATGTGTGGCCTCTAATAATGTGGGAGAAATAAGTGTGTCCACCAGACTCACAGTTTTACGTGGTAAGTGCTCAAGTTCAAGGCTGTTGCTTTATCATTGTAGCAGTTCTGTATGTCAAGTGTTCTTTTATAGGACTGTTCAGAGAGTAGTGTTGTGGTATGATCATATGAGAAAGAGAGTTTAAATAAAATGTTAGAATGTGCCAAATGTTAATTGGACAGTAGATGTCTTCTCGGTTTTTTAAGGAATGCTAACCAGGAAAAGAAAATAACAGTGAAGTTTGTGTTGTAAATACCAGATACTGTTTTGATTTGGGCAAGAAAATCTAGGCAGAGAAATATATGGCTTGCTTCTTTGTTAGCATGACTTGTGCCTGGGCTTATTTTTTAATGCCGACTACTACTGTTTTCTTGTACACAAGACACAAGGTGACACTAATGATTACAAAATTAATGAAGCCATCCCATGTAAAGGTGAGCTTTTTTGTCCCCTAAAAGGACTGTTAAAAACCAAAGATAAGATATACACATTTTTATGTCAAAATAATTCTTTTCTTTCAGTTGTTTCTTATGCTGATAACCATTGATGAAGAAAATGAAATGGTAGATCCCTTTCTCATTCTCTGTGTTGCTTATACAGCCTGGTAAAGCATAGCATGGTCTGCAGTGTACCTATTTTGTAGAGTTCCTTTACCATGACAGTACTGCTATGTAAAATATGGCCCATTGCTGTATTTCTAATGCTGGTTCTTGAGTAGAATATAAGCATTGCCTAACTGGGGAGCTAGTAGATAACATTATTACGGCAATGTTTTGTGTGTCTTTATCTCCTTCTCTAATACGCTGCTGTCTTGTTTTATGCTTCAAAATTATTTGCAAAACGTACAATAGACTTTTCTTAATACAACTTTGACAAAATTTGAAAACAAATTAAATGAGTAAGAGAAATTTTCAGGTGTTGTAAAGATGGAGACACCCAGAGAATAGGTATTTATAAGCATAAAAGCCAAGAAGAGAGCTGCATGGATTATAGAGTTCAGCACTAGAGTTTAAACTCTCTGGCAGGATGTGTGCATGTGAAAAGAAAGGTCCAGGACAAAGGTCTAGGAGCTCTCTGTGGAAGTGAAGCTCCCGGCCATATTCCTGTGCTGCTGGTTTTAGAGCCTAGAAATTTAACCCACGAGCTAAAATTGAAAATGGAGTCCCAAACTAAGGAACAAGAGATGATGAAAGCACCTATAATTCAGAAAATATGGGTTAACTACAGATTAACCCATAAGTCCAGTTTTTCATAACTACTTGTACTCAAAGCTTCACATTGTAAAGAATTTCATCTGATTTCAACTGACAATTAAACTCAAACAATGAGGCTAGAAGTCCTAAGTCTTTGGTCTCACAATAAACAACATAAATGGATTTTAAACTTTAAAAGTATTTGCAAAGATAAAAAAAATCTACCAAGATCTATAAGATCTTGCAAAATAAAATGAAGACAGTTAATTAGAATTCAGATGATAAATTTTAATGGAGTATTCATCCATGTGTATAGGTGGTATACCTACACTATGGAATATCTAGGTGTATGTGAATGTATATGTGTGGATGTTCAGAATGTAACCAAGCAAGGAGCTAGAGTCAGTCTACATATACCCGTATCTGTGCAAAACTGACTCATCCGTGATATTCTTGTAAACTTCCAAAAACTATTGATACTTGCAGTCCTGAAAAAGTATATTATAAAAGTAAAATAAAATAAGTTAATTAGAAACCTTTTGAATTTTTTTTGTCCATCATCTAAGCTATTTGAATTTCTGCAATGCAAATAACATATGTCATTTGCTTGAGTTAACATTTATTTATTTCATGAAGATATTAACAAAATATTGGCAGAAAGTATCATTCACATGGATAGATGATTTCCTAGTTCCTGGCCGGGTGAACCTCTGTCTCCTCTGCTTTACGTAGTTCATCACTGTGTAAACAAATGCATTTGACAACTTCAATATGATCTTGACTTTCTACATGACTGTTTTTCAAATGTCATTCTTTTGGATGAAAATACATTATTCTAGTAAGATATTTAACCTTCCTTTCTTAGATAACTGCATTTAGTTGCCCTGAAAATGTTTCATAAGAAAATTCAAAGGTGATGTTTGAATAATGGAAAAATAGAAGAGCCACAACCTTACAGTTTTTCCTTCCATTTCCATGTCATGAAATAATTGAGGATGGAATCGTTTTTGTTTCCCAGAGTCACCTCTTTGAACTTTCTAGATGTTGATAATTCTATTAATAAAAGTTTTTTAACACTAGCAACACTAGTGTTTATGGGCTTAGAGCATTGTGAAGAGTTAGGGAGGTGAATGTCTGTGCTGTAGCTAATGAGCCTTCTGACTGTATTAAGTTTACTTTCTCTTGTAGATCTTGTTGGCAGATAGTCAAGCATTCTCACTCTGTAGGAGATGGAGACAACATTACACTTGCTGTCCAGTGGCCCTCATCACAGGCCTGTTTCAGCTACATGGGTCATTTATTTCCTTCCCACTTTGCTGACAAATGCCAAAAATGTGCCAACAGTCATGATGGCTTTTGTCTAAGTAGGATGGATGGAGAGCACTCATTTATTTCAAACAGGCTCCCGGAGAAGCTAAGTAATTGGATATTCAAATGTCTGACCTGTGTGGCTAAATGCAGAAGACATTACAATAATACCCTGACCACCCGTGTACACTGAAGGAGCATTTCAGAGACAGTTTTCCACAGTAGATTTTTCAAATTGCCCCAGCTCTCTAATACGTTTTCACTGGACAGACAACCTAAAGCTCAAGGCTGTCCATGCCTAGGATGAGATAGTAGGCAGCTAAGCATACATCCTGTAGTGTGGCTCTTATAAAAGGGCATGGATGTTGAGTGTGGTCATTCAGGTTAGTTTTTATTGTTATTGCCTTAAGTTTCTGTGGCTGTGGAAGCACAACACACACTGCCACTAGTTACTTATATCTTTAAGAGGTCTCTTTAAGAGGCTTTGCCTGATTGCTAGATACATAGAGTTCCTCCTGAGCAGACTGCAAGTAAGGGCTACAGGGATCAGTGAGAGCTTACTGAACACTGAAGCTTATCCACTGTGGAATACTGCAGAGGACAAGGATTCAGTATTAGAGTTGTAGGTTGGTACATGCAAAGGTCCAGAAAGTATATCTTACATGTAGGAATTGCCATCCAGATGAAATTGCTTCTTTGGATCCTGACTTGATTGCCTGTGAGCTTTACCTGATATTTGCAGGAAAGCATAGAAATATAGATACTGAAATGGTGAGTGAGCACATTCTACTGATGTGTGTTATCAGCTGCTGGGCAGATGCAACAGCGCTGCACGGACTCTCTTCTTAGTGCTGAAAAATCCAAGACTATGTGCTGCTTTGGGTCTACAGGAAAGAGGTCAAGAGTACTTTCATCCTGCTCACAAAATTCTATTTCTCTAAAAGGACGTACTAGAATAATCTAATCTTTTTTTTTTTTTTTTGCTTTAAACTTGACTAAACTCTGTGCATGGTTCTTGAGCTCATTTTTTGGGGGAGGGCAGTCTGGAAATACACATATTTCACTTAGACTAGTAACACAAACTACAAATTTTCTAAATTTAGTGGATTGTGTCTGACACTTTCCATATGCGTTAGTATCACCCCTCAAACCAAAACCACCAGCAGTATCACAGTAACTAAGCATGGTAAACATCACATTGCTTTCTTCATCTATCATGAGAAACTGGCTTTTTCATAGAGGACAAGCAGATTACAGCTGCTGTGTTATGTGTTAGCCGGCCAAATCCCAGGCATTCTGTTTACACAGCTTAACAAATACTATTAAAAAATATCAGTTTGTGATACTTTTTATATTCTACTGGATATGGTCACCTTTGAGGTTATGCAATGCAGGGTACTTATGACCAGGCTTTGGTCATTTGAGCTCCCTCACTAGCACTGTAATAGAAATCTATGATGTTCTTATCCAATCTGCCCATGCCCATTTTCTTTTAGTCATGCTTCTTCCTTCTCTTCTTTACCTCATTTGGACAGAGAAGCCTTAGCTTGGGGATCTGAGCAGTCAGATCCCTTTTCAGCTACTGTTCTGTGATTCAGTGATATGCCTCATTCGGGAAGTTAATTCTTGCAAGAAGGAAAAAGTGTGTTCCCTGAAGGTGACTGTTATTGAGAAAGTAAAACACAGTGCACAGTTTAGATGAGATGAGGCAGCATTGCATTGTAAAACACGGAGATGTTTGCATAATATGTCTGTTCAAAAATAAAATAAGCTATTTTAGCTGTTGTTAAGAAAAAACGAACATGAACAACTTTTACCATCATTCAGAGAGGTGGCAGTGAAGTCTCTGCCTTTGTGCACTAGTCTGCGATCAGAATTAGCATGTTCATTACAGGCTCATTTTATTAATGCCTCTTTTTGAAGATGAACACAGTTGTCCCTGCTGTGAAAATGGTACTTTGCCGTTTATGTTATAAAGTGATCTCGGCTGGGGATCCAGGCTAGGAACATTAAAGAACAAAGCACAGCTGCTTGACTGTCACACAAAAGGATTTTTATGAAAGACTGAAACAAAAGGAAGGGTGGCCAGCACAGAACAAACTTGCCGACAATTATGTACTAAGGGAAGACTACTTGAAAAAGCTTATGAAACAGTGGAGTGCTTGGAATAAATTGATAACATGTTTCTGTATCATGGTGCCTGCCCACCAGAAAGAGGTGGCAGTGGTCAGAACCAGGTTACAGAGAGAGAAACTGCTGACTTTCAGTAGTTTGATCTTTAGGACTTAAAAATAAAATCTTCTTATTCGTGTCACAAAGGCAGAAAGGAGACCCTTTAAAGAGTGTAGGGAGATCCCGAGTAAGAACCTTTCCTGGTGATGTGTGTGCAGCCTCAGGGGTTTTCCCTCTTTGCTTATCACTTCTTGGCGTCATGACTGTGTGGATGGTGTCTGCCTCTTCCTTGCACCCATCATCACTTTCTTCCCCACCCTAAGATCATGTCTTTAATGAGAGAATAGCCTTCAAGTAAGATCAATTGTCTTCTCATGACCTTATTATAAAATAATATATTTAACAAATTTGTAATGAAAATAAAAGCCATAGTATTGTTTACAAAAGACTGAATTAAAGGGACTGTGACAGTGTTGAGCCAGAATGGAATGTGATGTTATAATATCTGTTATTTTGTTTGTGATTTGAGGAAACAACAAATAGAGAACCTGAGATTGTTTGCTCTATGTCATACAGTTAATGTCTTTGGGGGCTAATCTGGTGTTCATTATCATGGAAGGATATCATTTTCTCATCAGACAAGTCTACAGATGATCATGAGTGTCATGAAAATGCTAAGTATGGTAAAATACTATTTATTTGAATGCATCACAGGAGGGAGGAGACCTGCTAGTGAAAGCTTGGAGTGTAGAATTCTATCAGACAGAGCTAGTGTGTAAGCATGTTAACCACAGAGAGCTTACATGTGTAAGAAATGACTTCCCTACTAGTCCAAAACATGGGTGGAGTATCAATTAGTGTATTGCAGAGAAAGATGACCAGTAGCATTGTCAACAGAAATCCCAATTGTAAGGGATCTCAATGTTCATATGATTAATGAGACTGACAATCCAAAGATCTGCTAGGTGTGTTGGCAAGCTGGGCACCAAAGAGGTCGGGTGGCACATTTCTAGTTCCATAGCCAGTAGGCTCAAAGCCCAGGAAGAGCAGATGCTTCAAGTTGTGTGTGAATAAGAAAAGCTAGTATTCTGGTTTGCAGGCTATAGGCAGAAAGAGTTCTTCTTCATTTGTTGAATGGTTACGCATTTTTGTTTAGTGCTACCCTTCTATAAGGGGGAACAATCCATTTTACCTGGTGTCCAAACACTGTACCAACAATATTTGAAGAAATAGCTGTGCAATCTGTGGCCTATGCAAGTTAATGCCCAAAGTAAGCCATCAGCGAAGGACACAGTAGTTCAGACTGGAGTAGATTAACTGTCTCATAAGAAAACTGGCTAAAGTGATTGATCTATGTAAATGAGGAACAATATGATGAAGTTAACAGAGGCCATCTCTCCAAGTTGAAATTTGCAAAGGAATTTACTACAGAACTCAACAAATCCTGGTCAGTTTTACATAATGTTTTGTATTTTAAAGCTGGATAGTTAGCTAGCTTTCACTAATAAAACTGGGGTGATTATTAAAATTTCAATATCATGGCTTTCAAAATTAGTTTTATTTTAAGATGCTTATTAAGATGCAGCTTTAAAAGTTGTGCATGCATAATTTATGGGGATTTGGGGCACAGATATACCAAATACTTTATCTCATGCTTAATTATCAGAGTCCTAATTACTTATTTTCTTAGAAGAGCAAGCAACTTATTTTATCCTATTAAAAAACAATGAGAGGCTGGAGAGATGCTCAGTGGGTAAGAGTACTTCTTGTATGAACAGGAGCACTTGAGTTTAGATACCAGCATTTACATAAAGAGCTAGCTGCTATGGAGAGTGGAGACTGGAGGCTTATTATATCTTCCCTGCCAGCAAACTACCTCTGGGTTCGGTAAGAGACCCTGGACTGAGGGAATAAAGCAGAGTGATACAACATGGCCTCTTTGTGTGTGGGTACGTGGTCATGTACCTTTGCCTACGCATATGCATATACCACACTCCTGTAGCATGGGCATGCACATGCATGCATATTCACAGATATACATACACACATATACACACAGCTTGTGTGATGTAATATATCCCAATATTCTTAACTTATTTTATTTTTTATATGAACACATTTTTGCATATGATGTATTTTGATTATGTTTCACTCTCACCCAGTTCCTTCCAGATTTTCTCCACTACCCTGCTCAGCAACTTTTGTTGTTTTGCTTATTCTTTAATAGGAAAAGAAACAAAACAAAGGGAAAAAAAACAAGAAACACAAAAAAACTTGTACATGACAGAAAAACAAACAAGCAAAATACTAGTAAGACAATAATATACCAAAACAACAACAACAAAAATGAAAGAGAAAAGATAGTAATGAGTTGATTTTATGTTGGCCAAGGAATCGTGCACTGTGGTTGATGCACCCAGTGACACTTTCCTGGATAAGCCTGGCCTGCCCTTTGCCTATATCAATTTCATAAAACTTCTTGGTTAACATGGGAACCTCCAGTGTCCATTTATCCCCTTTCAGTGCTCTGATCCCATCTGTCTTAAACCTATGCAGGTTTTGTGTGTACTGTCACAGTCTCTGTGAATTCGTATGTACATCAGCCTATTGTGCCTGGAGGATGCTATTTCCTTGGTGTCATCCATTACCTTTGGCTCTTAATCTTTCTGTCTCCTCTTCCGCAAAGATCTCTGAGACTCAAGGAGGGTTGGGCTAACCCACATAGGACTGAGTGCTTTAAAGTCTCTCACTCTCTGCACATTGTACAGCTGCGGGCCTCTGTGTTTAAAATATTTTATTAAAGATGATAGCAAAAAGTAAGATGTTCTTAACTACGATCTTTAAAAATTAGAGCTGGAGAGGACAGGAACTCCACAAGGAGAGCAACAGAACAAGAAAATTTGAACACAGGGAACTTCCCAGAGACTCATACTCCAACCAAGGACTATTTATGGAGATAACCTAGAACCCTGACAATGCAGCCACTTCTGATGAGAACTGATAGACTAAGATCAGAAAGAAGGAGAGGAGGACCTCCCCTATCAGTGGACTTGGGGAGGGGCATGCATGCAGAAAGGGGGGGAGGGGGGACCGGGAGGGGAGAAAGGAGGGGCTTATGGGGGATACAAAATGAATAAAGTGTAATTAATAAAAAAAAGATCTTAAAAAAATTAGCTTACATTTTCATTTATATCTTAAAATGTTCATGTCCTTTCTTTCAGTATTTTTGACCGCTACCTTGGTGGCTAAACTTTATTTTTGCATTAAATATGTATTACTGCTAACATTTAGCTGGTATAAAAGAGATATTTGTTAGCTGGGGTAATGGCTCAGTGAGTAAAAGTGCTTGCCATGCAAGTGTGAGGACTTGAGTTCAAATACCCAGAGCATTTACAGGGCAAAGGCGAGAGGGGAAGCCATAGCATTTGAAATCACAGTGCTCCTGTGGGCCAATGTGAGGCAGAAACAAGTGAATTCCCAGAAGCTCTTGGGCTAGCTTGTTGGGCATTTGTGAGAAGTAATAAAACAATGAAGAGACCCAGCCTCCAACAAGATGGAAGGACATTGAGTTTGTCTTCTGATCTTCATGGTTGTGCCATGGCATACTCATACATTTACATAGACCACCCCTAACCACACATATACTTAAACACATCTTCACTCCGACATACATACGAACACAAGCAAGGACATTTAATTTTTAAATTTATTTCTCTTACTAATGTACAGAGAGTCATTGAAGGTAAATTTATGATTTTAATTCCTGTAAGTACACAAACATAGATCACAATTTTATTCTTGGCTCTTTCGCTGGGTACACTATTTTGAACCTTCTGGAGCTTCAGGTATTTTTCTATCAAACAAAGAGAGTGAGAAAGAAGACCTGCTGCATATTACAATGATACCCAGGCAGTATATGAGGCAGCAGCAATCGTCTCTAGTAAATTTGCTTACTCAGCAGTGTTGACTCCTTGTGCCGAGACCTGTTCTAAATGCTTGAAATATTCAAGAAAAGACATAAGTCTGCCTGCATTCAAGGCAAATCTGTTCCCTGGCATGCTGCTTTTGATTTTGGTTAAGGTGAGAAAGATGTTGCATGTTGCAGTGCCTTTCTTGGAAAACAGTGCTCTCCCCACCATCCAACTCATACCTTTCAAGGGGGCACTTGCCTTCTGCTCTTCTGAATGGCTCCCAAGCATTTGTCAGTGTCACAGGAGGATTTGCTGAAATAAAGGACATGTTTGACTTTTGAAGTATCAAGTGGCAGAGAAGTTAAGCTCAACCAGTTTCTGCAAAGTAAAAATGTTCTAGGAGAAAAAAAAAAAAGTAGGTGTATTTAAAATCTACTTTACTAGGATCATGGGAAAATATGATGTAGTAAAAATTAAGCAATTTTAATGAAATCTTTCAGCCCAGCATGGTAGAGGGAGCATACTTGGGAGGCAGAGGCAGAGAGATTCCTATGAGTTATAGACCAGCCTGGTCCATGTAGTAAATTCCAGGCCAGACAGGGCTTCATAGCAAGACATTGTCTCAAAAGGAAGTATTTCCATTTGTTTCTCCTTCAACTTATAGTAAAAGCTTTTATTACTGCACTTAGGGTTTTCTGTTTCCTTCTCTGGCTCTAGTTAGAGATGACAAAGTACACAGTAAAATGTGTGTTAGTGTTAGTATGTACTAATAAAACATCTTACAGTGTCTTCTCTCTCAGAAGACTTCATTAAACAAAATTGATTTTTGTAATAAAATATTTATTTATTAAAAATTACATAGGTGTTTTCACTGGTAAGAAAAATCCATTAACATAAGCTCCAAAGGAACAAGCACTTGCATAACTTTTAAGGCATAATGCTTTGAGTTAGTACCCCAAGTTCTAAGAGTTCTTAGTATGTCATTATGTGTTAGCATGATAGATCTTTATTTGCAGCTACCATCAAGCCCATTGTACATGGCCGCATGTGCTATAACTGTGGGCCACATTTTTCTTTGTTGCAAAGACATATTAATAAAGTTAACTTTCACTAGCTCCATGGTAAGTGAAATTCTCTCAGCTTGCAAACAGAATTCTTCCATCGTTGTCCGTGTACAAAAATTCACTGTGACTCAATGATTATTCTTAATGATTTGCTTTAAAGTTTCTGCAAAGATCTGTGAAAGACATTAAATATTGTCTCATTGGACTAGCAATTTGCCTCATTAGGACTAGGGTTTGGGATAATGCTTTCTTAATTCCTTATCAACATGGTTAAAATCTGGTTATGATAACCTAAAAATTAAGATTTTTTTTTAAGGTACATACACAGACACACACACACACACTGCTTTTTGATAGGAATGGACATGGTATGTTTTGGTCATGCCTGGCTGTTTCCATGCAAATTAATTAAATAATGGAGCAGCTTTCCTGCTCCCATTACATCACCAATTGTTCTAGTCCCAGCAACCTTTATGGGGCCATTGAGAGAAATGACCAGACTAGAGCAGAAGCAGAACAAGTACCCAAACATGTTTTGGACCTGTGCCTCTTCCGAAGACCCTGCAGTCCACACACCGCTTTTATTGTTTTTGTAAAGTTTGCAAAGGTAAAAAAATTTTCTTTTCTTTAGATAAAGCAGTCTGCTGAAGTTTTCTCAGGTTTAGACTTTACAAAATCTGGTTCTGCACTGTTCCTGGACTGAGTGACAGAAGAACCACACTGTGCTTGCAGTGACTGGCCTTGGAGCTTCTGGAGAAGAATCTCATGTGCAGCATGGACTCAGAACTCTGTGCCTGTTGATGATTCTGGATTCCTAAATTTCCAGCAAAAGCCTTAGCCTTATGTTTCCCACCTGTTCAATCAGCTAATTCTGCATAAGCAAGAAACATTGACATTTCTCTAACAGCACAATATAGTCTTTATCTCATAATTTAACATTTCTCTATTATAAAATGCCATTTTCTTTTTTTTAGTCTGCCACCCCACTACTACCTCTGATGATATATATATATCAACATGCTCTGGATTGATATAATACCTTCAGATAATTTACGCACAAAGTTTGATGGCATTACTATAATTTGCCGAATTAATTTTGAGATATTTTCTGTGAATCACTATTGTGTTAGTATCAAGGTATACCTACTTGCTTGTTTGTGGTTTTCATGTTATTTAGAAAGCAACAACAACAGTAACAATGATAACAAAATGAAATAATCTCAGAGGTTAGGAATCACTGAGCTGAAGTTTGGAGATACAGGTTTTAGTTTATGTGTCTCCTTTATTTAAAATTCAGTGAGGCTGACATTCTAAACAGGATTGGGAAAAGGATTTATCTCTTCAAGAGAGGAGAATCACAGCCGAGTTTGGTGGATCATGTCTTTAATCCCACAACTGGAGAGGCAGACACAGGCAGATCCTTATGAGTTCCAAGCCAGTCTGGTCCTACAAAGCAAGTCATGGACAGCCATGGCTACACAGAGAAACCCTGTCTGGGGTGGGGGTAGGGAGGAGAACCCATGCTCATTGTGGAGGAGCTACAGAAGAATGATGACACTCCAAGACTCTTGATCAGATGCCCATTTTAGGGCACCCAGGTTTTTTGACTCCCAAGTTTTATTTTATTTTTTTCCTTTCTCTTTTCTGCTTCTTGCTGTCCCCTTATTCTCTGTTGTAGTTGGGTTAATGTTGATGTGATATCAGACAGAAGATACAAAGAAAGATAGGCATTGATAGTTCTTTTTTCTATAGGTTTTTCTTTCCATTCCCATTAGAAGGATGGAGGCATGTGAAAAGTGGTTTAACTAAAATAAAAGAGGCCCTTGAATTGCTCAAGGAATATTTTACCTAATCTTTATTTATGTATGTATGTATTTATTTATTTTGGTTCTTATGGGAGAGAGCAAAGAAAGGCTTGAAATAAGCCTTGTGATGTTATGGGATAAAAGAGATGGATGGTTATCAAGAAGAAAATGCATTCTTTTTTTTTCTTTTTTTATTATTAATTACAGTTTATTCACTTTGTATCCCCCCCCATAAGCCTCTCACTCCTTCCCTCCCGGGCAAACCCTCCCTCCGTCTTCTTCATGCATGCCCCTCCCCAAGTCCACTGATAGGGGAGGTCCTCCTTGCCTTCCTTCTGATCTTAGTCTATCAGATCACATCAGGAATGGTGCATTGTCATCTTCTGTGGACTGGTAAGGCTGCTCTCCCCTCAGGGGGAGGTGATCAAACAACAGGCCAATCAGATTATGTCAGAGGCAGTCCCTCTTCCCATTACTAGGTAACCCACTTCGACACTACACTGCCATGGACTACATCTGTGCAGGGGTTCTAGGTTATCTCCATGCATGGTACTTGGTTGGAGTATGAGTTCTTAAGTTACCATTTAAGGAATGAGAAATGTAGATCTAGACATCAGTCAAAACATGTTTGAAAGATCCATTTGATAGTTATGTAGAGATGGTGAAGTGCTCAAGAACACTAAGTATTCTTGTAATTTGACTCCGGGCATCCACATGTCATCCCACAAGTGTTTGTAACTCTAGTTTCAGAGGACTTGGTAATGCCCTTTTCTGGATTTCATAAACTCCTGCACTCATGTGGTGGACATAAGCTTATACAAAGGTGGACATACACACACACATACACACACACATACACACACAAACACACAGTATCACTTCACAAAATACATTTGACTGCTATTCTGTTTTAGCAACTTTATTATTATAGCAAGTTGACAAATGGGGAGTAGAGAGACAATACTGTGCATCTCTCACAAAGAATCTAGAAAGGTCTACCTCATAGGAATATCAAGTAAACGGTAGCTACCACTGGCTGGCATGGACAATAGTTAGGAAGCTATTGGCCAAAGTATATACAATTTTAAGTAGGAAAAATTATTTGATGAGATCTGTTATAGGAGTATATTTCATTTTTTTATATTGTACTTTTTCTTGAAAAGTATATAAAAATATACCATCCCTTCTCCAAAAAAACCGCTAAGTGGTCATTGTAATGTATATATTAATCAAATTTCATGATGCCATAATTCATATAGACTTCAAAACATCATGCCCTACTGCCTATATCTTAAATGTTAAATTTTAAATGAATGTTTAAAATGAGAATGCTTAGATGTTTCAGACAGCCCCATAAAGTGAAACCATCAGTGCTGACATTTCAAAGTTAGAGATTTTGTTGTGATCGTCTTTTGTGACCCTCTGACTTCTTCATTGAAACCTCTAGTTGATGGAAACTGCTCAAATCTCACAGCACATTTAACAAATCTAAGAATCTTCTAGTCTTGTGTTGCAAAAAAGTGTTCAGACAATCATTGTGAGTTAATTGGAGAAGATTTTCATGCAAATGTGCGGTACAGAGTGAGTTTTTTTTGTGTGTGTTTTTTAATTCTGTCAATTAATAGACTTGCTGAGGTCATTGAAAGTTGTTATTTAATTATTTTTTGGAGACATAGGGGCATGAATGCTATATTCCTCGGTGGGGAAGCCAAATATTTTACTGTTCTAGTAGAGGCTTTTTTGTTGTTGGTGGTGGTTTTTTGTTTGTTTGTTCTGTTTTTGTATTCCCCAATTTAAGAATATAGTTTCTCTCTCTATCTTTCATGAACAGCAGTGGTATAAACCTTGCAGGTCTTACTGTTGAGAAAGTAACATTGAATTCTTATTTTAGGCAGAAGCATCTTGAAATTAAGACTGTGGAAAGCAGCAATGAGAAGATCCTCACAGTTTGACTCAGTTGGACAATTCTTCATTATACTGACAATTTAATTGGGTGTGAAAAGAAATAGCAATTTAAAATCAAGGCCTTTAAGTGGGACAAACTCTTCATTTCAAAGTTAGTTTTAAAAAGAACAAAAACAGGAGATACATCTTTGGTTTTCCAGTTAGTGATTTTCTATTTAATTTGTTCTAGGTCAAAATTGCCCTTTCAGATATATGTGCTGTTTAGTGACAACTTTTGCAAGACTCTGAAAATAAAGAAAAGAAATAGAACTTATGGTTTGATATATACACAGAGATACACATGCAGAAATGTATTTTTTGTTTTGTTTTCTTTTTCTTTTTTTTTTTGATGTTTTGAAACAGTGTTTCTCTGTGTAGCCCTGGCTGTCCTGGAACTTATGCTGTAGACCAGGCTGGCCTCAAATTCAGAGACCCACCTGCCTATGCTTCATGATTAAAGGAATGTGACACCACTATCAGGCAAGAAATGCCTATTCTTAGGAAAGACTAGCCATTCAGCATTTAATTATTTCAATGACCCAAAGAACCTATTTTTTAAATTCAAGCCATTTGTGAAAGTAGAACTGAAGGAGTAAAAAAAAAAAAATAGTTTCGTTTGTTCGTAATTAGAAGTGAAATCAGTATTTTTTATCCAGGAGGGAGGAGGTTGTGTCTGGTTAGTTCACGCCAATGTCTTCACTATCTAGCTAGGCATGGCTGCAGTGCCGGTACTCAAATGTTGCTTATCACCACTTATTTCTAAAAATGATGTAATTTGAGTGGCCTAACTGACATCCTTGTAGTCTTTTGTAGGCTGATTAGTAGGAAGTAGAAACACATAGTCTCCTAGGTTCATTTCTATGCACACAGCTGATTACTAGCCACCTGTTTCTCTAAGATGAAATAAAAGATCTCTCTTCTGAACAGTGTAAAATTCTCTGCTGATTCTACATCATCATGTGGTCGTCGGATGGGAGCTCCCTAGAACTGCTTGAGGCACCTTCCAGGCATCATCATTCCCTTCATCCTCTTTCCTTCCTTTGAATTCTTTTCCGAATGTCTTAGGTAACTGGCATTTATGGCCATCAATTTGTTGTAAATTAACTGATAGTTTGTTTTGGTTTAGACCAGATGGAATTATATATTTACCTTGTATTTGAAGGACAAGGTGAAAATAAATGCTATGTAGACAAATACTTTGGGTAAAAGTTATATAAAATTGAGTAAGAATGGGTTGTGCAAATGTTAGAAGAAGTGCCATTTATTTACAGTGATTATCTCCAATTAGACCAGTATGAACAAAACCTCTAATAAGGAACTGATTATGTTATGTTCTGAATGAGTTTCAGACGCACTCAAGAAGCTTGTCTCAGCAACACAGAGGAAAGAGATTCTCAGAAGACTTTATCACAGGTGAATGGTTAGGATTTTTAGCCAGAGTAATACCAAGGCTAAAAGCATGTGCTAGGTCCTCATAATAATATTAGTAGTCTAGTTCTCATGTGAAGGTGGCTTTGCATATGCCATATGCTGTAAAAAAAAAAAATAGGCTTTCTACCTGAATGTCTTCCAAATTTGTAAGTAGAGCGTTGGCTTTTATAGGAGAAAAAAAAAACTTTCTTGATAAGAAAGCAATGACTATTTTTTTTTAAAAAAATCGTCATTGTTGCAGCTTTGTTAACCATATCCCACAGTACATTCTCTCATCTCTGTCATTCTGTATTCACTGTGTTAGAGAGTGTGAGGGGAATGATCTTTGTGCTCAGTTTTGAGACTGCTCTTTCATACAGCAGCCTTAAAACTCCATGAAGGGTACCAGAAATCACTCTTGAAAGATGAAATTGTTAAATGTTAGTGCAAAACAGTGGCATGAAATCTGTGTGATAGATATCATTTAAAGGTAGAATTTTCTCTTACTTCATTTTCGTGGCACAGTATGGAATCACCACATGCTAATGTGAAAGGAAAAATTTTATGAAACTGAAAGGAGATGTGTTCTTCTCTCAGGGAGGTACCATCTAAATAATTATTCAATAACAAATGGTCAGCCTTAAAATCATACACATTTTAGGTAACACTGAACAAACTCAGCAGGTTGTGCGCACACACACACACACACACACACACACACACACACACACACTCTGGTCAATCTGTATTCACTGTGTTAGAGAAAGAGATGTGTTTGATCATTGTGCTCAGTTAAAAGACTGTGTTCTCAAAATCTCATGGTGTGTGTGTGTATAGCAAAGACTATGAAATTATGAACTTGAGAAGAGGTGAGGGTGGGAAAAGGGACAATCAGGAGGAAGGGAAGAGGAATGAGATGTGTTTATGTTTTAGTAAAAATTTGAAAAATAATAAGAATGTGAAGTATCTTGACATGAATGCTGTTGTAAGCATAGTGGTTTCTGTGGCCTACATGAAGTGTTTGTTGGCTCCTTGTAAATTGATAGGTTTGTATTTATGGTCAGTACCTAAGAGAACCATCAATTCATCTGTAATTAGAAAGTCAGGACTTGGTGTTGGATCGGAAATTTAATGTCACTACTAGACAGACAAGTCATTTGTAAGCTTCGAACGTCACTTGATCGACTCATCCTGATTAAATATAAATGTTACCTTTGCTAACTTCTTAAAATTTTGGGAAAGAGGTTTGAATAAATCTATAGGAATTATGTTGAGTGCGAAGGAGTCCATAGAGACTTAGTAAAGACCTCGGATGGGTCCAGATTAGCAAACATTAATGCTTTATTCTTTAATATGTTGAACAATATGGAGGGGTTCCTTAGAAATGAAAGCATAGGAATTACTAGTCCTTAATGAAAACAAGTCATTACTAAAGCAAACATTTTTCTCTTAATTCTATTTTTAAATTCTCAGTCAGTGATTTCTTTTTCATTTTCTAATTTTATTTAGACTTAAAAGTATAGGCAAAAAGAAGGAAAGGAAAGCCTTCGATAGTGTGTGGATAGTTATGCTGAATATTTTCATACAGAAAATTTGAATAGAATACTATTGATCTTAATAGATGTTTTCACCTCTAAGGCTAGTCTGTGACGCAGTGAGGACTAACATTTATAGAAAAATGTAACCTGGCTTTCAAAAGAGAGGAATGGCTTTTCTAAAGTACTGAATGAACATTGTCTATATCTAATGGAATAAGTGAACTTATAATGGGCCTAACTTAGACAATTTATACTTCTTGTTTGAGCAGAGGAGATACCATACTTTTTCCTGACATGAGCATCCTTGATTTTGCATGAGTGCTTCCTGTCCTTTCTGTGTTCTCACTGAAATTTTTGGGCCATAAGGTTTAATTGCATGCTCATCAAGCAAACAGACTTAGAAGTATTCTCTGAGCTGTGGACTCCCACAGCTCCCATTAAGGCTAATGGGAGCTACACATGTGTACCGAGGAGAGCACAATACATGCTTTGAAGCTGGAGGTCCTAATTGAGGACTTTCTTCAGCTGTGCTCAGCTTCGGCGGCTAAGCTGAGTTAGAGTGGTCTGAAGTGTCATTCTTAGTAAAGCCCCAGAACATTATCAAAGCTGCCAGTGCAGTATAAGCTCCCAGAAAAGAAGAGGCAGGGAAGGCTCAAGAATGACCTCTTTTTCTAGAGTGGCTTGAGCTGACTTTTTTTGTGGAGGGTAGGAGAAGATGTCCTGTTCTGGGTAAGTTTTTGTGATGAATGTACAACTTTGACTTAGGCTGGCAGTTTCAGGAAATCCTTATCTTCGTACGGCAGTGTGTATAGCAACATTCAAAATGACACAGCACCCCGAATTTCCCAATGTCACCTGTGTCTTCCTTTTTCTTCAGTAAATCTCTTGGTAGAAGTAGTCTTTGTAAGAAACTAAGGATCTTATAAAAATGTGCATTGTAGGTTTTACATAGGTGAAATTAAGCTGACTCCTGAAACATGACTCTCTTTTCCATTAAAGTCACCCTGCATTCTGTATGGATTACAGGTTTGTAAATCCATGTTCTTGCTAAAATTTGTTGTTAACCCTTAAGTGAATGCTGCTGGTCGTTTCAGTCATTTTGTAAAGTGTAAAGATTGTAGTTGCTTGGTGCACATGTTTCTAGTGGAGGCCAAACATCAGAAGCTTTTCACGTAGTTGTTTTGTTTTTGTTTTGTTTTGTTTTGTTTTGTTTTGTTTTTTTCCAGGTAATAGCAACAATTTCAAGGTTTTATCTTCTCATGACCAGGCACAATTTTGTTCCTATCAAGACTCTCTGGCTTGAATTTAGTCTGATGAAATACCACATGGTTTAAGAGCAGATTCTCCAAGGAAAGGCAGGACAACATTTATGTGAAACAAAGTAGACCATCATTGTTAAATGAACTTTTAAATGAATGTATGAATTATACCATATTTCTACCTATCACATAGAATATTGGCGAAAATACAGTGTCACCTACGAAAGAAATTCAGTGTCACATAGCAAAGTGATCAAATTATAATTGCTGTCAAGTTGTATCAAACTATGAGAGATCTCACTAAATTTTATGGGGTAAGTGAAGAAATAACTGACTGGAAGCTTCTTTAAGGACCCTTTACTCACTTCAAAACACTCTTGCTCAAATTGATGAGAATGTAGAATGTAGTTCTTCTAGCTCATTAAAGATGGAAAATCAAGTAAAATAATTATGATGCTGTTTGTGTCTCTGTGAACTTTCACATAGGAAAGGGTTAGACCTATTCTGTTCATTCAGAAAGTGAGAATTTGAATTAGGGCATGCCAGATTTCTGCACTGAGCCCAGAAAAAGCCTGGTGGTCTAAAGTTTCTGTAGCCTAATTTTTGATACAGGAGTAAATGTTTGTTTTCCGGAGGTGCTGAGAGCCAAGGAGTTCAATCTAGGAATAATAATAATAATAATAATAATAATAATAATAATAATAATAATGGTAGTGATAACTGAAATTTCTGATACTGTGCTATGAATTATTAATATGCCTGTGTTTTTAACTCATATGTTTTACTAAAGCAGAAAATATAGTCTCTTACCTAGTTCTTGTTGTATTTGCAGTGCTTTTCTGGCAGCAAAGCATATAATACAATGGTGTACTTGCAACTTTGATGTTTATGTTGGGGATGCTTTTGTTTTGTCTCTCTCGATCATTCTGCATTCTCATTCCAGAAATGGAAGAATCCACTAGGGTGAAAGGATGCAATATATTTTTATAAAACAACTGAAGTGTGATTTTATCTTCATGCAAATAAAATATTATTTAGTCCATTTCTTCAAGTATGTATTTTTAAGTATTAGGCTGAATATAATACAATACTAACCCTTTATCACAAAATATAAAGAAACATAGCAGAACTAAAGTCTTTTATTAATTGAAACAGTTTTAGTATTTTTTTATTACCCAACAGAAAGGAAACTATAGGCACAGACATATAAAATTGTTGTTGTGATGGTAGCACTTGTTTTCCTTTTGTATTATTGTATAATATAATGGGTGTTCACAGAAATGCATCATTCACATCACAGGACACAACAAGATTTCAAAAACCACTTAATGCAATTTTAAGTAATCACAGTCGAAAAAATTGTTAAACAGTTCTAATAGTCTTTCATAAAAATAATGTAGAGTATTTTCTTTAAAATATAGTTATTTTTAACTTTAAGAACACAGAAGTACAGTCTCTCTGAAAATACTCTAGCATTAAACATACTAAAATGTATTGATGATTTCCTCATTCCATGTAGGTGGCCTATATGGCAGTCTGGTAGTCATCTGAAGATTACTTTCATAAGTTCAATCTATGTAGCAAGGAACACAAATAAGTAGATTTGAAGTTTAAATGCACTCTTGCTTTAATTTATGAGACAAATGGAATGACATCTTGTGTTGCCATGTCAGAACACACAGATCTACCACCACAGAGGTACACCAACATGTGTTACCATTGACCTTCACACAAGGCTAATAGAGAGGCTGTGTGAGTGCACTAAAGAGTGCTTTGATAACAGACTCTGCAAATGCCCTTTTAATGCAGATATTAACAATACTGTAGGATAGTTACAGGAGACCTAATTTCATCTTGTTCCAGTGTGAGACTACAGTAACTTACTCTTGTAACTTTATCACTTGAAGCCTACCACTAAGGGTTAAGGTCACAGTAATCTTTTCATTTTTAAAATTTTATTATAATTTATTCACTTTGTATCCTGGCTGTATCCCTCTTCCTTCATCTCTTCTCACTCCCACCCTCTCTCCCTCTTCTCTGCTATGACCCTTCCCTAGTCTACTGATAGGGGAGGACCTCAACTTCTACTATTTGACCCTAGGCTATCAGGTCTCATTAGAACTAGCTGCATTGTCTTTTTCTGTGGCAAGGCTGCTCCCCAAGAAAGATGAGGCCAAAGAGTCGGCCACTGACTCCATGTCAGAAATGGCCCTTGCTCCACTTACTAGGTAATGCACTTTGAGACTGAGCTGCCTATGGGCCACATCTGAGCAGGCGGTCTAGGTCCTCTCCATGCATAGTTCTTGGTTGGAGCATTGGTCTCTGCAGGATCTCTGGGCCCAGATATTTTGTCTCTGTTGGTCTCTTTGTGGAGCTCCTGTCCCCTCCCCTTTCTATCTCCCCTATCTTCCATAAGATTCCCTGCACTCAGCCTAAGGTTTGGCTATGAGACTCAGCATCGACTTTGATACCCTGCTGGACAGAATCTTTCAGAGGCTCTCTGTGGGTATGTTCTTACACTGTTCCCTGTCTTCTCCCACTTCTGATGTCTATGCTGTTTGCCCTTCTGAATGTGAATTAAGCATCCTACCTATGATCCTCCTTGTTGCTTAACTTCTTTAGGACTAAAGATTTTAGTATGTTTATTCTATATTATAAGGCTAATATCCACTTTTAAGTGGGTATATACTGTGTGTGTCTTTCTGCTTCAGGGTTACCTCACTCAAATTTCATTTCCTTGTTTTCAGTTGTTGAGTAGTATCCCATTTTGTAAATTTACCACAATTTCTATATCCATTCTTCAGTTGAGGCACATCTAGGTTGTTTCCAGCTTCTGACACTATTAAGAATAGAGCTGCTATGAACATAGTTAAACAAATGTCCTTGTTACATGTTTGAGCATCGTTTGAATATGTCCATGAGTGGTATAGCTGGGTCTTGAGGTAGCACTATTCTCAGTCTTCTGAGAAAGCACCAAGTTGCTATCCAAACTGGTTGTACAAAATTATATTCCCACCAGCAATGGAGGAGGGTTCCCCTTTCTCCACATACCTTCAGCATGTGTTGTCACTTGAATTTTTGATCTTAGCCATTCTGGTGGATGTAAGGTGAAATCTCAGGGTAGTTTTGATTTGCATTTCCCTGATGACTAAGTACTTTGAACATTTCTTTAATTGTCTGCCATTTGATATTCTCTGGTTGAGAATTTTCTCTTTAGCTCTATACCCCCTTTTAATTTGGATTACTTTCTTGGTTGGTGTTTAACATCTTGAATTCTTTTTATATTCTGGATATTAGCCTTCTGTCAGATTTAGGGTTGGTGACTGTCCTTTTCCAGTATGTAGGCTGTCTTTTTGTTCTGATGACAGTGTCCTTTGCTTTACAGAGGCTTTTCACTTTCATGAGGTCCCATTTATTGATTGTTGCTCTTAGAGCCTGTGCTGTTGGTGTTCTGTTCAGGAAGTTGTCCCCTGTACCAATGAGTTCAAAGATCTTTCCCACCTTTTCTTCTAAGAGGTTTAGTGTGTCTGGTTTTATGTTGAGGTCTTTGATCCACTTGGACTTTACTTTTGTGCAAGGTGATACCTATGGCTCTATTTGCATTTTTCTACATCTAAAACCAGCATGGTACCTGCATAGAAACAGACTGGTGGACCAGTGGCATCCAATCAAAGACCCAAAAATACACCCACAAACCTGTGGATACTTGATTTTGGACAACAAAGCCAAAACCACACAATGGAAAAAAGACAGAATCTTTAACAAATGGTGCTGGTCTAACTGGATGTCTTCATGTAGAAAAGGTCACAGTAATCTTAATGGTTTTGAAAACACTATCAGCAGTGTTGTATATCAGTAAATTGCAAATCTGTGAAACTTTAAATGAACAATTTTCCACTTACTTAAGACTCAGTTATATGTAATATTTAGGCAGAAATTCTTTTTCCTTTGTGTTTAACTTTTAAAATTAATTTTTGAAAGTCTTTTTTATAGACATTGTGAAAATACTAATCTGGAGTCTTATAGCCTCACAGTTCAAGTGAGGACAAAAAAAAAAAAAAAAGAACACATGAAGTTGACTTCAGCGATGAATCCAAATGTAGCAGAGACATGTTGTATTACAGAAAACATTTGGAGACTCATTAAATAATTTTATAAAGCACTTGTGTCTACTGTATAGAGCTGTTTCTTTCCCCTTCTTTTAACCACTTCTACAAACATGGTCAGAGAGAGGTATATATGTGCTTAAGAAAGTAGGGTGCAAGATCTGGTGTTGCTGAAATGTTAAAATGCATCTTTATTCTTTTCCTGTCTCAAGAGGCCCCATTAGGCTTTGCCTTGTCATTGCTGACATTGCCACCATGTTGCTACAAGTTGTCCGTGTTTGAATCCCCCGGGTTTCTATTGACTCATTTTTCCTTTCTTTGCCTTTCTGACTGGTGTACTCCCATGTCACTGTTGACACAGTGTCCTTGTTTTTCTTTCCACTTTTATTACCAACTCCTTAAATTAACAGTTTTCTTTCTTTATTGAATAGCCTTTCAAATTATCTACCCACTGTCTCATTCACTCTTCTCTAGTTAACCCAGATAACTGTTGCTGAGCAAATATTTAGCTCATGCAGTCAATTTCATATATTTACTCTTAGATTCTAAAAATAAACACATTTTCTTAATGTTCTTTGAAATTATCTGGGAAACATGTAGGGATATAATATTGTAAGCTGTGAGCATACTTGCTTTGTTTTATAGAATTTGCAAGACAAAGGACCAATAATTGGTAATATCAAAACAGCATACTTTGAAAGCAATATGACATACTGTTTTTGCTCTCCTAATCTCTTTGATGCCTTCTGTTTTGCATTCTCTGTTACCATCATTCTTTAGTGATGTTATTGTAAGGGTGGCTTGCATGACTTTCCAGGCCCACTATTATTTTTGTATGATTATAGACAACAGTCTTAATTACATGAACAGAATCACAATTACTTACTTTGTATCTTTTTCAATTAAACAGTTAGCTTTTTGTCCTCTATGGGGTTTACTCTTGGAGAGGAAAATATTTCCACTCGTAAAAGATTAAAAATTATATCTTGTTTAATATTAAGAAACATCACATTTCTAGTATGTTATTAAATAATAACATATTCAAGTGCCCTACTATAAACCATGAGCTTAGATCCAAAGGATCATAAGAGTTTTCTTTTAAAATATAAAACCATTATGCTTATGGTTAGGGAAAAATTAATATACCTTATCGTAGCAAAAAATATTTTCAGAATGTTAGCAGCTTTCTAATAAAATTTATCTCTCTGAGGTTAGCTTTTGTATTTTTACTTTTCATTAAAACACAACACTTCTACTTGTATGGAGTTTAGTAGAAGACATATGGAAGATTTAAACAAATTAAAATTGGAAAATTAAATGTCTTTTCTAAATTAAATAGAAAAAAACATAGAATAAATATTTCAAATGAAATAATTTTATTCCATTTAAAATCATGAATGAAGTTCCTGAATCAACACTAAAGGCAAAAACAGTGTTGATCAGAACCCTTGACATGGGCCTATTCCTATGAGGACCTAAAGTGATAATAGCCACCTCCTATTGAGTGTTTACTGTGTACTGAACATGTTAAGTTCTTACATTAGTCCATGATACATATAATATATGGGCACCCACAAACCTGGTATTACTATCACATGAAGTGTGCAACAATTCATGCTCTTTTATGCCACCCCATTCTGCAAATGAGCACAGTTTGTCTCTATACCTGGCCTGGGAATTATTTCTCATTTTCTAATGGGGAGCCTAGGGTTCATTGAGTTTTAGTAACTCAGATAATAATCAAACTGAGTGCAAAATGCTCTTATTGAGCATTTGTGATTTGAGAAATATTCCAAATTTCCTCCCTCTAGAGGAAGGTGTAGTTAGGTTTAAAAGAGAAAAAAAATTATTAGAAGAACAATTTAAACATCAAAATTTCCTTTCTGAAACTTTGAATTATTATCAAATCAATTATTATGAGTACCTACAACCTTCAGTATCCATTGATAAATTGTAAGATCAAAATTGGATTTTGTGTTGATCTTTAATTTTACATTAACTGCCTTCATTTAGCAGGGATGCTTTATTGTAGGTCCTAGCATCCTGTGTGTTTCAAGCATCCTGCCACAGCTTACTGTCTATTGATACAGCTTATTCGTATGGTAATCCTACCAGATGGCCAGTGGTTTCCAGAATCTGTAGATGCAAAAAAATTAAGCTGAGATAAATAACCAAAATTACCAAGTATGGAATAAATCCTAATCTTGAAGAAACCCTGTCCTTGAAGTTAAGAGCCTTTCTGAGGTGGCGTTGAACCATAGAATCCACAGCCATCATGTTAACATGCTTGGTGTGATACAGCTAACCACACCACATGAAGAAGCAAAACTGATGCTGCTCATTTTCATCTGGTTCAGCTGGTTCACTCATGAATTATGGCAGACTCTCACCATTGTGTAAACGTTCTCAAGCCCATTCAATTATTTTGTGTAGTAATTTTCATCTCTTTCTTTCTTCTCTCCACCTTTTTTCTTCTTTCTCTCCTGTTTATTTTCTCCCAATTGTTAAAAATATATACTATCTAACTCATTTAAGAGAAAATTATCCATAGAAGCCTACAGTGGGTTCCTTATAAGGGGAACAGGGGATGTCTCTGACATGAACTTAGTAGCTGGCTCTTTGATCACTTCCCCCTGAAGAGGGAGCAGCCTTACCAGGCTACAGAGGAAGAAAATGCAGCCAGTCCTGATGAGACTTTATGGGCTAGGGTCAGATCGAAGGAGAGGAGGACTTCAGAGGACTTGGGGAGGGGCTTGTGGGAAGAAGGGAGGGTGAGATTAGGAGGGGTTGAGGGAGGGAGCTACAGGTGGGGCACAAAGTAAATAAGTTATAATAAATGAAAAAAATTAATTAATAAAAACTGGGAAAAATTTTAAAAAAATTCCAAGTAGGATTTCACTTTCTTTCCTCCTTTTATTAATTAGATAGGCACAATTCCAAATTCTACATACAACATTACTTTCTCATCACTAATTTAATGAGATTAATCATTTCTAAGAATGGTGCATGTTCTACAGTAGTATGACCAATGTATATTCCCACATGCCATGCAGCAGGGTAAAAGTGAAGCCAGAGGATTTGTGGATGTGAATATTTCTCAATGACTCTGAGCACATGCCTCCCTTTCTGGGTGTGTGCTCTGTGACTGGGGACTTGCAAACCAACCTGAAGATTGTGCTTGCTGATTGGGATTCTAGTGCTCGTAAATAAGTCGTCCACCCTCTTCCCAGTTTCTAGTTCTAGGGTGTTCTAGTTTATTCCAATTCTGCCACAAGCAAACTCCTTTGCCAACTTTTTACATTTTACCCTTGCATCATACAGCTGAGTGGATCACTTAAACCAATTATTTTTATTTTAAGATATAACTTAGTTCACCTGTTTTGATTGTCTAGGTTAGTGGAGGTCTTCTCTTTGCTTTGCAGTGTAGAGGTGCATCTGGATATTTGTTTTCAGAAATCTTCTGTCCTCTTCCAAACTCTATGGGAAATTGCATTGTCCCTGGACATAGAGTTACAGTAGAGTTCATGGTAAAGGTTAATATCCAGAGTTATGGGAACTCCTATATTAACCTAATTGAATTGCACTTGTCACATGGGTATGTGACATCAAAATAGTATTTGTTCTTCATGAAGTTCACAATAACATGAATACATTTCTTAAAGTTGTTAGTGTTGCCATGAAATTACAGATACTAAATTTGTATTTTGCAGTATTGAGATGAACATTTGCTTATTTTGTATAGCCATTCTGTTCGTATCTGTGGATCTTAACAACATAAATATACTGCAGTCAGGCTTGGTTATCCTCCATAAGTATTGGATACTTTTCTTCCCATTATGTTATGGTTCTTTTGTCAGTCACTTTACTGAAAGACTGATGGACTCAAATGTGGATTTATTTTTCCCTGAGTATCTTGCCCTCCCTATTCACTAAGGGATGTTCACATCACATCAAAGGGGAATCATTATTGACAGTGAAAATGTTTAGGTATAGAACAGAAGTTTTAGTGAGGTGGCATATGTCATAATCTAAACCATGTTCTTTGTGAATATTTTGAGTGATATTCCTAGAACTTGTCAGAAGAGGTGAGAGATGCTTATTGTATGCTTATAGGCATTCACGTTTTATATTTTAATATAAAATATATTAATTTTTATCTTTGGGTACTAGAGAGATTGAGATGGTTTGGTGTGGGGCGGGAGAAAAACATAGATTTCAGGATGTGAAGCACCATGCAGCTGAGTGATGCTCTTTCCACTGGGTTGCCCCTAGCAATGGTTTTCCTCTTCCTAGAGGGACTTCCATGCTCTGGAGTCTAAATACTCAGTTCACTTCTCAAATACATCTTTTGTACTTTTGTGCCTACACATAAGCCAGGCTTATCCTTATATGTGTTTCATATCTCTATACTTGTTAGTGGAGAGCCTCCATGGAATATCTCATTTGGTGAACAATTTCCCCTCCCGTAGCTTGTGCTTCCTTTCCTCAGAATGAAAGACAGCTACTGGTGTGGTCACCTAGCTGCTTCTTGCCATTGTCAATCCTTGTTTCCTGAATTATGTCAGTTAATTAGTATTTCTTCCACCGTATACATGAGGGTGCACACATGGACACGAGTCACTACCAAACATTTCTGTCCTGATTTATTTTTTCCTCCTCTTACCACTGTATCCCACATAAAAATACCTGCAGATATCTTATCATAGAGCCTATGTGTATAGCTGCATCAATTCATGATGCTTCTACTTAGAAAGCCATAAAATAAAGTAGTAAGAATGATGACTCAGTCCTTTTCCATCTCACTCCTGAGAAAGTGCTCATCCCCCCCTGTGAATCCTACATTTCATAATTAAGTGTTGACTGAGGAGTGCCTGAAAGGCAGTTAAGATGACAAAGCCCTAGAGAATACACTAAACATATGTTGTTCTCATTTGTGAAGAGCAGAAAGGCCTTGAAGTGGTTTAGTACTGCTGAGGCAGAACATACTGGCACGAGTGCTGACAGGAACTATTGGGAACTGATCGTGTTGTATACAGAGGTATCTGGTGAGTTATTTAGGTACATTTCTCTTTCAACATCATTGTAATCTTAAATGGTTGATATTTAAGAAACTGAGGCATCTGTAAACTGTAATAAAAAACAAGCCTATCAAGCTTTCTTTTTTAGAGAAAATGATATTTTTATTAATTATTTGAGGATTTCATACAAAGTATTTCTTATAATATTCACACCCTTCCACCAGCTACTGGTGTAATATCTACTCTCTCTACCCTCATTTTCCATTTTGAGTCATATATTTTTCTTTCTTTCTCCCTCTTTCCATTCCTCCTTCAGTTCCTCTCTTCTTCCCTCCCTCAGTTTCAGTTTCTACCACTGAGTCTAGTTTGTATTTCCCACCTACTCTTAGGAATGAGATCTGCTTTAGTATGTGTTTATTCACATAACATTTCTAACACTGTTTCATCAGCTGGTGAACTCTTTCAACAAACAGCCAGCCAGTCTGGGCTTTCAACTCAAGTTTTCTCACTTCATACCAGTGATATTCCCATATTCCTTGAACTAGTAGTTTCAGATTAATTATATATGTGTGTGTACATGTCCATATATACATACACACACAGACATTTGAGTTGTATTTTATTTTTTCCTATGTAACTTGGTCTAATGAGATTAAAAATGAACATCTATATCTATGTAGATATAGATATATATTACAGTTAAATTTATATCCCATTAAATCTATGTCAGTCGTTAAGTATAATTTTGCTCAGACTTCCATTTTACGTACATATTAAATTGTCAGCTTAAAATTAAAATTCAGAATTTACCTTTTCTATATTTTTTCAATGTCATTTTAAGGAATGCTGAAACACTTTATGGAGATGGAATATGTATTGCTGAAGAGGCTGGTGGAATAGTTTGTGGTACTTCTTGTCACATAAGTTCTTCATATGTTAACATCAGCTGAAATACATACATACATTTATATATGGTACATATACATTATCTTTTTAATGCAGTGCTAGAGGAAGACACAAGAGTCTTGCACATGCCAGGGTTCTTCAACAGCTTTATATATATTCAGGCTTCATGTAATATATTTAATCCACCTGTCATAACAAAGTCAAATCCATTTTTTATACTTCTCATTCTTGTCTTCATTTGTCCATCCTGGAACATGCTCTTCTTTTGCTACTTTGCCTTACTTTGTATGGTAAACTGTTTCTTGGTAAATATTTTTTCCTCTGATGAAACAAAAAGTTCATATATGACTTTCTTGGCTGTTTTCAAGGTCTGATAGCAGCTTTGTGTATACTTTGGCACATTTCTAAACTAAACTTTGACACGTTGTGTTTCACTTATTTTATTTATTGTCAGATTTATTTTATCATGGGATAGAAGAGGTAGAGCACATACTTTATGTCTGTTTCCTTTATAAGTAATAGCTACTCTCGGGTTTATATTCTAAGTGGATTAATCATCTAATTGCTTGCTGAACTTTGGTGACTGTAATTGAGAGCTTCTCCTTCTGAAATAATTGAAGTATTTAATTTAGGAAATGGGACTTGGATGTTAAGGGTCTTTCTTTTATTCGCAGCATGGAAAAATGTTCTCAGTAAGTGAATAAGCAAATGCATTATAGCAAAGCAGCTTCCATGTTATTCATTAATAACATGAAAGCTGTCTGTAAGGACATAGATCAACCTTTCTTCCTACACCAACTTTAAACTGTGGTATGAATATGTTAGCATATTTTTTAAATGGTAGATAAAAAAATTCTTTTCTGTTACAATTACAGTAAAAGCAACCTTTAAATCAAGTTTAATCCAATAATTGTGTGTGCAGTTCCCCTGCTGATGTTAGTAAGGAGTAATGAATGATTTTCCTAAGATTGAATTAAGCAACTTGTAAATGGTGAAACCTATGAAGTCCGTTCAATTTCATTAAAATCATTATTATTTTCTGGTAGGGATTTTAATATACTTTCTGTGAATACAGATCAGCTTTCAGGTTGTAGAATACTATTTATGATTAAAAATCTCTTTGGGAAAGCTCTCATTGATCAAGGCAGCTTTGGTTACTGACATTTGTTACAGTACTTCTTCATCTTCCAATGGTAGCAGTTTGAGGAAGGATAAGGATTTCATTTGTGTGTTTGACTAAGAGAGGTTGGGGTTAATGGACTATATATGATAAATACAGACAAAATCAAATTAAAGGTATATTTAGAATGTATATGGAAACATATATATATATATACTCATTTTATATATAAAAGTATATATGAGCATGTATTTATGAAATTACATTATTTTTCTTAGTTTAAATACAGTGCTCACTCTGAAATGATAGTAACACAAGTAAGTTTGTTCAGACTGTTCTTTTATCTAAAGTTTTCTGTGACATCTGAAAACATGCTACTATTACACAGGGAGTTAGATTGGTAGCCTTTTTTGGGTTTTATGTCAGATACAATGTACTGAGTCATACTGTGTTTTAGAAATTATACATTTAGATGTTTGTATATTTACTTATTATTTAAGTTCAAAGAATTCCCTCCTGTCTTTTTGGTAAGCTTATATTTTATGTTACGGTGTTTATTTCCCTTATCCATTATGAACCCGTTAAAATTCTCTCATCAATTATTTTGGGTTTAACTATGTCTTTACTGCCCCAGCTACTTACCATCTCTTCTGCTGTTTCAGTCCTAGATGTGGCCGGAGAGAAACAGCTTACACAGGCTTACTTAACCAAGATGCTGTGAGATCTCAGACATCCTGGGTGTTGAGGAAGCAGTGTCTTAGTGAAATCGCCATACTTTACAAATAAATGTAACTTGAAACATCATACTTTGACAAAGCATATCTCTAGTTTACACTCAAAATTACTGATTCAGTAGAAAGGGCAATGGCCAATGTTCTTGATGTTTTTTTTCCAGGTTTTATTTTGTACTTTAGTATATTGCCTTTATACATACATGTAGACAGCATACTTCCTACTCACTCCATGGCTTTTTGCACACTGGTGTTAGTGGTGGCATGAAATGTCCCAGAAATGCCAAGTGGTTCTCTGCCCTCGGATGCACTGCATTGTATCTTCATTTCAATCACCTACAATTCTTTTCCTTTGTAGACTTATCTTGCCTTGTTGTGCAGAATTTTTCTCCCAGGATTCTCAGATACAGCTCAGAGTTCACCATGCATACTTGATGCTTGTGTCAGAACTGATGTACTTTGCATGATTTTCTAAGTTATGGTTTAATTGCTAGTTATGCTTGGTTATGTGAATTCTGTGCTAGTGCATAAAGATTTTACTCTGATCAATAATTAAAAAGACTAATACTGCATCTGTCAATAGGGAAAATGTATCCCATTCAAAACATTTCATTGAAGTGGGTGGTAAGTACGAATCATGCTAAATTAGTTTCAAGTTAGTGTGAACCTTAGATACAAGGGAGGAGTGTATGTCAATCATGGGATTATCTCCTTCAGACTGGCTGTTGATGACATGTCTGTGGGGACATTTTCTTAATGGCTAATTGAAACAGACATTCCCAGTTGACATTGCTAGTACCATCTTTCCCTTGGTGGGCCTTGGATGTATGAGAAAGCCATCTAGCTTTCTAGCTAGCTTGGGGAAGCAAGCTAGTAAACAGAATCCCTCCACTGTCTCTGCTTCAAGCTTGTGTCTTAAACTCCTGACTTGGCTCACCTTTATGATAGAATGAACTTAATACTAATTACACACAATTTGCATTTAGATGTTATACAGCTCCAGAGCTGAGAAAATGCAAGATATTTTACTGAGAAAATAATCAAAGACATTATTAAGTTTTCTGGCCAGTCTTATTTGGATCGGACTTTGGAATTCCAAGTGTGTCTGTAGCTTAAATATGTGTCATGACCTTCCAGGTACCTTCAGTTAAAATCATGTCTTTGTCATCTCTCTACTAAAGGCACAGAACCCTGCTCTTGCCCTTTGTTTTTGTTTGGTTTTGTTTTGTTTTTTTGTTTTGTTTTGTTTTTTTTCCCTTGCATCTGGGCCTAGAAGTGTTTAACCGTGAGGATTCAGTTGTGCTCCTACAGGGCAGGGCTAGCTTTCTAACTCCATATAGCTTTCTAACTCCTTATAGCTTCAAAAGTTTGGTTGCCTTCACAGTGGACTCTCCATTGGAGGTTGGAGGCGTCCCCTTCTACTATGGAGAGTGTAGGTGACATTCTAAAGAGTGGCAGGGACCTTGTTTTTTGTTTGTTTTCTTGTCAGAACTACTTGTGTTAAAATTATTATCTCCAGATGTTTCCCTAAGAGTCAACTAAATTAATCCTTGTTGACTTTTATGTGTATGATTCTTCTGGTATTTTTTTCTACCCTTGACATTTTTCAGATAATAATTTTTTTCATTTTTCTTCCTTTTCTTTCTTTTTTCTTCTTATAAGTTCATTTTAGAAAACTTGAAGAAAGAAAGTCTACAAAAGAAAATTAAAAATGTTCTTTCTAGTGTAAAATAAACACTATAAATGCTTCTAAGATTTTCAGTGCATGTTTATATGTTTATCTCTTCTGCTAGGGGATTAAGAAGGTGTTGCTCTTTTCAGTTCCGAAAGAAGCTGAAAGATGTGTAAAATGTATCAACATATTTTCAGTTTTGTTCACAAACATGAGTTCTTTGTGTCTGTAAAAAAGGTGGCCTGAGAAGAGTGGGTGCATTTTTCTTTTAAGAAATGTGATCATATGGGATAATGGGTATGGAAGGTTGCTCAGCAATTTAGTGCACTTGCTGTTCTTGCAGACCACCCAGCATTTGCCTCCCAAAGTTCACATGGTAGCTCACAACCATCTGCTACTCTAGTTTTAGAAGGTCCAGTGCCCCTTCTGGCTTCCACAGACATCAGACAGGCAGGTCTCTTACATACATGCAGACAAAACACTCTTACACACAATATTAAAATAAATAAATCTTTGAAAACATTAATTTTTTTTAAAAAAGAAATATCTGGGATATTGGATTATCAGAGGGAAAAGAATTGCCTGACTGTTGCTGCCAACTCAAATTGATTTCGTGGCTATGCCACACCACATAGCATTTTGGAAATCTAGGCTACAGCTTGAGTTCACACAGTCCAACTCCATAACAGATAAAAGAAACACAGTTGCTTGGGACCATGAGTGAGCATGAAATTCATATTGATTTAGTGTCCAACAGAAAAGTGTTCTTTTCGGAGATCCAGTGTAATTCTAAATGTAAACTTAAATGTAGTGGGGTTTTTGTTGTTGTTTCGTTTTTGTTTTTTACTTTTTTATTCTTTATTATCTATTTGTTCTGTTATTCCTTTCTAATATTTGATTTATGTATTTTTGTTTCTACTATTTAAATAAACAAAAACAACTTATTTCTGGAACAAAACATATAAGGGTAGACAGAAAGGAAACAAGGAAGGAAGGAAATTGAATGTCGTACAGAAAGGAAAATACGAAGTTTAATTGAACTTAAAAGTGAATGGAGAATACTTACTTCAGAAAATGATCAGGCTAAAGATTACATATTGAAATCTTACTATTCTCTTGGTGTTTTGTCTTTGTGTCCATTCTTTTAATAATATTTTTGCAAGTGAATGTGTGTGGTATTCATGTGTGTGTGTTTTCATATGTGCTAGCACGAAGCTGTGACTGTATATATGGTATGCAGGCAGAAACCAGAGATTAGATGTATTCCTATTCCTTATGTATTCTTTCTTTTATATTGAGGCCGATTGTTTCCCTTAGTCTCTGATTTGGCAAAAAGAACTAGCCAGCTTGCTCCCTTGCTATTGCCTCCCTCGCTTTAGATTTTGGGAAGCTTATGATGCATGCACAGAATTTTAGTGGGTACTAAGAATTCAGAGTTAATTACCCTCTCAGCCATCTACCCAACTCCATCATTTTAATTTCTAAGGCTAAATTAGGAACTCTAATAAGCATATAAAGTGTTAACTCAATGACTATTTTTCTAGTATTAAGTCTAGGTAAACGAGAAGGCTCTCCTATAACTTCTGACTTGGGGAATAAATAAAAAGAAAGAATTAATGAGAGTCATTTGTAATGTATGATTGTAATTAAATAATACAGTTGCTGTTCCCTATTAGAATTGATTTCTTTGAGCAAATCTACCATATTTTTAGTGTAATTAATAGAAGCCATAAATCTTTGCAAGCTGTTTCTGTTACAGCACAGTAATATAAGAACATGAGGTTTTAGGATGACATCCTGTTAGATCTTTAGCTAAAATGTGCTTGTACCATTTAATAAATGTGTCACATGGAGTCTAGCCACAGCACTTTAAAAACTAAAACTGTCATAGACATGCTTATTGTTCTAGTTTTCTTTCTGTTGCTATGATGAAAAGGTCTTGATCAGTGTCCATCATGGAGAGAAGCCAAGGCTGGGACTCATAGCAGGAGCTTAAAGCAGAAATCACAGGGATTCTGCTTATTGGCTTGCTTCGCTTGGCTTGCTCAGCTGCCTTTCTTATGTATACCAATCCCACCTGCCCAGGGATTATTTGTCCCACAATGGGCTGGGCCGTTCTTTATCAAATAGCAATTAAGAAAATGCTCCAAGAACTGGCATGTCCAAAACACTCAGAGAGGCAGAGGCAGGGGGATCTCTGTGAGTCTGCGACCAGCCTTAGCTATGTAAAGTGGTCCAATACAGTCAGAGCCATGTAAAGAAACCCTGAGACCCTACCTCAAAAGACAGAGACAGAAGAGACAGAGACAGAGAGACAGAGATAGAAGAAAGGAAAAGTAAATGCTCTACAGTCTTGCCAATAAGCAAGTCTAAAGGAGGCAGTGTCTCATACCTTTCTTCTCAGGTATGTGTATATTTGTGTCAAATTGACAGAAATTAACCAGCACACCAATCTGTCAAATCCCTCATGTAAAGAAGGTAATTTCCACAAAAGTTACTCCTTTATTTAAATTGCATAGCTTAAGTGGAGTGAAAACTACTAAAGAATTACCTAGCTGTTTTAATCTGAATCCTATTAAATATAATCCTCATTTCTGAACACTCTAGAACCATTATGTTTATTAAATATGCCTCTTAATTGATTGTCACATTTTATATAAATTGCAAGGTGTGTTTTTAAGATGGCCAACTGATATGTTTGAACAAATCTCCTCCTTCAAAGTAACAGACTGGCTCTCACTTTTCACATTATTTCTAATTTTCTACAGGGTCCTGTTGTACATCGTCACTTTTCATGCTAGTGACACTTGTTATACATAAGCCAGTCCATGCTCTCTGTACTACAGTATGTAGTTGGTTGAACAATGTAATGCATTATGGCTCTTTCTTCCCCCAATCTTTCCCAGACAGAATTAAAAGTGATTGTTACACTTTTTTTAACTTATTAACTTTTTCATTACTTTTTATTTTTTATTTATTTTTTCTTACTATTTATGCATTATATATCCCGATTGAAGCACACTCCTTCAACTACCCCAGTCCCACCTTCCCTCCTTCTTCCTCTCATCTCCTTCCCCTAGTCCCCTGAAAGGGGTAGTTCTCCTATTGCTATTTGCCCATATCTTGCTCAGTCTCATCAGTAAAGCCCTTGCCCTACAAGCACGAGGTCTTAAGTTCAGTTCCCAGTAGTAACAAAACAAAACAGACAAAAAAACCTATTTGTTAACTTTTTTGAACCATTATCATATGTATTGATATGTATACATGTGATATGTATACATGACACATGTATCCATGATTCATGGTTTACATGATACATACATACATGATACATGGTATACATGATACATGCATACATGATACATGGTATACATGATGCATGTAAACATGATTCATGGTATACATGATACATGTATACATGATACATGGTATACATGATACATGTATACATGTTATGTATTAGGGTAAAAGTAACTCAAAAGCTATTCTTTCAAAGTGAATAATATCTCTCATTATCCTAAATTACTACAATGGATCCCCTGGCTTTTTCAAATAGAATGTATCACATCTATGAGAAAAACTGAATATGTTTGGTCTTTCTAGCATATTTAAGTATTAAAGAAATTCCTCTATTAGCCTCTTTTATCTCCCATCTAGAAATATATTGTTGTCATTGCTAGTGATGGAGAATGCTACAGGCACAGCCTGGAATTTTACCTGCTGGGGGATGGCTGTTACAGTGGCTGTCCTGCGCTCTGTTGTCAAACAGAGCACAGCCACAGCACATTCAAGTGCAAGTACTAGAGTGGTGCTTACAGCTGCCTCTGTGTGAGGAGACTTTCCCACAGTGGCTATTGTGCTACTGAAGATGTATAACTTGCATCTTGGAGGAGGGATTCATGGTGCTAGTACTTCTTTAGGTCAACCTACGTGACTTAGTTTGCTTCATTTTTCATGTATGAATTAGGATACATGCTTGTTGAGAACCAGATTGATGTTCATGTTTTCCAGTTTGTTGAACATTAGGAAATATTTCTCAAAAGGAGCTGTGGAGTCAGATTAACTTTGAAATAAAAATTACATAGTATATGATAAATAAAATTGAACTGTCTGAATATAAAGGATATGCATTAATGCTCCCTTAAATTGTTACCAATAGCTTTCTCAGATATTGGCCTATAGCGTCTCATTTACATGAAGTAATATGAGAATATACACCCATGAGATACTTATCTATATATACATATAAATGAAAGATCACTTAATTTTCAGGTCTATGGTCTAGTTTACATCTACACAGAAAATTTTTTTAAATATTTAAAATGTATTTTTAAATATATGTATTTGTCTGTGTTGTGAGTACATGCATGTGAATGCAAGTAACCAAGGAGGACAGAGACACTGGATTCTCTGAACTAGTAGTGCCAGACCACTAGAGGTAGATCATGGGAACAAAATTTGGGTCCTCTAGTAAAGCAGTTACTTCATATTTTTTTTAATTTTTTATTAATTACACTTTATTCATTTTGTATCCCCCCATAAGCCCCTCCCTCCTCCCCTCCCGATCCCAACCTCCCTCCCATTTCTGCATGCATGCCACTCCCCAAGTCCACTGATAGGGGAGGTTCTCCTCTCCTTTCTGATCTTAGTCTATCAGTTCTCATCAAAAGTGGCTGCATTGTCCTCTACTGTGGCCTGGTAAGGCTGCTCCCCCCTCAGGGGGAGGTGATCAAAGAGCAGGCCAATCAGATTATGTCAGAGGCAGTCCCTTTTCCCATTACTATGTAACCCACTTGGACACTGAACTGCCATGGGCTACATCTGTGCAGGGGTTCTAGGTTATCTCCATGAATAGTCCTTGGTTGGACTATGAGTCTCTGGGAAGTTCCCTGTGTTCAAATTTTCTTGTTCTGTTGCTCTCCTTGTGGAGTTCCCGTCCCCTCCAGTTTTTACTATTTCCCACTTACATAAAATTCCATTCACTCTGCCCATCAGTTACTTCATTTTTTCATTAAGCATACACCTCTTTAGTTCATACAAGTTCTTTGAAACTTCAATGGTTCTACTGTTTCCTCTGAGTGTATGCACTGTGTGGCTCTCGACCGTCTAGCTGTCTTTTTGAACAGTAGTGTGTGTTCTTCTCATCAGGAGCAATTAGCTGTGTGGTTGGAACATTTTTTGAACTCTTCTGTTACCTGTGTTCAATTCAGAAGAGTAAGCATGTTGTTGCTTCTGTGCTAAAACTCGTTGCTTGTATTCTTTCTACATTTTAAATATTTACTTAATAATTTCAATCAACTGTCAAGTTACTCCTCAGTCTCTCTCTGACATATTGTACCAACCATTTTTCATGCTTTGGGAATAGTGAGCTATAGTATGCTTGGTAAAGTAAGGCTTGCTTGTGATCTGAGGATTTATTGAAACTTTTTGTAAGTTTTCTCTTTTTGTAAATTTTGTAAGTTTGAATATTGTAATTTTTGTTCATTTGCATCTGACATGATTTAAAAGTGTTCCAGTCAAACTTGCATGAATAACTCAGCATTGTGTTTCACATTGACATAGTTTGGTAGAGTTAGTAAGAAGTTTAGCACCTGTTCATGTGGGGTAGTGAAACCTCAGGTATCATCCATAGGTTTTGACTCTGATCACAAAGAAGTGTGAGCAATGTTTGGGATATCTGTTCCACAGAAACAGCTGTGCACATTCCCTGGGCGGTAAATCCTCCATTTGGGTTAATAGCTCTGTCTTCAGGAGAACATGTTGATTTTGTGTCAGTACTTGAGGAGTTAAACATCAAGAACCCTAGGAGTTAAACATCACATTTTTCTAGGTGCCTGGAATATCAATAGTGTTCTATCTGGTTCAAAATCCACATGGTCTGTTTGCTTTTTACTGTTCCAGAGTTCTTTTAAAAACAGAATTTGCATGTTAACATTATTATACTTTGATACTTTTTGAACCCATGTGTTTCATTTTAAGGTTATTCTGATTGCTATGTACATTACAAGGACAGATCCAAAAGAATTCTTTAAAATCAACCAGCAAACTAAAATGCATTTCTGTGCTGCCCTGCTATTTGTGTTTTAAGAATTCTCTCCTTGAAAAATGAAAATTAAATTTATTTTATTAATGGATATTTGGCACTTTAGATTATACTATAGGGCTAGGAAGATTAATCAGTAAAGACAGCTCAGATTTAAGGCTTGATTTCAACTTGCACCCTGTGCTTGAATAGAAGCTCTGTGATTGATAGCTTGGGTCCTAATAGCTTGGGTACTAATCTGGTTTGTGCTCAGTCCTCATAGAATAACAACTTGTTACCTTCAGAGTTGATATTTTTGTCTACTAGACAACCTTAAGAATTTGATCTTTGGAAATTCTTAAAATAATCTTTAATTAAATCACTTGGAAAAACTTACCCTCTTCTAAATTCTTTTTCCTTTTGCTTCCATTTTCCATAAATTATTCTACTTCATTTTGATTGCAATCAAGCAGTTATCTTTTGAACATTAAATCAAACCTGCCAATAGAGAGCTACCTTGGATCAGTCTGTAAAACAACCAAAGTCAAAATAAAGCTCAGTGAATGCTCTTTACTGAAGTGAGTGAGCAGATTATATATATATATATATATATATATATATATATATATGCTTTGAAGGTTTGAGCCATGAATGAGAACAAAATAAGATATGTAATCATATATGGTCGTAAGCTTTTTGAACTGTAATTTACAAAATCCCAGTTGTAAGAGGAATCAGGTTTTTAATCAACTGATTGTAAATTTAGGGGGGTCTCGGGGTTGACAGGTGGGTACAGTATAACCACAAGGCTCCTTATAAAGGGAGGTGGAGAGTTGGTGTGCGTGATGCAAAGGGACAAAAGTTAAACTGGCTTAATCTGACTTAGATAGTGAAACAGAGGATGGGCCAACAAAGGAAGCAAGCACTGTATCCTTTCTGAAGTAACTTCAACCCTGTTCCTGTTATACACCTGATTCACACTGCATAGAACTTTTACCTCCAGTGTTATGAGATGACAGTCTTATGTGTATTTTTAAACTACTGAGTTTCTGCATGCTAATTATAACAGCAAGAGAAAGTTAATCACTTACCTCAAAACTATCTCAAGCAACTTAGTAAATTGCAGCTCAGATCTCTAGGAGTATTTTCTTTTTGTCGTCCACATTTTTAATTCTTCCTGTTATTGCTTTGGTTGCTCATGTCAGGTACCAATCTTTGACCCAAGATAAGGAAGAACTCCTTGCTTTCCTTTTTTTTAATTTTTAAAAATAATGATTCTTTCTTTTTTTTATTTCTTACAATTTATTCACTTTGTATCTCAGCTATGACCCTCTCCCTCATCTCCTTCCCATCCTACCCTCCCTCCCTCTTCTACCCCTATGCCCCTTCCCTAGTCCACTGATAGGGGAAGTTCTCTTCCCCTTCAGTCTGACCCTAGCCTATCAGGTCTCATCAGGACTGCCTGAATTGGCTTCCTCTGTGGCCTGGCCAGGCAATACCACCCAGGAGGAGGTGATCAGAGAGCCTGCCACTAAATTCATGCCAAAGACAGCCCCTGCTCCTCTTACTAGGAAACCCACTTGGAGAATGAGTCTATGGACTACATATATCTGAGCAGGGTTTTATGTCCTTTCCAGGGGTGGTCCTTGGTTGGAGTATCAGGGGACCCTGGGCCCAGTATTTTATTTTTTTTTTTTGGCTCTGTTGGTCTCCTTTTGGAGCTCCAGTCCCTCCTGGTCTTTCTGTCTCCCCCTTCATAATATTCCCTGCACCCTGCCAAAAGTTTGGCTATGAGTCTCAGCCTCTGCTTTCAAATATAACACTTTGTAAATGTAAAAGCTTCAGCAAGAGAAGGGCAGAAACATGTGTAACCCTGCTATCCCCAACCCAGAGAACTATCAACAGCAATTTCACTCTCAGATACATCTGTGAAACTCTTGCATTTTAAAAATCTAAACACAGAAATACAGACATGTTCTCAGATAAAATACTTTCAGGGATTTAACAGCTTAATTCAGAAAAACTTATTTTTTTTCTGTCACGTTAATTTTTTTCTCTTTCTTGTTTTGTTTTATTTTGTTTGGGACAAGACCTCATGGTGTAGCCTGGTCTGCCCTTGAACTCATAATGTAGATCAGGCTGCCCTGAAACTCATAGAAATCTGCATATCTCTGCCTCCCAAATGCTGGGTTTAAAATATGTGCTATCACATCTGGCACAAATTTTATTGTTTTTCTAAATTTTATATGTAGTGAGATTGTTCAGTATGTTTGACTCCCCAAAACCACATGGTAGAAAAGAGAACTACTCACATAAGCTGTCCTCTGTGGTACATGCACTACTAGATACAAAAAATCAATAATACAAAATGTAAGTTTCATAAATTAAATTTTCATAGTTAATGCATACTAACATATTTCAATATAAAATAACAAAAATATCATTTTAAAAAGTATTTTTCACCCTAGCTTAAGAAAGGCTCTGTCTTCTTAATAGACCAGTTGATTTCATCAGTGTTCCTAAAACCAATTCAACCTTACTATGCTTATATATGATCCAAATAGTCTATGGTGTGGCTATTTTCAGTTTGTAAAAAGCTGTGGGCATAACTTCAATGAAGTTTCATGAAGATCAACCAGAGACCATATTAAAGGAAGTGATTTCTTTTAAAGATTCCCATCCATGAAGCTCCTCAATTGATATTTTTCAAATTTGCAAATGTGCATTTGAAAAGTTCAGCTAGCTACCACAGGACTTCAGTCATGTTCATTCTACTCTACAAAATATAGCAGGTTGTGTGGGCTCAGCTCAGGAATCAAAGGAATGTGTCAATTTCTCATTCAAACGGAAGCATGACTATTGATTTCTGAGGTGGCAGACATGCCAAGGCATCTAAGTATAAGGATGCTATCCAAGGCAGGTTTCTGGAGAGGAACAGGCCCTACTGGGAACTCACTGTCATGCACAGAAATTGGATTGCATTCTGAACTCCATGTTCTAGCTTTGAAACCACAAATAGCTTATGGTGACAGTAAATCCAGACTCCATTGAAAGTAGGAATACTGTCAGTGTTGCTTAATTAACATTAATAGAATTAGGAGAAGTAGGTTGGTGAGTTTCAGTTTTTTCTAATTTAATTTATTCTTGGAAATTTCCTACATAGTAAAATATAACATTATCCCATTAATAACTGCATTTCAGTGTCTAACTCCCCCAAACATTTACCCTTTCCTGCTTCTTGTCCATTTGTTTGATATCCCACAAATTCCAATTTGTACAAGGATGGGCTGTCCACTAGAACATTGGAAACATACTCGTGATTACTCCCTCAAGATACAATGATTTCTCTTCCAGCAACTTCCAGTAGCTCCTCAACAGGTAATGGGGCTGGACGAGAACCTCTCTCATCTTTGTTCAAATTTGGCTGAATTTTTCTTGTGTAGGTAACTATGGCTACTATAAGTTCATGAATTCAAGAGCCATGTCATATCCTGAAAAGCATTTCATGACGCTCTTCAATTCTATATAGATATAGGTATTCTTTCTTCACCCTCTTCTGAGATGTTCTCTAGGCCTAGATGCTGGGGATGATGTCAGAAAAAAAGTCTTATTTAGAGTAGAGCACCCAAATCTCTTATTCTCAGCACTTTGACAAGTTCATTGGTCTCAGCATTGACTGTTCCCAACAGACATAGAACGAAGGCTGACATCAGCCCAAGTATATGTTTGAATAAACATAAACATTTAAAGGACATTTTTAGCAAAATGGGCAGGATTGTACTTGGCATGAAATTCTTTCCTAGAACAGGCCTCTACTCCAATCAGAAAAAAAAAAATGTTAACTACACTGTAACTTTGTGCATTATTGTACCAGTAGGCACATCTTGCCTGATGGCTCAGTATGATATTATGAAGGATCCAGCCCTGGGTAGGTCCATTGATGTCTTTTCTCTACAGCAAACTACATAGCACTTTCTGGAAGCATGAAAGCTAGCCGATGGCTGGGAAATCTCTTGATTTGTTAAGGACTGATATTTCTGTAAACTTCAGTGGAAGTGTGTCTATCAATAAGGTCTTGTAATTATGGTGGGTAACCTCATGGCAAGGACAATAAACAGCCTCTGTAGTTGTGAGATCTCTAGTGCCACACTGACCCAATAAGTACTATGGATATATCCTATACCTTGCACTATAATTTTCATTAAATATCTGAAGTCTTGTAAGAGCAATATAGTTGACCTTCATAAATTCATCTTTGCTATTTTGTTATTCATTATATATTGCAATTACCTTAATACTTAGTGGGTTGCCGTATGGCATTTTCATGTATTGTTAGTTTTGGTTAACCCTCCCAATACTGGCCACCATGGGCACTGCATACATGTGGTGCACAGTTACACATGCAAAAAGAATACCTATGCAAATAAAAGTAACATTTAAGTTCAGGAGCTTCAGTGACAAACAAACCAGGAGAAATCAAGGAAATTATTTTCTTCATAGTAGCACAAAGAAAAATTAAATACTTGGGAATAAATCGAACCATAGAAATGAAGGTCCTCTACCATGAATGTTCTGAAACCAAATAAAGTATAAAAGACACTTGAAGATGGAAGGCCATCTATCTAATGACTAGAAAGAATTGATATTTGAAAATAGTCATTCAGATTCAATGAAGGCCAAGTAAAAATTTCAATTTAGTTTTTAATTGGTAATTAAATTTAGATATTTATACAGAAGCACAAAAGACTAAGGCAAGCCAAAACAATCTAAAGAATACTGTAGGGAATATTGCCATATTTGATTTCACCTTACACTACAGAGCCACAGGGGAGAAGTGACCAGCATGGTATTAGCACAAAAACAAACACATAAATCAATGAACTTAGATGAAAAGGCCAGATATGAGTCCACACAACTATAGTTACCTGAAATTTGACAAATATACAGTAGAGAAAAATTACAGCATCCTCAACAAATAATGTTGGGAAAGCTGGATTCAGCATGAATGAAAGTGGAACTAGGGACTGCCTGCTTAGATGTAGCCCATGGGCAGTTCAGTTTCCATGGGGGTTTTCTAGTAAGGGGAGCAGGGATAATCTCTTGCATAAACTTGGTTGCCTTCTCTTTGATCACCTCCCCTGGCAAGGTGGGAATACTAGGCAACAGATAAAGAGAATCCAGACAGTCCTGATGAAACCTGATAGGCTAAGGTCCCATAGTAGGGAGGAGAACCTCCCCTATCAGTGGATTGGGGTTGGGGCATAAGAGGGGAAGAAGGAGGGAGGTTAGAACCAGGAGGAGACAAGGGAGGAGACTACAGCCTGGGTACAAAGTGAATAAATTGTAATAAATAATAATAAAACAAAATTTAAAAAGGAAAAGACAAAAAAAAGATAATGGGACTAAGTTCATCTCTCAGTTTGTGCAGTACTCTAAATGGATCAAGGACCTCAACATAGCTCCTGATGCTCTGAAAGTGATAGAGGAAAAAGTAGGGACTATCCTTCAATGAAGAGGCACAAGTAAGGATTTTCTGAGTAAGACTCTCCACTAGTACAGCAAATCAAATCTGCCATTGACAAATAGGACCTCATGAAACTGAAACACCTAGCTTCTGTGCAGAAAAGGAAACCATCAGTTCAGTGAAAAGTGAGCCCACAGAAAGGAAAAACATCCTTGCCAGCTACTCCTCTGTGTGATGTTTGCTGTTTAGACTATACAAGGAACTGAAAAAACTAAACAACACAATTGAAAACTGAGCTACAGAAAGTTTTGAACAGAAGAAATACAAATAGTGAAGAAAACCACTCTCAGCATCCTAGCTAGCATCAAAATGGTTCTTAAAGTACTTTCAGGTTCCATCTTACTCCAGTCCAAATGTCCTCATAAAGAATACAAGTGACAACACGTGTTGTGTGTTGTGTCAAAAGGGCGCTCTCCATACTGTTGCTGAGAGGATAAACTAGCGCAGCCATTTTGACAACTCTGTTTTTCTTCAAAAAGTAGAAGTACGTGGGGTGGAGGGGGTGTGTTGTGGTTCATGTTTCTTCGTATGTGTGTGTTTAAGACTGCATTCACAGTTGGGAGACACATCAGAAAGTAATGCCAATTATGTTGTCCACTTTACTGTAGATCAGGGTTCTTTACTCTTTGAAGTGTGCTGCATGAGCTTTGGCTTGCAGTGTAGTTAGGTACAGATCAGTAGAGTAGAGGGTGGACTTCTGAAAAGAGCTAGTTGGGTTAGTGGATCACAGTTTTGTTTACCACATCAACATGCAAGTTTACTTAAATAACAGTGAAATATTTCTCCTGTCAGAATGATATTAATTTCATTTACTTAACACATTTCTCTGATTTTATATCATGTTCTTCATTTGTTAGGTAATAGTAACCCATCGAACCTCAATATAGTTACTTAATTTTTGAATTATAGTTCATAGCATCCCAATTACAATACCTTGTAAAAAAAAACATAAATTTCTAGGTTCTTCAATGGAAATATTATGTAGAAAGTCTGAATAATGACCCATGAATCTTGATTGATGTGTGCCCTAAAGATTTCTCCTAGCAAGAATGAGAATTCTTTTCTTTTTCTACTGATGTATAATTTGAGCAATAACTAACTAAATAAATAAAAATCAATACTTGCCTAAGGTGCCAGGAAAAGCGGAATACAGCAGTCTTTGCATTAGCAATTTTGCATGTGTGCACACAAGCGCGCGTGTGTGTTTGTATGTATGTGTGCGTACTTAAAATATTCTTTCTCCTAGAAATACTAGTGTACTTTATTCTCTCAGATGTACTTTGTGTGCAGTCTGTCTTGTCATAGCATTCACCTTAGATTGACAAATACATGTACTTGATCTAAAAGATCATTTCTTTGATTATAGCAAAAACAAAAACAAAAACAACAAAAACAACAACAAAAAAAAACCCAGCATGTATCCTGTGGTAACAAACCATCCATCCGTTTGCACTGGTGTGTCTTTTAGCTTTGGAGACTGGGCTTCAAAAATACACTTTCATTATTGCAGTTGGCAAGAGCTTAATGTGTCTGCAGCACAAAGAATTATCAACTAGTAAGGTATTTTTCAAAATGTAAAGACTACAGCTGGCTTCTTATTTTTGTCCATTCTAAAGACACTGTGGCTAGCCTAATTTGTATGGACCCACTAGATCATGCTTAATTGAGTTAATGAAGCTCTTCTGTAGCAAGAACCCTCCAAAGGAAAATAAAAACACAGAAAGGAATTTCAGAATGCAAATTAGCCCAGCTTTGTTGGCTTCTGCTCTCATGGGTAGAAGTCACAGAGTAAAAGAAAAATCCTTCAATTAAAGCCAATTACTGCACACAGTCAAAGATCAGGTTTCCATAAGATGGTCAGTGGGGAACAGCATGTGCTCTATGGAGGTCAGTTTTCGACCCTGCCTGGGATGCAGAGAGCAAATATTTACTGCTTCTTTCAGGGACTTAATTGTGTCAAGTATCTGTCCACATCATTGGGAATTTATGACTTTCTTCTACCCAGTGGAAACATATTGAATTAAAATATTATTTGTAGCAGTGTAGATTTATATTTATGGTTCTTTATTTAAGCTTTGTCCCTCTCATCAAGTGGCTTGTTCTTTTCATGTAACACATGTTTCACATTTCTTGCTCACTTGGCCGTAAACATTGTGTGCAGATTTCTGGGGTGGCTAAGATCAAGGTACTGCAAATCTAAGCATAGCATTTTTTTTCCTTCTGCAGGGTGAGGTAACTTTTCATCTGTTAATCTAGGAAACTTTAAGGAGCATAGAATGTATGTTGCTAGTTCTGCTCAAGTTTGCTTTAATTACATTCTTTCAATTTTGTACAATTATTTTTAACAACAATGCTGGCAAAATGCAACATACGTGCATTTTCTTTTGAAGTATTGAGGTCTTTGATTTTAGAGAAACATTGAGATTATTATAAGGCCAGCAGAGATTCTATAGCATTTAGACATAAACAAAATTACCAGAAACTTAAATAACCAAAATCAAGCTCTGAATAATAATAAAGGTGACATAATTTGTATGTGATACTTTTGTAGTTTTTATTTGTATATAGTAAAATATTCAAATTCAAATTTGATCTGCAACCTCTGCTCTTTATATTTCTGTCTAGTAATAAGTATGGCCAAGATGTCCCCTTTGACTTAATCTATTTATGGCTTATAGTAATAGTATCATTCATGAATTTCTTAATACCTAAAGTATATGTGTATGCTAATAAATACATTAAAGATATGGAAAGTTGAATTTGCATATTTTCAAGCTTATCACAGATTGACAACTGTTTATATCAATGTTATGATGCTTCTACTTGGTTGCTTTAATCAATATGCTCCTTTTAAGAAATTAATGTTATTTATAGGCTGAAGAGGTACATTCAGGATTAAGAGTGCTTCTTGCTTTCACGGGGGACAGGGATGTCATTCCTAGCCCTCATATGTAGTAGCTCACAACTTTGTGTACCTCTAGTTCAGAAAATCCATTACCCTAATCTGGATCCTATGGACCTCCCTTCATGTACATGGCGTCTTTACCAACAAACACATCCATGAACATTTAAAAAATATTATTAGTGTTTCAGCATGGCATCTAAACTTTTATTAGTTTTTATTTCCTTTATCTAATGAATAAAATTTACCTGTTTTTAAATTTCTGACCTTCAGGGTAATTTTCAAGTCTAATTAATTTTAATGCAGACATGCTTCTCTTGTGTCTTTTTTACATAGTGTAAAGATAGTCTAGGGATTTGTCCAAATTTATATTATCAAATTGAATAGGAAAACAAAAACAAAAACATTGAACAGAAACCTTATTAGCTTTCTCGTTTTCTTCTAATAGCTGTATCACTTTATGCCTCTACCAGCACTAGCAAGATTTGTATTTTCTACCCATACCTGTTGGCTTAGGGTAATTGCAGTCTTAAATTTGCTGATCTGAGCAGTGTAAACAGTGTTTCATACTGTTTGTTTTGTCCCTGGATCCTAGTGAGGTACATTTTATGCTAATCTGTTATGTGTGTTTCATTTTCTGTAAAATGTCAGTCATTGTCCTGCACTTCCTTTTTGTATTAGATCCCAATTCTTGGTATGTAAGAGTTTGTTTGCAATTCTCTATCGACTGAATGTATTGAAAACAGTGATGCCTTTGATTTTTCATTTACGAGTAGCATAGAGCACATAGAGTCCAACATATCACTTTCTTTATAACTATTTCTTTTTGTGTCATTTGATAACTTTATGAATGACTCAAAATTCTAAATTATTTATTAGTTCTATTGTCCCACAATTTTTGGCCTTTTCATCCTCTCTCCTTAGTATGATTGGTGGTCTAAGTCTGTCCTTGTTTACTGATCCATAGTTGTCCCAGCATTGTGTTGGCTGCTTTATGCTTTTTCTCTCAGTTTGAAATGCAGCTACGTGCTTGTTTCCATCCTTAACTGTGGTCCTCTCCTTGATTCTGTTATTCTGACCATTTAAAAAATTCTTTGTCCTATTCAGTAATGTTGAAAAAAAATAACACCTTATTTTACTTCATTTTGAAGTTCTATAAACATGTTTTTCTTTGATTCTCTCCCAATATCTAAAACGTCCTAAAAAACTGTCTGTAATTCTGTCAAATTTTAAATTGCTCATGATGTGAATTTCTGCCTATTCCCTTTGTCTTAATCAGACTCAGCAGAAGTTTAAAGTTTTAATTACTGTGTTCAGACGCAGAATGCAGTCTTGTCAGTCCTATTTCTGTTTTGTTTTGTACTCCATTAATTTGTACTTTATCACTCACTGCTTTCTGCTTTCTGTAGATACATACATTCTTGTTTTCACTTTCCTGAAATTTGAGTATTTGTAAATAGCTAACCATAAATCTGCTACCGGCTCTTCATCAGAGTGACTAAAGGAAGCATGCCATGGGATTCACTTTCTCTGTGGAACTATGGGAAACAATCAGCTGAATTAACTTTCTCCTTCCTTGTCTCTGAGAAAGTAAGTGGGAGACATTGTCAAATCCTAGGTATGAAGAGGAGGATTATGGGATCTACCGTGTTTGGTCACTACTGCATATTTGTTTCGTTGCTAAATCAAACCTATTAGTATAATTATTAATATTATAAATAATAGAAATATTCATATGTTGCATATACTGCATGCCTATATGTATGTAGGAGAGAAACAGAGAAAGATTAAGAGCTGCATTTAGTCAGCTGGCTAGTAGCAATTATATTATCTTTTTTAGTAATTCCATAGCCGGTTAGTTATTTTGGATAATTACACAATTTTCCAAATCATAGCTTACTGTTTAGAACAGAGGTGAGAAGTCATAATTGGCATCTGAACTTAAGACAATTTATTATTAACTTGTCAAAGGAAACCTGATTGTATGGTTCAAGCCATCACGCACTGTTGTTTTTGTTTCATTTGTGTGCTGTTTTCACTTAAAAGAGTAAGAAAGTGCGTTGTGCAGTACTAACTTCAGCCCGTATAGCATGAGTTTAAGATTGTAGCAGGAGAATATCTTGGGTGCAGTATTGCACAAGATAAATTTAATTGCAATAATAACTTCACTTTTTAGGTCTGTTGCTTCAGATGATTGTGTTGTCATGTTGAAGGCCGATTTCTTATTACTGCTTCAGTGTGTTTAGAGCCATATATCATTTTGAATCATCTTTATTTGTCATTTCTCAACTATAGTGCCTATTGCTTTCCTTGCATGGTTCTTGTTCTTTTACATTTATGAAGTCACAGTAGTCTCTTTAGTCATTTTTTCCACTGGACCAATTTCACCTTTACCAATACATCTACTCAAGTTTAATATTCCATCTTAATATTTGAATAGGACATATGTTAGGAACAGCAACATGTTTCCACTTTAAAATAAATTTTGATGCACAGTTGAGAAATGACTAAAGCAGAACAAAAGAAAAACAGTTTTGTAATCTCATAGACAGTTCATGGATGTCACACAGGTGTGAGAGCTGACTTACACCTTTTGTGTCTCTCTCCTCTTATTCACTACTGAGTACAGCTTTGGCACTGGGGCAAACCACTGCTGGTCTTTCTTTCCATCATGAGTACAGATGGTTTCGCTTCACCAAGCAATTGCATCTTCCCCCAATGTGTGCATCCTCATGTTTCTTCTACGTAATACCTGGTGTCCCTTTTTACCACTTGGTAGCTCTCTCATATTCTGCAATCTAACTCTTTGAAGCCTTTTCTGATTCCTTAAGCAGATCCGGAGAATAACCTACTTTGATCTGTAATGCTTTGTAAAAATCCCTTACATTCCATTAAAGTACCATGTGATTCAGTCATGACTTTTGTTCCTCTACAATGTAAGTTCTTTTATAAAAGGCTGAATTTCTTGTCCCTTCATTGCCTAGGGCTTATTAAGATGCTTTGAGTGAGGAGATGATCAATAAATGTCAGTATGAATGAGTGAACATGGAATGAATGAACAACCTCATGTTTTACGATACAGAGGTGTCTATAGATATTTAATAAGAAAATATATCAGAATTCCAGGTTTAAAGCTTTGTACACAGCGGTTAACTGTGCCTTTTCTTTAAAATTTTCTGGTGTATTTTATGCCAAGTATAAGATAGGAAAAGTGAATCCAAAATGTAGGGTTTTATGTATTAGAAGAAATAGGAAGTAGAAAAGCTAAGATAAACAGTTTGTTAAAAATATTTAAGCAAATCACTCACATTTAGAAGGAAAAAACTCTACCATCTCTGGCATAAGCTTTAAAAAGTACTGTATAGTTGCTATATGCTTAATCAATCTGTTTCTTTGACATGATTTGTTAGTCAAATAGCGACTAGGTTATCAAATCACTTTGAAGTAAGAAACGCTAAAATGTGCATGTTCAAAGTAACTCATCTCAATGACACCTTGAGACCATTTTCTTCTAATATTATATATCATGCCAACAGAGAAAATATATTATTACATGGTGGATTCTAGTTCATATTTCTTATTGAAATTTTAAAAAATTCCACTGTATCATAGGACTCAGTATTACACATTAGACTCACTACTACATCTTTGATAGTCAAAGATAAAATATTTGAAAATCATTAGCTTTTGCTAAAATTTGACCCAGTGAATTTAGTCTTGATTTTTCCTAGTGTTAATTACAAGATTTCTTCTTTGAATTCACTAAAATATAGGAAAACTAGGACTTCACAGTTATGTTTAAAACTGAGAATAGTAGCACTATTTTTAAAGCTCTTTAAGAAGGTCTAAACTAGTCATCTTTAGAGTGAATTAACCCCTGAAAGACATTTTAATGTCAATATATTGAGAAAAATTGTCTGTGAACTGAATCCTATTAGAGAACATATAAGATTAAAAAGCACAAAACTCATCATGACCTAAAATTATAGCTTCCCGAATGTAAGCTATCAGAGACTGAAATCAAACATTTAAATAATTACTGGAAAATAAAGTGAGTGAGTGGTAGATTGTAGTTCATTAAAAGTTCTTATTGGCTTTCTTCTTTCTTTTACAAGATTTTTTTTTATGCTATCTCCAAAATTTCTCTTTAGTCTGGACAAACACTGGTTAAAAAACAAAAAACAAACAAACTCTTTGCCTTAAAATACTTATGAAATATTTATAAATTAAATCTGGTATCGTGATAAATTTAGGTTAATCACATATGAGAGAATTATAATTAGAAAGATTGCCTCATATATTTTCATTCAGGATATTTAGCAGAATTGGGTTAAACTTCTTGTTCCTTTTTTTATTTCTTGCATGCTTACATATGTGGTAGGGCACTCATACATGCAATGGTGTAGAGGTCAGAAGTTGACTTTGGATGGTCCTTCTCAGTCACTCTTTACTTACTTATTGAGGCAGGATGTCTTACTGAATCTAGAGCTGGCTAGCTTGTCTACCCAGAATATCCCACAGTATCCCTGTGTGTACCATCTGGGATTACAGGGAGGTACTATGCTTGTTTAGCTTTTTACATGATTGCCACAGATTCAAAATCCTGTCCTCAAACTTGCCTGGCAAGTACTTTCTTCAATGAGTTATCTTCTCAGCCACTCAAGCCATTGTTATATTAAACAGTTAATACATGCAAAGATATTGTAAGTGTCACTAGAAGGTGGTGAGGAAAATATGATATCTAACACCTACCATTGTCATCTGTAGCACTTTGCCATCTAGAAATCCATTTCTAAGTATTAGTGACTGTGGGCAGGTTTTAAGGAGCATAGTACTGACAGAATAGTGTTTTCCTTCCATGGAGGTGCTGTATGTACCTGATCTTCAAGGCTTCTACAGTTTCTTGACTAGTAGGTTGATCATTTGTCGTGTTAATTGTCTATACAGCTTTTCCAGGTGTTTTTGGAGTCTTTGCAACCATTCAGTAATTAATAGTGATCATTATAGATTTTAATGTTAAGCATATAAACAATGGAGCACACTCGATGAAACGTTTACTGGGCACATTGTAGTAATGACTGGAGGGAGGTCCTTCACGACAGCTCAATTTGTTTATTTAAGGAAATAACTTATAAATGAGTCCTGACTCACAACATCAGTGTGTGACTTTTCCTGGAACCTTGTATCGGAAAAACTTATTTTGTCATGGGGAACATTTACTAAGCGAAAACCACTGCAGGATAAATATGACATAATAATCTTCAATTATCTACATACATCTCTTTGATGTGTTAAAAATAATCTGTATAAAGTAAAGGCAAGTGTGTAAACCTCCAAATTTAATTGTAAGTATGTGTTCTCATGTACTCAACAAATGTATTTTGTGAACTCAAACAAATAGAAGCAAGAAGTAATTATCTAGATGATTTTGGTTCTGTAAAGAGTCACATGAAAACACATAATTTCTATAAGCTAGAGCTTTATAGACTTGAATATTTGTCAGACTTTCCTAGAAGGTTTATGATTGTCAGATTGCTGAGTACTTTGACTCCTTTTGACACCATGATGCTTTGTCTTAGGTCTGGGTTAAAACCAGAGAGTTTGTGTTTTTATTAAATTCCTTGGTGATGTTGATGTTATTCTACCAAAACTATTAAAAATTGCTGCAGTTGTGTATGAGTACAATTTTTAAAAAGTTGTATTAAAGGTACTTCTAGAATGGGGCAGAATTGAAGATAAGGGAGATGTCTAAGAGAGGTAGAGCTTTTCAAGCCTTAAAAAAAGGTTTCTCAAGCGTCAAGAATGATATATACATACTCAAGTGCTGTGGTCTACTTTCACACTGCCTCTGTAACCCATAGCAGCACTTATGGTGAGAAAGAAGCTAGAGAATTTGGATACTCTTAGAATTGAAAAGATTTGATCCTGGAAAAGTTTAGTGGTAAAAGTTCATTTTAGAAAATGGGGAAGAAATAAAAAAGAGGAATTGAGTTCTGCCATTAAATAGACACTAAATGATAAATCCCAGAAACTCTCCTGACAGAACAGATCACATGAAGACTTAGGTTGACTCCAAGGTGATCCATCAGAACAACTGAATGGTCCTACTGAGAAATGTAGTTCCCAACCCTGCCTTCTAGAGTGCCCCACGGGGCCTGCTAAAAATAGAATTAAGTTGTAGTTTGATAAGGGGGAATACTTGTTCTGGCTTTCTTGGGTTTTGCTCCATGAAATGTTAAACTACATATTCACAGGAAATAGAAATGGGCCTGAAAATGCAAAGTCTTGGTCCCTGTGTCAGTCTTTTCATAGTTGTCTGACGTGGAGTTGCATGTATATAGATATATGTGTTTTAGAATGGAACAACACAGAACCCCAATCTAATTATTTTACTCCCTGCCCAGAGGAATTGTGTTTGCTATGAATTTAAAACATAACCAATATCTGAAAAACATTTTAGCATATTGGTTGAAATAAAATAGAATTGATAATCCGAAAAAATGCAAATCATCACCAAAAAATAGATATCATATTTTTTTTCCTCAAATATCAGCAAGAGTCTTTGATTCTGACTTGGAAGTCAGCATTATATGCAGAATTATCAGTGAGTTGGAATAGCAAAACTCAATATTGTGTTTTTATAGTTATTATAGATATTGACTCTTTTATAAACATGATGGAACCAGAAATTGCCGCAGGTATTGTGTGCTGACAATTGGTGGAAAAGTGTGTACATTAATATTAAAGAGGAAAGAAAAAGGCCTTCAGTAATCTGTCAGAGCTTCTGAGGTTGGTATTATGAGGACAGATAAACAGTTTCTACAAACAGGATCCTCTTCTGTTCTACATGCATACTAAATACCATCCATTACAATATGCTGGGATTTAAAGACTGTCAGAATGACCTCATTTGTAAACGCAAACTCATCCAAGTAATTTTCTTTTTCTGAAATTGAGGCAGTCCATTTCTCAGTTAACAGAGCTAGGCTCTGTGTAGGAGTTTAGCTCTGTGAGCCTTTCCTCAGTTGGTCTCCGGATCCTTGGTCTACAGTGCATTGTTTACTACTTGGAAGGTGTTTAATAAACTTTAGTGTACACGTGTATCACTTCCTGTCTTATTTTATTGCAACAGCTATACCCTTCTGTTGTAGCATCTATATTTATCTGTAGAGACATTGATATTTCATAGACATGGAATGTGTCAGTGTATGTGGATGTGCATGCTCTGAATTTTACACATAGGTATTTATAAAATTTTCTGTGTCTGTGAGAGTGCATCACTTTTTTTTTTTTTAATAGAAATTTTGAAAGACTGGTTTAGCAGTGAGGAAAAAATACAGGAGTGTTTCGAAAACCTGTGTCTTACTTCTGAGACTTTAGCTCAGACCTGTATTTGAAGAACACAGTTAAATCTGTGGCCATACCACCCCTAAGGCACCTGCCCTCTCATATACACCTTCAGTTGTTCCATCAGGTGCCCTTCAGATTTGTGTACCCGGGGAAGCTCAACTCGGAAATATTTGGAGGGAAAGTTTCAGTCTGACCTGAATAGGAATTGACTTCTGTTGTTCCTCAGCAGCACCATGTACCAATTATTTGCTTAGTGTGGATTTTGTGTCAAGTCTATGGGTGATCTGGAGAGGTTGTGTAGTGTGTGAGGGAGAGTGTGAATAGGTGGCATGCAAGTCCATGGGTTTCTGTTTGTTTTGTTTTTGTTTTCTGTTTTTGTTGTTTTTCTGCAGACATTTCAGGAATGAATTTTCCATGAGTATTGTGTAATGACTATATATATATATATATATATATATATATATAGTCATTACATATATATATATGTTTATTTATTTATTTATTTATTTGTTCTCTGCTGAATATTTAAGGTCTTATTTACCTTCAGGGAACAATCCAACTTGTTCCTGGTAAATGAGACATACAAGCCTGCTTTTAAAACTTTATGTCCTCTCAGCTTGAGATCAGATGTTTTCAGACTGAGAAGAGAATGTATAATGCAACGTGTAACTCATTTCTGATGACTTTATGTTAATTCATTGTTCGTTTTTCTGTGGTGTATGTGTGTGTGTGTCTCTGTGTGTGTGTGTGCATGGATGTTTAGGTGTGCCAGCACACTGGCACTTGTGTGGTGATAATAAGGTGTCCCCCTACATTGCTTTTCACCTTCTTCCGTGGAGATAGCATTGTCTCTCAGAGAATGTTTTTGGAGGAAAGTTCAACCGTGTTTTCAAATGCTGATTTCAGTGTCTTGAGATCTGGTTATTGCCCTGCCATTGGCATTGTTCTCCTGTAACCACAGGATGATAAGGAATGTTACCAATTATCCCTGATTGGCTGGTTAAAAGGTCTATACCTGGGCAGGGCCACAGTGAGAGACAGAGCTAAGGTTTGTGGGCTTTGGGGAGAGTGATAAAGATACCAGAAGAGAAAGCAAGCAGAGAGCCTCCATGGGTTAGCATGGAGAGGAGCACATGGCTTTGGCATGGATGGAAAAAAGCAGTCCAGATGAAGAACATTAGCAAGTATTTTGAGAGTAAGGATGGGAAGTAGCCCAGATAGAAATTATTAGAGCAGACGGTGTGGGATGGGGAGGCAAAGATAGCTTGGGAGGTAATAGTTCCCTTGCCCCAAGTGAAATAAGGCTATTCTGAAATCTATCGGGTATTTGTGTTTTCTCTTGATTATAGTAGTAGGTTAGATGATACTGCCATAATAAATATAGTGCTAATAGTAAACATTATCAGCCCATACTTTTAAATTATCTCTCTACAGAATGAGGAACTCTCATTTTTGGCTAGGCATGTAGCCACCAAGCACCAGCTACCTTTCTATCTTCATCCCCACTCCCTAGAGTACTGGCCTTACAGGCACATGCTAACATGCAGGCTAGGAATCACAACTCAGGTCCTCTTGCTTTCCCAACAAGCACTCTTACACACTGAGCCATCTCCTCAGCTCCTCCTCATTCCTATTTAATGTTGAGACAGTTTTTTTATGATTTTCAGGGTTTTGTCACCACTAATTAAAAGTCTCAAATAATTCTGTTGGCAGTCAACCTTGCAGCAGCCATGATAGTTGATGATTCTTTAATTAAATAAATTGATATTTCTTGGGATGTGATCATGCCTTAATATGAAAATTTCATGGAATAGTCAATGTATTTTATTGTTAGTGTTTAGTAGTTAGATTGCTATGATTATACTGAACATTAGGAGCAATTTTAAAAAAAGCTGAATTATTTGCAATATCCATAAATATTAGATTTTCACAGATATTGAAGAAGATAGAATCTGATGCATTAAAAGAATGTGACTTCACAGAGACTGCTACCGCACAGATTCAAGTCAGCTTTTGGTAATGGAAAAATTAGTTTCCTCTGATGGAGTCCTCCCTGGCTATATTAGACACATTTAAGAGTAGGGCCCATACTCAGTAGTAGATGGGCAACACAGTGAATTCAATGGTATTTTTGTGGACCTTTTGTCTAATAATGTTTTGCTTGGGCATTTTTCTTTCTTTTATTTCCTTTTGTTTGCCTAGGATGTTTTCTAGTTTTGTGGATTTCTGGGGGTTTGTACTTTTAACCTTTTTTTGTGTGTGTTTTGTACTTTGAAAAAAACTTTTTTTGTTTTGTTTGTTTGCTTTGCAAGTAGAAAGAAAGAGAAAGGATGTGGAGTTGGGTAGGTGAGGAGGCTCTGGGAATAGGTGAAAGAGGGAAAACCATGATCAGAATATATTATCTGAAAAAATTATTTTCAATTATATATACATATCTGTCTATCTATCTATCTATCTATCTATCTATCCATCTATTTATCTATCTATCTGTCTGTCTGTCTACGTATTTAAAGGAGAATGTGACTTTTTGACTTGATGTGATTTGCTTTGAGGAAGGGCAAGTGGCGCCTGTAACTACTATCTTTTACAAGAACCTGAGAAAAATACTGGCCTTGGCCTAAGCAAAAGTTAAAATATTAATTAGAGAAATATGTTCCCTTCCCTGTTTATACTTATATGAGTTCTAAAATTGTCCTACTAGAATTGTAATATAAACAAAATATAACTATTTTCTTTATTCATACTTTAGTTATTAATTTGAACAGAAAACAACAAAACAATCTCCTTTAGTAAAAAATTAACATTGATAGCAGCACTGCATCGATACTTTGTAATGCTTTTCTGCAGTGTTGGGAAGAAACCATTTCAGGGGAAGGAGACTTGTTATCATTTCAACACTGTGGACAGAGGAAGGGAAGAAGACTCATCCAAGATTTGAAATATGGTTCATGGTTGAGAAGGATGGTTCCATTTTTAATTTGCAAAAAATTAATTATGTATTTTTGAGAGCTGATTTTAATAATACCAATTTTTATGTTGCTGCTTTTCCTGCATGTAGAGTGAGGTGAGGTCTGGGGAGCAATGACCGCTCAGGGCAAAGTTGTATTCATTTCCTGGTGCTTCTCAGTCATAACTCCTGGGCATCCTATTGAAATAGTACAGAAGTTCTAAATTATTTCTTGACTGCTTTTCTAATACTTCAGTTCTTGAATAAGTGAATTAAATATATAGTAACATAAGTTCATGTACTTATAGGAAAAATAGAATGTTGAGACCTTGAAAATGTTTGAAATGTGTGAAAATAGTGTGAAAATGTGTGAAAATAGAAACTTGCAAACCAGTATTGGCAAGTTGGTGTTTCATAACTTTGGAATTTTAAATATATTTATAAATATGGAAAATTCTTATCCAAAGGATGAAAATGCAAGTCATAGAAATATATATATATATATATATATATATATATATATATATATGTATGTGTGTATATTTGTATGTATGTCCATATTAGTGAATGACTCATGTACCTCAAAAAGATCTTCTGCTGGGTTTTAATTCATTTCTATTAATGACCCTAAGGAGATGACTTAAGTGTGTCTCTGAATACTTGTAGGGCTTCATTGTATGTGTAGGACATTCTGTGGTGTCTGACAATACTTATTTTCACTCTTCTTAAATCATTATTTTGTTGTTGTTTCAGCCTTTCAGTACCATCTGAAAATATTTTTGTGTTCCTTTCAAATTCTTCTTAATTTCCTTTTCCTGAGTGAACAGTTTGCCCCAAATTCCTTAATGTGTATAAGTACCCCATGGATTCAAGGTAAAAAGTCTTGTCTCTGCAGTGCTATAAAAATACAAAGACCTCTGTTCTTAAATTAGAAAATGTGGACATTTTATATTAAGACAGTGTTGTAGAACATTTTTGGGAGGTTTTGTTTTTAAATTTTTGTTAGATGGAAGATCCCTTTGACATTTTCTTCAGACCCTCAATTTTACAAATAAAGAACCTAAAGCACAAAGAGTAAAGTTTTTTGTTGGAGCTACAACTAATTTGTTCAATCCACTTTCATAGACACTCAGAAGCTGCCTGTGGCAGTCAATGAAGAAGCATATTGAATGCCCCCCCCCCCCCGCAGCCTTCATGAGCCACAGGAAGAAAAGCAGTTTATACTTTAACTTTAGAGTTGACTCATTTTGTTTTTCATTTCTATGTCAGCACTGTATGCCTTAGTTTTGGTTCCATCTACTCAGTTATTTCATAGTTTTATTTATTTTTTCTTTTGCCGTGTAATCAGCCTGAAAACACCATGACCAAAACTGTTCCTGGAAACTTTCTTCTCTTGATCCTCTGGATGAATTTGGTTCCCTGTTGATTGACTGCTATCAGAGCATGCCCTCAGAAATAAGAAGACAATTTTCACAGCTTCCAGAACGACTTTATGTAGTTTTGCAGAGTTAAAAAACCTACATTATATGAACAAACAGTACATTTAAAACAAATAAAGCAAAAACTTGCAGAACATGTCCAGTTCTCTAAACCTGAAGTTTTCAGAATAAGTTATGAGTGTTTGCTAAGCTGTGATTATTAGCAAAGTGTGGAGAGAAATTAATTCATTGACATTGAGTTACTTGACGTTGCAGAGTGCTCATTTCCTCATGTTCTTGCTGGATGTTAAGGGTTGTGTCTTTGGGAGTGATGTTGAGGGAATTCTGACTGCCAGATATGAAAATTCTCACTTGGTATTTGTTGGTTTTGGTTTTAAAAAGCAAGCAAAAAATAGTAATAATAATAATAATAAGCAAGAAAAGCAAATCCTTTGTTTTGCTCATTGCTGATGCGATTTCTGGGTTAGAAGAATAAGATAGAAAGTAGAGTGCTTTTTGTCACGCTTGATGCCTCTCGACTAGATTCTGAGCTATTTCCTGGAAGGAGGTGGAACACACAGTGGATTAGTAGGAAAGCGGAAAGTGAAGTTTACTAATGACAAGAGAGCATAACTTGTTCAACTCTAGTGATAAAGACCAAATGGGCTATTGCTCAAGGTAAAGGTTGATAGATGGAACACGCCAGGGAAACTTGTGCAGGAGCACTTTGTCCATACCCTTGGGCATTCTGCAGCAGCTGCACGCAGCTCAGTGCTTTTATGTGTTAGCCTGTGGAAAGGATTTCGCTTCTGGAACACTTCCAGAGTGTTTAAGCGTAATGGACTTCATACTGCCCGCCTGGGCTGTATCCTGTAGAGCGCACTCAGCTCATTCTGTTTCAACTCCATTTTATCAGGCTCTTTATCCATTAATTTTCTTCTGACCTTGGGCATAAAATATATGCGCTTTTTATACTGCGGTGTTCTGTGCAGACAGAGGAATAGCATTACCAATCCATCACCGTTATGAATGACACAGCTTAAAACAAACACAGGTCAGAGACAGATATTTTAAGAGCAGATTTGTATTGATTCCATCAAAACATTGAGCTAAAAGGAAAAGGACTCTGAGACTATAAATGATGAAGCAAGTTTTGACTAATAGTCACAGTACAAAAGTCGACTTAAGAATATGCCTCACGGGCAGTCATTGGTAAGAAAGCAGCATTTTTTATTATTATAAAATCACACCTCCCTTAAGTATATTTATTACCATACTTTTAACAACACATTTTAGCAAGAATATGTTTCTCTCTCTCTCTTCAACTACTGAAATTTTTTGTTGTTGTTGTTCTTAAAAGGAATGGGGTATTTTTTATACTCATTACTCTTTATTAAGTTGCTACTTTTGAAATGTTTCAGCTATGTTATAGAAAGTGGTACTTGTTTGTTTTACAATTTAATTTTGATCACAACTGATTTTCAAAGAATTTGTATTATGGCAAAGTTGTTATTGCAACATAATTAATAATGATTACGGTGATTATTATCAGCATTATTATTAACAATTCTTATTTACATAGAGTGTCTCCTTGGTTAATATACTAAAATCACATTCCTGTCCAATTCTGTTTTCTGGCACATTTGTCAGTTGCCTTAGCTCTAAGCAGATAGCTAGATCTCAGTGATAGCAAGTGGTCCACTGTTCACAGAATGCTACACAAAATTGAAGAGATGTTCATCCAAGCAATTGGGATAGCATTTTCACCAAAACTTCACTGAGCACAAAGTTGGTTTGTGTTTTTGTTACTAACAATTCACTCTATTGCACAGGAAAATGTTCTGTGTGATATGAGCAGGTCTCTTGAACACTAGTGCTTAAAGAAAATAGGTCATGCATCATGTTAGCTACGATTTTAAAATGAGATAAGATAAATGTTCTTTGTTTTCCTGTGAGATATTTATAACTGAGATATTTATATAGATAGTGAAAATGCTATCCCAATTGCTTGGATGAACATCTCTTCAATTTTGTGTAGCATTCTGTGAACAGTGGACCACTTGCTATCGCTGAGATCTAGCTATCTGCTTAGAGCTAAGCAACTGACAAATAACCAAATAGTTATTGCTTAAAAACTAACATTATTTGTTGCCGCCTGCCTATAATTTCAGCACTTATGAGACTGAGACAAGAGGATCATCATGAGTCCAAAGTCAGCCTGGGATATGAAATTAGACCCTGCTCCAAAAACAAACTCAGAAAACAGTATTAATTAATAATATGCCTAGCTTTGCACTTAATCTACCTTTCTCTTATTGAGATTATGGTAGCAAGAGTGTGTGTACCAAACTGTGTTCCCTTTGTATGCAGAATGTACTCTAGAATCTGTCTCCCTTTCTTCCAGTAGGCATTTTCAATGCACTACTGAAAGTGTCTCATTATTGATAATTGCTATCTGGACTGTGTGGCTCTGTACTCAGACTCTTACTTCTGTGTTCAATGTGGATTGCCCATCAGGTTTCTAGTTAGTAATTTGCCCTTTACTTTTCTAGGTTTGTTTTAATGTATTTACAAGGTCTTCACTGAAAATTAGAAGCACCTACCCATAAGACAATGTTTTCCTCTGCTGGGTCTGTCAGCAACACCCTGCCATTTTCTCTCCTTTTAATTTCCTCATGAGTACAATTTCATGTCACTATAAGTTGCTTCCTCCTCCATTCTCCCTCCCAGTCTGTTTTACCATTACACTTTACATATAAAATACCTAACACCAAAGTTTGTTCTGGGAGTTAAGCACTAGTGAGGGAAGGATTTTAGTACAGCATATGAAATATCTGAGGACCAGACAGCTCTGTGTCCTCTCCTCTGCCACCTGTGTACACAAGAGGAGGAAGCTTCAGTCTTTTCTTTTTTTAATAGAGTCTCCCTTTGAGTTGTTCATATTCTGATAGAAGCCAAACATCTCCATTTAAAAGTTTTGGTATATAAAATGTCACCATATCACAAAACTTCTAAGAGTTTCCACACTGACCTCCACACACAAGTGAACTATATTCCGTTTACTCGGGGTGGCACAGGGAGAAGACACTACTAACCCTGCAGCTGTGATACACAAATTTTGTCTTTTGCACATGGTTAGTAAAACATTTTGTAGAACACTTTGAGATTGCATGTGGTATACAGCATGAAATCAAAGTGTTTTGCCTTTATTTCTGAGTCATACCCTGAAGATATTCTGTATTCTATATATGCAGGTATTCTAAAAATCTCAAAAAATATTAAAAGACCAAAATATTCTAGAAAAATAAGGAATTGTCAAACTTTGCACAAAAGAAAACACCAGACTTCCATGGATTATATACAATTGAAATCTGCATTTTTTTTTTTTGTAGTAGTAATATAAAAGACGTAAAACTCTTACAATGCTTTGTTACAGAATGCCAAATTAACTTTTCTTTATAGACTTTGGTTTGGTCCTTAAGAGTCAATATTGATACAATCTGTTTTTTATTTGTTTTGTCTTACTCTTATTCATTTTAAAATTAAGTTCCATTTTCAAGTTAACATTTTAGGCTATCAATATCACATATTAAAATGCAAAGGTGCTTCAGTGGTGGTCTTCTAACATTCATTTTTCATGTGTTTATAAAAGAAACATTTCCATTTGTTTGTTTGTTTGAGATAAGATATCTCTACATAGCCCTGGCTGTCTCGGAACTCACTCCATAGACCACATTATCCTTGAACTCTCAGAGATCCGCCTGTCTCTGCCTCTCAAGTACTTAAATAAGGCATGGGTGCCATGCCCAGCAATGAAAATATATTTTTTAAAACATAATTCCAAAATGTTAAAAATAAAATTCTTCACATAATTAAATTTTTGATAGCCCACTTTCCTTTTTATTTAGGTGTACGTGTGTAGGCCTGAGTGAGTTTATGTGAAACATAGAGGCCATAGGGCATTGTATTCCACTGGAATTAGAACTCAGGTAATTTTGAACCTCCATGTGGGTGCTGGAAACTGAACCCAAGTCCTCTACAAGAGCTAAGTGCTTTTTAACATTTGAACCATTTCTCCAGCCCAAAATTTCATTTTATATGTCTTTTAATTTAAAAATAATGAGTTAAAAATACATCCTGAAATATTTTGCATTAAATTTTCAGGAATAAAAATGTATTTTAGTAATGCTACTTGTTAATCTCAGAGATGGGAAGAGTAAGACCACTGACACAATCATTATGGCCAACTAATTCAAGGAAGCAATTAATTAAAGCAATATTTTTTATTTGTTTACATGGGCTACCTCCTGTAATGTGAGTTAAAAGAAGTCAGCATTGGATGTGAGGAGAATGGCTTTCTAGAGCTCAGGGGTTTTCAAATGAAGGAAATTAGGCTGGGTTACAGGAGCAGATCATAACAGGTGGTCAAAACAAGATAATCACAAGAGGTAGGCATAATAAGGTTATCATAAGAGGTCATAGAACCTTTTGAAACAAAGGCAGAGTTGCAAGATGGTTATAAATAACTTTTGAAACAAAGCCATGATTGCCATTCCTGGGACAGCCAATACAGAACCATTTGTAGTTAATGTTTCAGGTGGTGCATAGTGCAATCCTTGGGAAACAGGTTAGTCATAAACAAGAATGAACCTGGCTTGTCTTTTTTTTTTCTTTACTATAAGATGGTTTTTAAGCCCAAGATGGACAGAGGCTGGTTCTTCATATTCCATTATTCAGGAAGATGCAAATAGAGAAGTACGCTTGATTCTGGGTCATGAGGATTTAAAGTGTATGTTGATATATGGATATTTTCTCCTGAAGTGTTCTCAAGGCTCTTAAGTCTTTTTGATAGTAAAGTATTGGAAAATGAGTTACTTTTTTTCTGAGGTCTATTTTAACTCCCAGTTCGTGTCTTATTTTCAATTCCATGGTGTACAGGTACGCAGTCTACTCTGGTTCCGTGGTGCACAGTCTCTGGTTGGAGATACTCAGGCCTCTTTACTTTCATGCCTTCACCTGGTATAACCATTTAGCCCTGTGGTAGTGTCCTCACTACATTTAGGGCGTCACCCTTTAGTGTTGCTTCTCTGGGTGGAGTACCCTTTTCAGAAGGGCTTTCTACAGTCCCAGACATGCTATGTCAGGGCTAAGACCCTGGGCACACTGATGCAAGCTGTGGCTTTACTGTTAGGATTGTGACTAAAACAAAAACCCTAAGACACAATGAGGAAATGAAAAAAGATAGAGAAAAAGAAAAAAAAGATATTGCCCATTCTCATTGCATGCATTGAGCCTTCCCACATTTCCATGATTAATATAAATATGAAGTGTCAGTAGATACTGAGTTTGACTACATGGGATTTTGCAAAATCATTGTAAAATCTCTAAATTTATCTTTTAGACAACATTTTGGCTGCTACATTTTTTCTATATTTAGCAACATTCCATCTTCATCTTCAATTTTAAAAATTACATTTATTCATTCTTAGAGTGTGGTGTGTGTGTGTGTGTGTGTGTGTGTGTGTGTGTGTGTGTGTGTGTACACATGTGTGAATGTGGTTATCATCTGACAACTGACAGGGATCAGTTCCCTTCCTCTACTCCGTAGGCTCTGGAATAAAACTCAGGTCATCAGACTTGTTGGCAAGTACCTTTACACACTGAGCCATTTCTCTGACCCTTCACCTTCATTTTGCTATCATTGCTATCTGAATTTTAATTTCACTATTCTAGCTTATTCTAAAAGTCATAAAGGGAAAGGAAACAATTGCTCATAAAGTGTTGTACAGAACCTTGGCCTTCAGGCAGTGTTATTTATGTGCTTCTTGTGGGACTTAATTGGATCTTAGAAGTGGTGCAAGGAAGGTAAGTGTTGTGCATGACTTGATTTTATTACATTAGAAAATTTCCTATAGTACAAATGGAAGTCCTGTAGCTAGTAGGCAAAAGCCTCTAATTGATGAGGGCAGGGGCAAGGCATGAGGGTAGAGGTCTTCTAATGAGGTGAATGTCCTATAGTGGCAGCTTCCACAGTACCTGGAAGATTCTCCATGGTTCAGCAGAACCATTTTTGAAAGCCTTTGTTTAATCCATAATGTAGTGCCAGGTCTGTGCTGAAGAAGCTTCAAGATAACCCTCAGAAAATGCACCCTGCTATCCTTGTCAATTGTGATATTTGGGTCTTGCTTTCTGGCCCTCTTGCAATTTTATTCTCTTTTAGAGTTGATGTTAGAGTTGTTTGGTCTTTTTTTGCTTTGATTTGTTTGTTTGAAGTACTAGAGATTGTACCTAGGATGTCCTGAATATTAGACAATTGCAGTCTAAGTTGTTGTTATTGTTTTATTTTGTTTTACAGGCATCTTGCTTACTTAAAGCAAGAGAATTTAGAATTATATATTGTTTGTTATCAATGGTACATTTTTTTAAAAATAGCTTTTAATGAAATGATTGCTCTTTTATTCACTCATAAAAATGTGTTGATTTGTTAAAATTAAGGTAAAGGGCATGAGGTGTTGATAAAAGGCATAGGGTGTTTAAGACAGTTAAGACATTAATGTATGACATGATAGTAGAAGGTCAGCAATAGGACAATAAGGACACCATTAGCGGGAGAAGGACAGGAGAGGCTAAGGGCTACACATCAAAGGAGTACATCATCAAAGTACGAAGCAAGCTTGAGCAAAAGTGCTGTTTATAATCCATTCTTATGCACAGTTACTGTTTGCTAATGAAAAATAACTCCGGTTTTGTGCTGATACAGGAAAAAAGCAAAGTCTTTTCTTTTTGTCCCTGGAATTTTCATTCAGGGACGGACAGTATGGCACTGAACATGAGCCATATGCCTGGGGTTATCCTCCGAATTTCTCCTTAAATAGACCTATCCCAGATGGAAAGGAATTTGCAAATGGAATGTTTTCAAAACATAAGACAAAAGCAAAGCTGGGCATGGTAGTTTACACCTTTAATCCTAGCACTCCTGAGGCAGAGGCAGTTAGGTTTCTGAGTTCTGGGCTAGCCTGGTCTACAAAATGAGTTCCAGGACAGCAAGGACTACACAGAAACATCCTGTCTCAAAAACAAGCAAACAAATAAATAATTGGGAGAAAGACTAAGAAGTGACTTGCTTGGTGCTTCATTCCAAGAAAACATAGCATATAGGCAATCTTTTTAAAAGGTATTAAAAAATAGATCTCTTGTAGTTTCTCAGGTCTATAACTTCCTTTACATATTAGAAAATTTCTAAATATTCTGTTTTGCTTGTTTTCATATTGAGTTTATAAATTAAGTTATAATTTTTCAGAACTTTTAATTAGTAAGCTATTTTTATAAATTAAGATCCTCCTTAAACAATTTTCTTTGATAGAAGACATGCGTGAGATTTTTTTTTTTTTTTCAGGGAATCTTTTAAGTATTGAGAGTTTTAAAGTCTATTCTTTAAGGGTATTTTATGGCTGCTTACTTTAAATAAATGGAACAAAATGGAGCAAGCCAACTTTTAAGGTGTGATTCTTTTTAATTTTTATCTTTTGAAAATAAATCATTACCAGACAAAGAAGGCTGTAGAAAGAAAGACCTATTGCTGAGGGGAAGGGAGATGTGTGCTAATTGGAGGATTAGCTTTCTAGGTGTCCTTCTAAGAGAGAAAGAGCAAGAGCAGTTCTCAAGCAGACTCTGAGAACCTCACCCCTCTGTCTTTCTGTTTCAGAAAGCTGCAGGCATTTGCATTTTATTCCTACATGTTATAATTTTAAGTAAGTATGAGTGTTTCTGCCTGCCTTATGTAATTTTGAGGACAATGGGAACCCTCTTCTGCAAATAGTGCTATTACTGAATAGTCATAGCCTATTTGTATGGAAGAGTGAAGGTTAGAGCAGGTAGCAGACCCCAAGTCCTCATAAGAGGAAATCAATAGTTTTGCATATGTGAGTTAAAGTGAACTCCATGAAGTTGGATGCTTATGAGTAGGAGATACTTCTAGATAGAGGAATGCGATTTCTGATATGAAAGGCAAAAAAAATGCTGATAAGACATGCTTTTTTTAATTACACTTTATTAATTTGTATCCCCCCATAAGCCCCTCTCTTCTCCCCTCCCAATTCCATCCTCCCTCCCCCTTCTTCACAAATGCCCCTCCCCAAGTCCACTGATAGGGGAGGTCCTCCTCTCCTTCCTTCTGATCTTAGTCTATCAGATCTCATCAGGAGTGGCTGCACTGTCATCTTCTGTGGCCTGGTAAGGCAGCTCTCCCCTCAGGGTTAGGTGACCAAAGAGCAGGCCAATCAGATTATGTCAGAGGCAGTCCATCTTCCCATTACTATGTAACCCACTTGTGCACTGAACTGCCATTGGCTATATCTGTGCAGGGGTTCTAGGTTATCTCCATGTATGGTCCTTGGATGGAGTATGAGTCTCTGGAAAGACCCCTGTGTTCAAATTTTCTGGTTCTGTTGCTCTCCTTGTGGGGTTCCTGTCCTCTCTAGATCTTACTATTTCCCACTTCTTACATAAAATTTCATGCACAGTGCCCAATAGTTGGCCGTAAGTTTCAGTGTCTGCTTTAATAGTCTGCAGGACAGAGCCTTTCAGAGGCCCTCTGTGGCAGGTTCCTAGGTTGTTTCCTGTTTTCTTCTTCTTCTGATGTCCATCCTGTGCCTTTTGGGATGGGGATTGAGCGTTTTAGTCAGGGTCCTCTCTCTTGATTAGTTTCTTTAGATGTACAGATTTTACTAGGTTTATCCTATATTATATGTCTATATGAGTGAGTATATACCATGTGTGCCTTTATGCTTCTGGGATAGCTCACTCAGTATGATCATTTCCAGGTTCCACCATTTACCTGCAAATTTTATGATTTCCTTATTTTTCATTGCAGAGTAATACTCCATTGTGTAGATGTACCACAATTTCTGCATCCTTCAGTTGAGGGGCATCTGGGCTCTTTCCAGCTTCTGGCTATTACAAATAAAGCTGCTATCACCCTTCACAAAACTAAAGTCCAAGTGGATTAAAGACCTCAACATAAAACCAGACACATTAAATCAGTTAGAAGACATGTTTTAAGAAAAGCTTGGGAACACACCTGAGTGTGTTGAGAAAATGGTGATGGAAAAATGCTAGTGTCTCTTGAGTTGTAATCACATAAAGAGATTAATTGGACAGTAACTGAATATTAACATATTTGAACAGCTCCTAGAAGTTATATTTACAGAGGTTTGCTAAGGTACTAGCAGTTTTTAATTCTATAGAAAATTGAGCCTCTTGTCTTTTAAAGAAAACATGCTTGGGGATGTCAGATTTATACTGAAAGATTACCTTCTCTGAAAAAGTCATTCAAAATAGTGATGTGATTGTGAATAAGTTGAAGCTGATCTAGGTTAATAGAGGTAGGTACAAAGGACTCATGTCTCATAGAGACCCATTCCTCTGACTTTATTCTTTCTCTACACAGCCGGAGAAATTATCTGATGTTTTCTTTCATTTGTGTTTACAAAAGATGATGAATCTACCTTTTAAAATCAGGTAGTTCAAACTTGCTTAGTGGCTGTTGCCTCTAGTAATATAACCATCATTTTCTTTTAAGGTGATCTCGGAGTGGCAGGAATACAGGGTTGGAAGGTGATGGCCGCTCTGTGCTGTTAATAGGTGCTGTGAATGTGGCAGACAGAAGGCCTCAAAGTCACTGAATAGAGAAAGAAGAAAGAAAGGAGGGAAGGAAGGGAAGAGGGAGGGAAAGAAGCAAGGAAGAATGAAGGATAGAATGAAGGAAGAAAGAAAGAAAATAATTTGGAAGAAAGGCAGGCAGATAGGCAGGCTGACAAGCTTGCTTTACAGCATTCATGATATCCATGAGGGAGTCTTTCTTTAGTATTTTTCAGATTGCAATAGGCAGATGCTCCCCAAGGTGTTGATAAATGTCATTCACGATAATGCAGCCCCTCCAGAATACACAGTACACTTGAACTTGATAGATTTTCCTGAATAACTAAACCATTGAAGAAAAAAATATTGAGTAAATGATTAAATATATGATGTGAAGAGTTTAAATTAGCCTGAGTATAACTCCATTTTGAAATAAAGATCTTGACTGGGAACTGAATTCAGGGACCAGGAAATATTACAGAATGTACACCTGGCAGAGAACAAAGTTAACACTCCTAGCAACAGCCTCCAGAAATAATGCAGAATAAATGCTTCATAGAAAATAGAGACCTTCTACCTGACAATAATCAGTGAGAATCAGTTGAGAATTGGGTGGGAAAAATTCTCCCCAATGTTTCAGATATAGTTTAGAAAAATACCCATTGTGATTATATGCCTTAGTCATTGTGATGGTGTGTCTCTGAAAAAGGTCAACCCACCCTGCTTAACTTCAATTTTAATTTATTGCCTGCGACTGTCAGCCCTTCATCAAATATTGGGAGAACCCACTACAGTGTTTGTCAAATTTCCATGGAGAAGTACAACTTCTAAATATCTATTTAGAGTGACATGACTAGTGCTCAATGTCTTAGTCTTCAGAAAGGATTAATCCATGGAATCAGACATTGAAGAATAACACAGTATCCTAGAATGAACTTTGAAATCTGCACACTCATGAATAAGCGAACTTAATTAGCTTGGTTGTCAGACCTCATTTGTGAAAGAGGCAAGTTACATGAAAAATATCTGATTACTGCTAGCCTAAATGTTGGGTGAGTCATCTGTTCCCTGTAAAGCATTTTAAATGCTTACTGTATTCTAAACATATTATGAGTTTCTTGACTTTAAAGAACTCATATTCCATTGGAGATTATACATGAGTACAAATATATTCATTCGAAAACCTGTCTAACAAGTACCATGATACTGTTTCCTAGAAGAATGTTGGATTCTGTGCTGGCAGACTTTCCCTCAATGTGTGCTCAGCAGTGGAAGGAAATGCTTTCATAGACCAGAAAACTGAAGTTTTCTTAATGAAGAGTGAAATGTCTTATTGCATTATGGGACTATGTAGGTTGGCACTGTACTCGTTTGAAAATGGGAATGAGCAGAATGGTTATGATGATGGTGATGATGATGACGATGATGATGATGACAACTACCGATGTAATTGATTCCCTAGCTGTTCCCTAAGTAACATATATGTGGGAAGTTGACTACAGATCATAGCATCATCGTTGTTTTAGAAAGAATAGAACAAAGGAAAGTAAGAAGAACTTTAATGTCTGCACAAAGGGACATCATTCCTTGAATCCTTCTGCATTGTTTTGTCACATTTTCCTGGTTATGTTTCTTAAAGTGAAACATTCTTTTTATGTCACTGTTCTGCTATTATCATTTAGGTAAGGGAGACATTACTTGTGACTAAGAAAGCCTGAAACCTGGAAAGACTAGTTGAAGAAAATAGCATTTAGGTAGAGTCATACAGATATTACAAATCTGTATTGATGAGAGCATTCAAAGATGAGTAAGATATTTTTAACCCAATCTGAAATTGTCTGAACCATTTGTAACAGAAAGCCTGAGTCTGGAGACTTCTTTGATAACTAAATTAACATTTAGCATTATTAAGCCATTGAAATGATCACCAAGAAGAAATTAAATGGTTGGAGAAGTCTATTTTCTCATATCTTACCATCTCCTAGCTTACTGAAATGGGTGTGAGTAGTTTTTGGGTTTTTTTTTTTTTTTTTTTTTTTTTTGCCCATTTTTTCATTTATCCAGTAATTCTATGTACTTAGCATATTTGAAGCTCTGTGCAAGGTTCTGAAGATACCACATGAGTGGTGTAATTCTGTGTTCCAGAAGCCTTTCTTGGAATTACTTCTGGTTTACTCACATCTCTGCTTTCAACTTCTATGTTGCTTAGAAATGGAGACACAGATATTGGGAGCTCACTTTCCAGGCCTGGTTGTTTTAATAAACTCTTTTTCAGTGGGGCCACTGTCAAAACAGTTTGGCTTCGTTAGTGGCTTTTTCTACTATTAATCTCACTATTTGAACAGGAAGATAAGGGCTATTTCTCCAAACTGGCTGCTCTGTTTTGTAGGTACAAGAAGGAATGACAGAATTGGACTTGTTACTGCTATAGGTTGATAAAAGGTGATGCTTTGGCTATCTAACTTCTTGAAGTAGAAATCTACCAAAACCAGAGTAAGCAGTCTTCCCAGCCTGGCACCCACTTCAGATCTAAAAACAATACAAACAAAACAATCAACAACAAAAACGCCTCTGCCAGACAGTCTGTCCTAGCCTATGAGTGAAACCTGGTATATACATTTTGCATCCCATGTATTTTTTTTCCAGAGAAAGCATTTTCAATTCTTCTTGCACTGTTGATTTTATTCTATGCCAGCTTACTTGCAAGCCCCAGTTTATAACCTCCACATATTTGATCTATTATCATTCACAACTAGTCCTAAGGCACTTGAAATTTCATAAAGTTTTCCTTGTTTTGTTTTTATTTTTTTTCCCGCTTTCTCTGCAAACAGCACTTAATTTGTAGCTTTCTATTTCTGTAGTATACATTGGTTTCCAGAGATTCACATTTTCCCTTACTATTATTTGATGACTAAACCTCCCCCTGTTGTTTAAGGCATTCTTCTTATATACTGTGCAATAAATAAATAAATAAATAAATAGTCAGGAATTTGAAGCACTTTCCAGTATATTTACAAGTTTAAAGGTCTAATTGTTGAAAATAAAATTGTTTTATTTGCTTATCCTCCTCATTGTGGCTAGGTCCTTTATAGGATTTTGATGTCAAAGAAGACAGTGATAGTTTTTAAAACATTAACAATCAAAATTGTATCCATGTATATTTATACAGTGCTGGGAGAAGAAACAGCTTAGGAACAAGTGTTTCTGGGAAGACTGTTCATGCTGAGATCTTTCCCATCCATGTCTAACAGAATGGGGAGCTCTGAATGTTCTTTAAGAAGATGAATGTCCTTTTAGCAGGTAATGAGTTCAGAGCCTGCTTAGTGACCACATGTGATTCTCACAGGAAAATGTTAGGCATCAGTATTTCATGGAAGAGTCACTTTTTGTACAGCCAATGATGAGCATGAAAATGGCTTCAGTGGCTATTCATTATTCAGAGGGCACCTGTCTTGAGTTTGTCAGTGTAACACTCTCACTTGCTTCTCATTCACCTTCCTGTAAAATTTTGTGCTCAGGTCCACTGTGGCTACGTCATAATTATGCTAAGTAGGAAACACATTTCATTGTCATAGTCTGGTCTTTCTATGTTACTGTGTTTTTATTTCAATGTTTTTACGTAACTCTATGCTTATTTTCAATAGAATATATTTGTGCAGTGAAAACACTGATGTTTTACATATAAATTTTGCTAGACTGGTGACATCCTTCAACTTTATTATTTAACATATTGTTAGAGTATGAAAATAAATGTGTTTAATTGGTTAATATTGGTTTTATTAGTGTTTTTTAAATAAAACATTTTAGCCTCTTTCTCTAATAAGCAAATATATACTAACCAACATACGTACATACTCACTTGGATAAATGTAATTTTCCAGAGAGTCTTGCTTCATCAAGAACAGTGTGACATAACTTGAATGTTAACACTTAGTTTGCTTTTTGAAGATCAGTGAATAGAACCTGATTCATACTCGTCAAACTTTTTACCAATTAGCTAAACCCTCAGGCCTTGTCTTATCTTTTATTTTGGCAAGGGTTCTAACAAGATTACCCAGATTGATCTTGAATATACCTTAAAACCCAGGCAAAACTGGTAACTTGGTATTCTTTTGTTTTGGCTTCCAGAGAGTAGCTGGGATTATAGGCTTCAGCCACCAGGCCTAGCTGAATGTTAACTTTTAATTAAAGAAGAGCCATTGAAATACTTATGGTATGTATATCATAGACATGATATACAATGCATATTAAAGTCATTTAAATAAGAGTGCTCCCCCGGGTTCATATATTAAATGTTTAGTCATCCAGCAGTGGCTCTACTTGAGAAGTATTAGAAGGTATGGCCTTATATGAGTAGGTGTTGCCTTGTCTGGAGAAATTTCATCACTGTGAGTAGCCTTAAAAAGTCCAAGCAAAGAGCCATCCCCTTAGTTCATGTCAGAGACAGTGCTTTCCCGAGCAGCAGCCTTAACCAGCCACAGAGGAAGACAGTGCTAAGCTGATGATAGGCTAGGGTCAGATGGAAGGGGAGGAGGTCCTCCCTTATCAGTGGGCCTGGGGAAGGGCATGGGAGGAGAAGAGGAAGGGAGAGCAGGATTGAAAGGAGACGAGGGAGGGGCCTATAGCTGGGATAAAAAGTGAATACATTGTAATAAATTGAAAAAAAAAAAGGTGCAAGCAAAGTGGAGTAGCTCTCTTCTGATGCCTGCAGATCTGGACGCAGAACTCCAGGATACTTCTCTAGCACCAGGCCTACCAGTGTGCTGCCAGGCTTCCTGCCACAATGATAATGGACTAAACCTCTGAAAACTATAATCAAACTCCATATAAATGCTTTTTTTATTTTGTAAGAGTTGTTGTGGTCATGGTGTTTCCTCACAGCAATAGAACACTCACTCAGATACATGTATATGCACACTTTTTTGTTGTTGTTGTTGTTTTAGTTTTAACTGATATAATGAGCTACGTTTATTTGAGAGTAGAGGTTTACTATGTTTGACATTTGTATGAATTTGTTACCTCCTCATCTTTCTTGTGATCTTTCTATGCTGGCTCTGTTATAGTGTGGACTCCAGCACACTTTTCAGGCTATCATTGCTCTGTTTTCTGTTAGTATAGAGACAACTCTGACATGGGATACACCAAGCCTTTAATCTCTATGGCTGGAATACAGACACACCTTTAGTACACATTTAATCCCAAACAATGTTATCTAATTGAGGGGTAGACAAAGTAACGAATCAGAGAATTTTTTCTTCTTTTTTTTAAATTTTATTAATTACACTTTATTCACTTTGTATCCCCCCATAAGCACCTCCCTCCTCTCCTCCTGGTCCCACAGTCCCTCCCCCTTCTTCACAAATGCCCCTCCCCAAGTCCACTGATAGGGGAGGTCCTCCTCTCCTTCCTTCTGATCTTAGTCTATCAGTTCTCATCAGGAGTGGCTGCATTGTCATCTTCTGTGACCTGGTAAGGCTGCTCTCCCCTCAGTGTTAGGTGATCAAAGAGCAGGCCAATCAGATTATGTCAGAGGCAGTCCCTCTTCCCATTACTATGTAACCCACTTGAACACTGAACTGCCATGGGCTACATCTGTGTAGGGGTACTAGGTTATCTCCATGCATGGTCCTTGGTTGGAGTATGAATCTCTGGAAAGACCCCTGTGTTCAAATTTTCTGGTTCTGTTGCTCTCCTTGCAGAGTTCCTGTCCTCTCCAGATCTTAATATTTCCCAATTCTTTTATAAGATTCCATGCACAGTGTCCAACAGTTGGCCATAAGTCTCAGCATCTACTTTGATAGTCTGCAGGGCAGAGCCTTTCAAAGGCCCTCTGTGTCAGGTTCCTAACTTGTTTCCTGTTTTCTTCTTTTGATGTCCATCCTCTTTGCCTTTCGGGATGGGGATTGAGCATTTTAGTCAGAGTTCTCCCTCTTGATTAGTTTTTTTATTTGACAGAATGATTCAGAAAGGAGTTAAAGAGGAGTTTGGGCAAGAACAGCTGAGTTGGGCCATCCAGCATGAGTTCAGAAAGAGCTAGAGAGAGTGAGTTTATTTCACATTTAGTAAGTAAGTAAGGAGGTGGAAACATTCTAGGCTGAAGTTAGCATACAAAGGCTGGAAGCTGAAGCCTTCAAGGTTCAAGTTAGAACAGAAGATTAGATTGTACAGAAGCTAGATACTTCTTAAGATAGGTAGAACAGAGAAACATTCTGGGCTCAGCCCAAGCCATACATTTTACAGCTTGAGTACAGCAATTCATCTCATCTCTTCATCTGAGGAAATAAAAACTACATTTACATCTGACACTTAATTTTTATAGTCTATTTGGTGTAGTAGTAGCATTTTGGTGACCTGATGTGCTTTTTCTTTTTTCTACTTGTTTGCATATTTTCAAACACTGTATTTTCCCTTAATTTGATTGTTCATTTAACATCCTGAATAAAGCCCCTCCCCTGCCGCCACTCCCATTCTGCCTTACAAACCCTTGCCCTCATTCTTCTCTCTCCTTCTTCCCTGAGAAGTCTATACTTTTAAACCACTCCACTATAGTTTTACTTTTGCTGAACATCTAGCTGAGGTACAGAAGCATTACGACATGTCCACTTTATGAGCTGAGAACTATGAATGTGGGCAAATACAAACCTGCAAATTACTCAAATCAGGAAAAGCTTAGTTTTATTTTATTTTTTGAGATTCTAATTTAGTAATCTATATGCTGCATCCATCTATATGTCACATGCTTCTATATGCTACATTTATGTCTTGAGCATGTATGCTATAGATTACAAAGACAGTGCCAAAAGGTTGATCACACCCAGTTGATTGTTGAAAGGACAACTTTAGACATCCCATTCATTCTTCCTATGATATACACACTGCACAGACTGTGGCTGGGTGGAGAGGAGATCATGCATTCCTTCCTGAACATTTCATAGAAGGAATACATTCTTGACATTTGAATCCATGTATCACAACCACTGCAAGTTGTAAAGAGAAGGAATACCTTTGCATTTTTATTTGCAATTGAGATAAAGTACTATGAAGAATTTATCTACCTTTTGAATCCTCCCTATTAACAGTAAAATGAAAGAACAGATTTATTTATAGGTCAAGGTTTTATCTTGAGCACTGCAGAACAATTTTAAAGAATAGCATCAGGCTTTACTCTGAGAATAGGGGCTCATTTTACTGTTTTTGAGGGATAGTTTGAAGCTTGTGACAGATTACTAAAAATGTGTGTTCTTTCTTTACATTCTGTATTTATGTCTAAAATTGATGAGTGGACTTTATACAGCTCTATTAAAGAGATATATGCAAACTCACCTATACATATATATCTTATATCATGTAATTACATATTGATTACTCTTAATATTAAGAACTTCAGACATTGTGAAAGAGAATACCTACAAATTTATTGCTCTATCATCTATTATATATATATATGTCCTCCATCATCTAATTTATCATCTAGATCCTAGACATTTTTCATTTATTCATCATGTATAGTCTGTCTTTATCATATATATCTACTTGTCTATTATCATCTAATCTAATTAATCTATCATTTCTCACCCCCATATCATGTAACTCTCTGTGATTATCATATGTACTTTAAAATTATGTTTCAGCTCTGTTATCTACCATGTATATAAGCTTTCTATATCGTCTCTCAATCATTTATTTGTCTATTATCTATCTATCATCTGTCATTTATTTTTCTGCCTTTCTGTCTGTCTAAAATTTATTTATTTTTTTTAATTTTATTTTTTTCTTATCAGTTACATTTTATTAACTCTGTATCCCAGCCGTGTCCCGATCTCTCATTCCCTCCCAGTCCCTCCCTCCCTCCCTCATCTCCACCGTACCCCTTGCCAAGTCCACTGATAGGGGGGATGGTTAAAATGTATTTATCTGTGTTGCAGGATATTTGATCTCATTGTGAGCCTGATATTGTGAACTATAAAAACCTATTTCTTGTTTGGTGTGGTTCAACCCTAACACTCAGCCTTAATCCAATATCTTTCTGTTTATTGTAAACAGGTGATTATGACATGGCTCCTTCCTAGCACACACGTTTAATCCAAGAGCTTTCTATACACAGGATTTAATAAAGTTAACCCTAGTCAAGAGGTAGAGCAAGAAACCAGTTGAAAGGGATTTAGTAGAAAGGAGGGTCTTTGAGAGAAGATTATTTAAGACAGCATGGAGAAGAAGGAGCTCTTCTGCTCTTTAGCTTTTTGCTTTTGGCTTTTTGCTATTGGCTTTTTCTTCCTGGGCTATCAGCTGAGCTAGCAAGTTCTGGCCTTAGGCTTTTGGCTTTTGGCGTTAGGCTTTTTAACCTTCTGGGACATCAGCTGAGCCAGAAAATCACTGGGTGCTTTCTCTGCCTTTCTGAGGTAAGAGGCTTTTGCCCCATCATCTGACTCCTGAATCTTCACTGGTAAATCGAACAGTTTGGTATTTTCGTTTTTTTTTTTTTTTTTTTTTTTTTTTTTTTTTTTTTTTTTTTTTTTTCTTTTTTTTGTTTTTTTTTTTTTTTTTTTTTTTTTTTTTTTTTTTTTTTTTTTTTTTTAGCCTTTAATGGCTGAGTCACCTCTCCAGCCCAATTTTCATTTTTTATAACAACATTTGGCACCCAATGTGTACTCATTTTTTTAATCTAGATTATTTGCTTCCATTACCCATTTTGAATTTTTAAAATTTGGCTGTGTTATTAATGAAGTTTTAATTTTTGTCGTAAACAAATGCTTAATTTCATTCCTCAAGAGACTTTTCAAATTCATGTCATTTTATAATATCGTATATCTACATATACATTATAATTTGTTGAACTATTGTTTTGAGAGATGTTAAAGCTTATTTTGCTATAGCAAATCCACCAAAAGAGAAGAGCTTGTAGTATCTCGTTTCTATAAATTGAAGCAGTTTTGGCTTCATTTTCCTTGCCTTTCTGCTGTCTTGCTTGCCTGTGGATTGTGGACTTTCTCTTGGAAATCCCTATTAGTGGGACAGCTCAAGAAGATGCCCTTTCTTGAAATCGATACACTATTACTTTGTTGAAAATACAGAAATGGTTTCAATAGACTGTTCTGCAAATTAATGTTAATTGATCTAGGCAGACCAAAACACTTTATGGAGGTGATCATTTATACTGAGAGCGCACTTCCAGGCTGGAGTGATGTGTGGTGCACTGACTTCACATAGGGCTTGTATATGAAATCTGTGAGAGTTGAACTGTTCAGCTCTTAGCTCTACAAACAGCTGTCCATTGAAATGTTCTGTGACTGAGATTCAGGCACTGGAGTTGTTCCCAACATGGTCTGGGTATATGAATGGAGAAGTGCATTTGTTGGATATCTTGTTCTTGAGAATTAAAAATCTATTACCTTATCCTTACTGTGAGAACATCTGGAAAAGATGCCACTGCTTTCTCCATTTAAATTCAACATCATCAACCTACCCCTCTAAGAAAGTTTTTAAATAGTAAGCCATTAAATGAAGTAGAATTTGATTTTGTGTCATATCTGAATTTTTGTGTCTTTCTTATTTTTTTCTTATTTTCTCCTTTAGAGAAATCAATTAAGTATTGTACCACCTCACTAAAATAATCTGGTTTAAAAATAATAAAACAAGAACTCAAACATATTATATTGTTCATAACTGCATACAGCATTGTTGGGCCTGCCATTCTGATTTAGAAAACACTGAATGTTTTTTGAATATTATTAGTTCTTGGAAGAACATGTCTTATATGTTTTCATATTTAACTTACTCATGGCTAATAATTTTGAAAAATTATATATTATTCTCAAAAATATTTAGTTTTAATCTTTGTGAAAAACCTTATCAATGTAAATTTGTGTAAATGTGTAAATTTGCAGTTTGGTTTTAATTTACTATTGTTTATAAGATAAAAATTACAGGTAAGACAAAGTTCACTGTATTGGAGCATTAAAATTATTGTGAGCTTTTACATGTTCTAATGAAAACAGACAGTGAAGACAGCAGGACTGCAATGATACCACTTTCTGGCCAGACAAGAAGTGCATGTGACAGCATAGCATTGCTGATGTACTAGGTTCAAGGCTTCTTATGACCTGACACAAAAATGCTTTAATTTCACCCTTCAGCAGTGCCAATCTGATATAATTTAATATGCCATTTCTGGGCTGTGTGTAGACCTGAAAATATTCATGCCAAGCAGGCCCTCTGAGAGATGCTGTTAAGAAGGTGAAGTTTAGTAGACCATTTTTTTGTGTGTATGTGAGTGTGCCTGTGTGTGTGAGAGAGAGACAGCTTTAAATTATTTTCAAAATTAGTACTTTTTAATGGAAACAACTTAAAACTTGTCACAGAATTTGAGACCCATTACAACAAGATTAATGAGAAAAAACAAAACAAAACCCACCAACCAACCAAACAAACAAACAAAAAGCCAGTAAAGTTATAGTGTGGCCTGGCTCTGAGAAGCTGAATGGCCACACATCCTAAAGAGAGGGAAGGAGAAGGCATTGCTTATACTGCTCTTCAGAATTGAATCAAGATTAGTAAAAGGGCACAGGTGACTGATGCATGTTTATTCTCGCTGCCAGAATTGAATGAAATCCAAATAGAGAGATGAGGAAGAAAATGAAGCATCCTTACTTGTTCCCATTTGTACGAGAAAATAGCCCAATATGGAGCCTCCTTGAGGTTGAGCCCCCAGCAGTTAAGGTTGAAAATGAGGAAACTTTACTAAAACGGAGCAGCCTGCTTCTTCTCCATGTACGATTTTTCTCATTGTCTTAAGTGTATTGCTGCTGTTACTAAATTGATTAGAGACACGCGCCCACCTCCTGCAGCAGATGTATAAAAAGAATAGTTATTAGTTTTCTAGACTCTATTTAATAAGCTATAAAGTATCTTCTAAGTTCATAAGGGCAGCATAAAATAAGCAAAACCAGCCACAGAGGAAGAGGATCCAAGCAGTTCTGATGAGACTTGATAAACTATGGGCGGATGGCAGAGGAGGAGAACTCCCCCTTTTAGCAGATTAAGGGAAAGGGATGGGCGGAGAGAAGGAAGGAGGGTAGGACTGGGAGAAGTTGGGGGAGGGGACTTCAATTGGGATATATAATGAATAAATTGTGAAAAAAAATTATCGAAAAATTAAGCAAAACTTAGTAAAATTGTATTATTTATATGTGTAAATACAAACTGATTTGTTAATGTTCCTTTCAATATTATAAAATTTTATTTTATAAACAAATATATTGGCTTTCAAAATAAGGTTAAAAAAGCAAATATACAGTACTGGAAAGTGTTTATTTCTAATAACCTGTGTTTATCGAGTAGTAACTGTATCTTGAATGCTTAGGCCCAGGGTTGACTGGAGTTTTGTCTCTTTTATGGTAGTCCTGCTTTCCCAAGCCACTGAATAAGCTTCAACATAACAATAGTATTGGAGTGCTTGTTCACAGGGGTCTAGGTTATTCCCTGCAGGCCAACTTCCTCCTTCACTTTCTTTTCACTAAGACTCTGGCCACAAACTCATGAACCCTCTCAATCTGTGCTAACAATCCTTTCTTGCTCACCTTTCTTTTTTGCAGTAGGCTTTGCTGGTGTGAAACGATGTGTAATTTTTTTATTTAAAGGGAGAAATCAAAGTATTGATTGATTAAATAAAACAGAATGAGTTAATGGAGAGGCGAAGCTATTTTATATAAGTGTAGATTTATTGGGAGGAGCAAGGGAAGGGAGAGGGAAGGAGAACATGTACTGGAAGAGAGAGCAGGAAGGGGAATAACTGGGGGCAAGGGCAGAAAGGGCAGAACCAAGATGTCTGGTTATATACATAATGAAAGGCCTCTGGGGAAAAGCCCTGCTTCTGGGTGGAGGCAGGGTATGGTAGTCACACCTCCTGGCAGGTAGGGACTTTAACAGGTACAGGAATATATGGACAAATGAAGGACCTTTTAGTAGCTTGTGTTTTTGATGTTCATCCTTTTCTTGTGCATTACATATGGTTTTGGTTTTGACACTTATACAGCTCCTTACAGTGCCTATAATCTTGTATTTGGGTTCGGTTTTGCTACCTATACAGCTCCTTACCAACCTAGTGGCTATAATGTCACATTTTTTCCAGCTTAGATCCTTTTGATTTTCACTTTTCAAAATGTAAGATTCATGTTACAAATAAGAATAAACATGTATAAACTCAGTCATAGTGAAGTTGAACTCTAATTTAGCAAATTCTACCTAGTACCTATCATAAAGGTAAACTCATTTCCTCTCCATTTTTTATTCTAATCTACGACTAGACTAGTCTAGTTTCTCATTATCTCCTTGGAGAAAATTGATTGCATAAACTATGTGTTTAGCAAATGAGTTAAACTAGTTAACTGAACTTCATACAGTACATTTCTTCCACCTAGCACAAGTTAAAACAAAGCAAATTGTTGCTCATCTTTTTCCTTTACCATGTAACTTTCCTCTATCTGTTCTACAGCGTCAAAGCAACTCTACACAGGTTGAGTTCCATCTGCTTACAAGGCTCTTTTTTGTTTTGTTTTTTCTTTGTCCTGCACTAATATTTCTAGAGGAGTACCTCCCCTATCTGTGGACTTAGAGAGGTGCATGGGAAGAGTTGAGGGAGGAGGGTGAAATTGGGAGAGAAGAAGGGAGGGGGTTACAGCTGAGATACAAAGTGAATAAATGTAATTAATATATAAACATAAAAATTTAATTTAAAAATACTTAACGAAACAGTGTCATAGTCTTTTAAACAGTTGATTCAGAGTCTGCATTAAATGCTGTTTATGAGTGATATGATACACAAAGGTACTAAACTCGTTTCAATTTGCACAACATGACAGCCATTTTGATGAACTTTTAAATTCCGTGTTTTAGCTCAGAAGTTGTCATACTCTGGAACAGGTTTAATGGTCTACCATGGCTCCCTGAGTGTCTGTGCTCATGCATTTAATGTAGATTGTGATTAGGTTATGGGAAATATTTTCATTTATATACCTTGGGTTCAAGAACGTATTTGCTCTGGCAATAGAACTAATTGAGCTACAACATGGCTTCAAAGTGTATATTAGGCGTTATCTTACATACAGTCATAATGACAGCCCTAGTACCAGTTACTTGCTGTAAGATATTCTCATGACCTCTCAATTGTCCCACCGTGGAGAGGTGCTGCTGCTGATGCCTTTGTCTAAATTCCTCACATTTTATTGAGACTTTGTTTTATAGCTCTCTGAGAAAAAGTAGACCCCCAAACCTTGAAAAATGTGTCATGCTCTCAAAGATTATCTTACCTTGGTCACCTCTGATATAGCAAGAAATAAACGTGCTCTTTTTTTTCTGTTTTGAAAGAGACACCAAAATTGTGCTCCAGTTTCTCTCAGGAAAGAAGCCATGTGTTTTCAAGGTGTTCTTCTTTCACATTTTGTTTATAGAAATGGATTGGCTTTGGGAGCTGCTAGAGCTGCAGCTGTTGTATGTCACCAGTCAGATGTAATACAAGGTTTCTTACCCATTATCATTAATGTACTCCTTAGTAAGGCATATGAGAGGAAGAACATTGCTCTTATTTGGGTCTCATCTATGATTTGAGGAAAATTATATTCATTTGATTAGTTCTATTTATGAACTTGTCTTTGATCATAACGTCAGCCCCTCCCATTTTTGTTTGACCTGTTCCATCGCTTGATTCTCTAGAGTATATATCAGTAAATGCCCTCATGTTTACCCCAAGCAGACAATTTATTGAAGTGGTCCTTAAAGTCAACTTTTTTGTCTATCCTCATTATGTTTGAATGTTATACCTATAAATTTAAGAAATTGTTGTTAGCATGTTGAAATAAAGCTAGTTAGTGATTTTCTTTCTTTTTTTGAATAATTAATTCAATTTACATCTTGGTCATAGGCCTCTCAATTCAATTGGCATTTCAAGATGGACTTGGTGATTGCTCTTTTGGTTTTGAATAATTGTTATGTCATTTACAGAATAAGCTCACTCTAAGACATTCTCATGGAGTGAATATTCATTTCATTTCCCAACATGGTTTTAGTGTTTCATTATGTCCTTAGTCTAAATAACTTGGCACAGGTCTAATGAGACAACAGTCAAGCACTAGACCTTTCAGGAGTCTTAAAAAAAAGAAGATGATGAAGAAGAAGAAGAAGAAGAAGAAGAAGAAGAAGAAGAAGAAGAAGAAGAAGAAGAAGAAGAAGAATCCCCAAATAAGTTGCATGTGTCATGAGCACCAGCAGATACTTCAGGAAACAGATCCAAACACAGATTTTGTTTCCTTCATGTAAATTCAGCTATTGTCAAGTGACTTTAAGACATGGCATGGTGCTATTTTAATATGAAAATGTCCATAATGCATATTCACTGTGTACTGCATCACTGAGGGAAGTTCAGTGCAGAGACTCAAGGGAGGAACCTGGAATCAAGGGGTGAAGGAGAAGCCCTGTAAGAGTGTTACTTATTGGCTCCCTTTTAATGGCTGGTTTACCTTATTTTCTTGTACTTCTAGGACCACCTGCCCAGGGGTGGCACTGCCCACCATGGAAAGGTCCCTTCCATATCAACCGCTAATTAAGAAAATGACCCTTCCTCTAAGTTGGAAGCATGTTCTCAGTTGTGATTCATTCTCAGATAGTGCTTAGTTTGAGTCTGTGACCATTGGCCAACAAGGACAGTTTTATAAAGAAAATTTATTCAAGTAAATTATGAACTTGGAACATACTTTCTACTTTCCACTACTGTTATTTTCATTGACTTCCCTCAGGTACTCTTATTTTCTACTTTAGTATCATGTACATATATAAGAATGGTTTTATGTGTTCACGTAAAATCTAGGCTCTACAAATGACAGCAAACTTGATGCATGGTATTTGTCTTTCTGAATCTGACTTAACTTTTCTTAATTTGGTGATGTCTAGTTATATTTTTTCCTATAAGCAACAAAGCCTTGTTAATAAAATTCCATCATATGTATAGACTATATGCAGACAAACCCCACACTTTATCCATTTATCCATTACAAAATAATAAACAGATTCTAAAACTTTGATACCATTTTTAGTGTTTCAAGAACCATTAATATATAAATATACCTCAGGTATATTGATTTAGAGTCCTTTTTGTAGAGCCAGGAGTGGTGTAGTTCATGTGCTAGTTTTATTTTTCAGTTTTAGTTTTTCGATCTTACTTAAATACATGAATGTGTTTCTTCCATATATGTCTGTACAGGCACCAAAGAGAGTTTAGTTCTCAGAGAGGCCAGAAGAGGGCTTTGGATCCCTGGAACTGGAATTACTGATGGTTACTTAGTGGCTTTGTTTGAAGAATTGAACTGAGGTTGTTTGGAAGAAGAGCTAGTGATCTTAACCACAGAGCCGTCTTTCCAGCCCCACACTTATACTTGTTTAAGAATTCCATACTGTTTTCCATATACTTTCCAAATGTGATGATATTTTTTATAGAAATTATATTGAGGACTCTGTGTATTTCTAATCACATATGTAGAGGATGCCTTGTTTCTCAATAGGTTATTTAGCTAATTCAATTTTTTGAAGGACATATAGCATTTGAGAACAAAGATGTATATTGTGATTGAAAATACATATATGAGCCTCAGAAATATCATATATTTATGTATAATGAGGTTTCATTGTGTAATCCAGGATGACCATCTAACTCTTGATTTCCTTGCCTCAGTCTCCAGATTGCAGGGATTTACAGAAATGCACAACTATACCTGGATCAGAAGGTTTTTTAAATTGTATCCCTCACATAATTCAATAATGTTACAGTGATAGCAAAAACAATAATTAAAATATCAAGTCTTTGTGTATAACTAATTCACGTCTGAAGGTCATACATACATTCAATCATTTAAAACACTTCAAATGTTAGCAATCCAGTATTCATATAAAACATGTATAGTAATCTCAGAGTCTTGACAATACACATTGGAAGCCTATAATTTTAAGTGTTTAAACTATAGGCAAACCTACAGAGCTTTATATGAGCATATGGCTTTATGCACAGATAAATAGATACATAGATAGATAGACAATATTAGCAAACATAGATGATTGGGTCTTTACTATCAAATGCTTGGAGATAAAATGAAAATTGTAAGGGACTTTTGTTTGTTTCTTTTATTTTCTGATGAGTTCCTGTTGGGTTTTGCTTTTAGCATGGTTCAGCTCAAGCTGGCAGTGCTCTTTGGGTTAGTATTATGCTCTCCTCCTGACTTTAATCTCCTCTTTGATGCTCACCTCAGGTTAGTGTGAATGAAGACTTGAGTGTAAATCTGCTAGATGAAAGTTTTGGGAAAGGTTGCTTCTCTGTGTTAGTGCACAGCTTGAAGCAAGAGTTAACAATAGCATCTTTCTTTTTGAAAGATGAAAAAATGGCTTAGTATCCTAATATTGGAAATTTTTGTCTAGCTCTCTTAACCTCCTTATTTTTAATATCATTTATTTAATCTATTTCAAATGGGACTTGTTTTTCATACTTACTGTTTAACTCTATCTCTATTTTGAGGTTGCATTGCTTTTCTCACATTCATTGCCTTACAAAAAAAGTAAATAGTCTTAGAAGTTTTATCTACCTTTAAAATATACAACTTAATAAAATTTATCTTAACATTGTTTTCATTATTTGATAAGAATAATAAGTGATATTATTCTATAGCTCATACTTAGCTTGATTTTCTTTCATTTTACTTTTTTTTAAAAGAAGGCTTCTATTTTATATGAAATAAGGAAATAAATATATTGTCCTGGTAAAACTAAATTCTTAGTCAAAATTCATCATAAATACCTTTTAAATTATTTAATTTATTCCTCTCTCATTTTTCTTTGTCTTTCTTGTTGTGATGTGGTCTCCCTATGGCTTCAGGATGGTCTCTGCCCTACAGCTCCTTCTGACTATGCCTTTTGATTTCGAGATGATAGATGTACATCACAGTGCTTGCCTTAGTACTTTCGTTTTTGTTGTTTTTATATTTTTCTTCAGTTGTTAGGTTTTTAGCAATTAAATTTGTTGTTTAAAAATTTTATTTGTGTCTGGTCTGATTGCGCTCTTTCCCTCCCCTATCTCCTTTTTACCTGCCAACACCCTCTCATCCCTGCAAGCCCTTTTCCCACAGGCTTTCCTTTTGTTTTGTTGGTGTCCCTGTGTGCTAAAACAGTACTGTCTTGGCTCACTCTTTGGTGGACTCCAGAAGACAATGACTTCATGTCTCTTAGCATGTATCAGTAGTATGTTGATTCAGCGTTAAACTGCAGAGCCCTGTGAGCCTCCCCCATCCATGTTTACTGGTAGGCCCATTATGTACGTCCAGTTTAGGCAACTGTGAGTTCAAGATGGCAATAGCCGTGTCATACACAGAAGATGATGCTTTGATGCTCATCTACCTATCCAATATCTACTCCTATGACATTGGGGTTATTTTCAAAATATTTGTGTCTCTGTCTATATCCTGAAGCTGTCTCTGTATATTTTCTTATAGTATGTCAAAATTTGGGATTTTTTTCTTTTTTTTAATTTTATTTTTGTCTTATCAATTACATTTTATTAACTCTGTATCCCAGCTGTATCCCGCTCCCTCATTCCTTCTCAATCCCACTCTTCCTCCCTCATCTCCACCCTGCCCCTTTCCAAGTCCACTGATAGGGGGGGCCTCCTCCCTATTCATCTGATCCTGTTTTATCAGGTATCTTCAGGACTGGCTGCAAAGTCCTCCTCTGTTGCCTAACAGGACTGCTCCTCCCTTGGGTGATAGCTCAGTAACCAATTGGTTTCCCATAGTAAGGGGAACAAGGACTATTTCTAACAGGAACTCAAAATTTGGGATTTTAAGTTATGGAGTTAGGCGTTTGTTTCTTTTTGGGGTTTTTTGTTTGTTTGTTTTTTGTTTTGTTTTGTTTTTTTAATGTAAGATAAATGATAGAGATCTAATTTCTTTCTTATTCAGGTTGATATAAGCATTTATTGAATATGCTTTTGCCTACTGTAATTTATCATAACTTTGTAAAAAATTAGCTTGTAAATTTGGTTCTCAGTCCCCTATTGAATGAAATCTGCAAGTTTTCCTCTGACCTCAACATAGGCACATCTGAATGCATGTGTGTGTGACATGTGCATGTGCCTGCATGTGAGCATGTGTGTATACACACCCACGATTTTTTAATAGGAGAGTTGGGAAATTAAGGAACTACCAATCTATACCATAAAATACAGATAAAATGATTTAAACTTGTAAAGTAATTAATGAAGGATAGGAAGGTGTCCATTTCAAGCAACTTGAAAGGCCTGTGAAAATTAGCACATAAGCACATATCTATAATCAATCAGTCACAGTGGAGGTCCCTTAGGAACTGAATGAGATAATATTTGGGGCAATAAAAAAAAAGAGTTAATCATTTCTGAATATTTACCTGACAAATGACCTTGGATTCAGTGCAGTTGATCTGCACAGTCCTTTCCTTGGAGAAACCAGTGTGATAAACTTTATGAAGGTTGTCTCCTTACTAAATAACATTTTGTTTTCATCAGAATGCCATTGTTTTGTTTGGAGTTGTCCTATGTTCCACAGTTTAGAAATGTTTCTGGGGAGAAACTTTATAGTTAATATTTGCTTTTTACTGAATTATCCAGACCAAAATAGCTTTTCACATGCATTTAGGAGGGACACTGAAGTCTGGGTACCTTTGGACACCTTTAACATAAGTAGAACAGTAAGAAGGAAAATGACCCAAGCAAGTCACTCTATGCCCCTTTGAGAGAAATGAATGTTCCTATTAAGATAAATATTGTCTGTCCTTCCAGGAAATGGATTTTTTTAATAGGAAGGAATTACTTCTGGTACATGAAAGAAGTTGAATTAAAACACTGCAGTTTTGCTTGTTTTAATCTATGACTCACTGCATTTTCCCTGAGAACAGAAAAAAATATTTAAAAGCTATGATTCTGTTTGCTAGAATATTATTTTATTTCTTTCCTGTTAAAAAGTACCATGATAGATTTACCTAATGAAATTTTCTCTAGATCACCATTTGCCATGCCCTAGGAAAGCTGATTTGGCTTTAAAGGAGATTTTATACCTCAGTCTTTATGGATTAATATATACTATATAATATATAGTAATATCTATTACTATATTTAGATTAGTATATACATGTATACATATACATTCATTTATGTGATCATTTATGTGTATGTACACACATGCACACACACACACACACACATTAATGTTCTCTGATTTAACTGAAAAATGAAATAATGACCCAGCTGCCATATCCAAAGGAACAATCTTACCAGCCAACGAACAGGCAGTCCTTGATTGTGTCCTGTGTGTTCTGTATGGACATCTAGGAAATATGAAGTCATTTTCTGGCTCAGGTGACATACACTTGCTATTAGGAAAAACAAATGGGATTTTGCTTCTACTTGCTGTGTAAACATGTTTTGCGAAACTTCTGAGTTAATTTTTGAAAATCTATAAAATTTGCCCATTTCATTATAATTTTCCCATGTAGCCCATCACGAATTATATCCAGAGCTATAGAGCATAAAACTTTATAATTTAACAACATACACTTCAAAATCCCAGTGACTTTACAACTCTGGCTGAAATACATGCTCTTTCTTTAGTGAATGCTCACACATTATTTCCTCAGCAGCCTCACAGCGATCATCACTAAGCAATTGAAGGAGCATCAATCTTTCAGTAAACATAAGAACAGTCCTCTCATGCTGTGGGAGAACAGCGGGACATGTTAGCTTTCTTTGTTAGTAAATTCAAGACAAGAATAACTTTCTTCTCTTGTCAAGTTCCTGTCACTTTGTTAAAAATTAGAGGTTGCATGTTTCCTAAATTTATAACAATATGTCAGTCTATTACAACTAAATGAATACGAACAACTCCAGATTGTTTTTAATATGTAAAAAAAGAAGTTCATTGCATTGTTTTATCATCTTATCATTGAAAACTTGTATCTCTTTAATTGGCATGTCATATATTAAAATGTGGCAGTCACGAATTATTTATAAGGAGATTTTTAATGCTGTGTCTTTATAGGAGTACAATTCAAACGAGTCTCCTTTTTACTCACAAGGCCATTTACTGTCATGCTCTAATACCTTATGAATTGTTTTTTCATGGGCTGGAGAGAAACTTTGCTGGCACATTCAGCTGTCTTCAGATTACAGGGATTGAACTATTAGATGGATAAAGCTGTATGCAAATGCATGCTAATCTCCAAGGCATTTTGGACAGATACTCAGAGCACTCCTGGCAACTCCATAGTGGGTGTTCTGAACTGACATGTGTCAGCAGGAAATCGTCTTTGCCTTCATCAAGACAAAGTACTTGAAGACACACATGACTTAATATACCAGTTTCTTTTGCCAGTTTCCGAGGGTGAAGATGAACCCAAATCCACTTGGTTGATACTTGTTTAATCTGAAGAAAGATCAACAATATTTCACTGTTACGTTATACTTTAGCAAATAGCTGGATAGAAAATCAATACCAGGGTTTAACCTGGTTCTGTGTCTAGTATATGATTAATTGTGAACAGAATTATTTTTATAAGAAATATTTTCTACTTTTCATATTCTGAGACTGTCTTTTAAATCCTCATCCTTATCAACTTCCGGTTAAAAATTAAAATATTTATAAGTTTTACTTTTTAGAGGAATTTATATAATTCTAAACCTAAATGCTTTTTCTGCCATTATCATCATTGCAAATTATTTTCGAGTTAAATTGTCAACTCAATTGCTGTGAGGTTCAAAGGGTCACATAAGAAATATCTGCTCAAGAATATTTTTCACTTAGAATAAAGTTGAATGAGTGCCTCTTGCTACCCAGAAGATTTAGACAAAAATAAACAAACAACAAACAATCCATAAAATTGAGATTGTAACTCCAGCAATTTTTTTAAATTAAATTTATGATATTATTAAGGAAATTTCCAGGGATTCCACCCCTAAAAAAAGAACTATAGACAACTAATGACTGCTGGGAAAAAGAGAATTATCTTCTCATACGGATGAGCACCCTTACTGTTTGTACGTCAGAGTAGGTCAGTCTTGAAACCATATAAATATGAACAACAAAAATGGACTAAGTTTTTATATATTTGTACACACATATACATAAAAATATACACACATACATACAAATATATATACACATACATACAAATATATATACACATACCTACACACACACACACATATATATATATATATATACACATGCTACACATAGATACATGCTTACCCATATGTGCATGCACATATACATATATGCATATACATATACTCATATATATGCATACTAAACATATACATATATATATATATATATATATATATATATATATATATACATACATAGGAAACAATAATAGAAGTAAAAGAGACTGTTAGTTTGAGATTGAGTCATCTAAGAAAGATTCAAGGGAGAGGCTGGACTGAGAAAAAGGAGGGATGGAATTTTATTTTATTTAAAAATATTTTAAAAATTTATAAAAGGTATAGAGAAAAAATAATAGTATTACTTCAATTAATTTACCTGTGTGTGATTTAAAAAAAAAATTGAAGTAATCCTGTTGTCACAACTCAAGCAGCTCTAACTGTTTCTAAATCTCCAGTTCAGAATTGTCATTTCAACCTTTCATTGATATTTCTGAGCTGGATAGTTCTGAAAATATGAAATATTTTTATTTAGAGCCTTCCTGATATTTATTTGAGATCATATTTGGGAATCTTTCTGCAGGGTATATTAGAAATGGCATTATATTTTCTTATTTCATAGCTTTGATTTGTTTAATTCCTGATATTACTAAATTTGATTTTCTAACCAAGTATTTTTTTTCTTCTCCATTGTAAAAACACTAACATTTCCTTTATATTTAATACATTCTGTTTGGAAAATATCTTGAGGCTATGTAAATAAATCTGTACCACACCAAAATTTTTGATTTATACATTTATTTATGTGGTATACAGTCATTTCACTCAGCATGTTAAAATTTATCAGTTTGGGGCTAGAGAGATGGCTCACAGGTTGAGAGCACTGGCTGTTCTTTGAGAGGTCCCACATTCAATTCCCATCAACTACATGATGGCTCACAACTACCTATAATTAGGTCTGTTGCCCTCTTCTGGTATGAAGGTGTACATACAGACAGAACATTGTATACATAATATATAAATCTCAAAAAATATATATATATCAGTTTGAATATTTTCTTGACAATCAAATTGAACCATATATTACCCCTTCAAGCTGTCATCTGTGTAGTTTTGACATATCTTTATCATTTTTGTGTACTTTCTTATTCAAGAAGATAGTTCTATTTATGATTTTTCCTTCTTTGTTCCACTGATGGCTGAATCTGCTATTCCCCCAATATGCTGTGTTTTCCTTCACTAGAGTATAGTAGGTATAACTATTGCTATTCCATATTACTCTTCCTGGTCGTTGCTTCACAAAACTGAGAAATATGTATGGCTGCTTACAGTAAAGGGTTTAATATGCATAGGTGTACTCATTAACAGTTGCATTCATTTCTGAATGTGTTTGTATATATTTCAAACTGTCTATACCCCAATACTTTAGTTTCTACCCAAGCTATGTGTTTTATTGTGATAGTCTCTTTAATAAAACATTTGAGGGCTTAAAGAAATGTTCTTTGTCTATAGTAAAATTTTGTTAAAAATCAGGACAAATGGCTTTCTCAGCTTTGTTTTAAATTTGTTTAGAATAAACAACTGAATAATGGAGACTGAAGGCAAAAGTCTCTTTGTGACTATTTCTGTCCTTTCAGCTTTCTTTCTACAACAAAGTAAGAACAAACAAAAATTAAAATTCTAAATTACAGCTCCACGTTTATAAAAATAATCAAATGAGTGATTTCAAATAAATCTCTCTAGAATGGAATTTATCTTAGCATTCCGTGTGAAACTCACACATCATGGAGTAGGGGAATTGACTGCTGTGGAACATGCTTATAAAAAAATACAAATTGATTTTTTAAAAAAAAAAAAGCACATTTTTTAAATTTTTTAATTTAATTTTATTTTTCTTATCAGTTACATTTTATTAACTCTGTATCCCAGCCGTGTCCCGATCCCTCATTCCCTCCCAATCCCACCCTCCCTCCCTCATCTCCACCGTGCCCCTTTCCAAGTCCACTGATGGGGGGGACCTCCTCCCCATTCATCCAATCCTGTTTTATCAGGTATCTTCAGGACTGGCTGCAAAGCCCTCCTCTGTGGCCTAACAGGACTGCTCCTCCCTTGGGGGATGGGGAGGTCAAAGAGCCAGTCATTGAGTTCCTGTTAGAAATAGTCCTTGTTCCCCTCACTATGGGAAACCAATTGGTTACTGAACTACCACAGGCTACATCTGAGCAGAGGTTCTAGGTTATATCCATACATGGTCCTTGGTTGAATGACAGTCTCTGAGAAGACCCTGTGCCCAGATATATTTGGTCCTTGTGGAGCTCCTATCCTTTCCCCATCATACTAACTCCCCTTCTTTCATATGATTCCCTGTACTCTGACGAAGGTTTGGTCATGAGTCTTTGTATCTGCTTTGAAAACATTGCTAGTTAGAGTCTTTCTGATGTGCTCAGTAGACTCCTGTCATACGTTCAATGCACATCCCATCTGTCTTTCTAAACGAGGATTAATCATCTTACCCCATGTCCGCTCGCTTGATAATCTTTTTTAGGTGTATAGATTTCATTATGTTTGTCATATCTTAAAGGACTATATAAGTGAGTATATACCGTGTTTGTCTTTCTCCTTCTGGGATATTTCACTCAGAATGATCTTTTCTAGATCCCACCATTTGCCTGCAAATTTCACGATTTCCTCCTTTTTGATTGCTGAGTAGTATTCCATTGTGTAAAAATACCACAATTTCTGTACCCATTCCTCCGTTGATGGACATCTGGGTTGTTTCCAGGTTCTGGCTATTACAAATAAAGCTGCTATAAACATGGTTGAGCAAGTATCCCTTTTGTGTACTTGAGCAAAGTTTGGGTATATACCTAGCAGTGGTATAGCTGGGTCTTGAGGAAGCACTATTCCTAATTGTCTTAGAAAGCGCCAGATAGATTTCCAGAGTGGTTGTACCAGTTTACATTCCCACCAGCAATGGAGGAGGGTTCCCCTTTCTCCACAACCTCTCCAGCATGTGTTGTCCCTTGAGTTTTTCATCTTGGCCATTCTGATGGGTGTGAGGTGAAATCTCAGGGTCGTTTTGATTTGCATTTCCCTGATGGCTAATGAGATTGAGCATTTCTTTAAGTGTTTCTCTGCCATTCGATATTCCTCTACAGAGAATTCTCTGTTTAGCTCTGTTCCCCATTTTTTAATTGGATTACTTGATTTGCTGCTTTTCAGCTTCTTTAGTTCTTTGTATATACTGGATATTAGTCCTCTGTCAGATAAAGGGTTAGTGAAGATTCTTTCCCAATCTGTAGGCAGTCGTTTTGTTTTGATGACGGTGTCCTTTGAAAAAAGCACATTTTAAAAAGAAAATGAATAGTAAACTTTGTTATCTTTACAAGATTCTTCTACCCTGGCAAGGAAGGCAAGCGTCAATGTAATTCCTGTTTATTTCAATGTCCAATAAAGTATTTATAATATTTCTGGTTAGGAAGATCAAGAAAATTTCATTATTTCAATTTTTCTATTTCATCTGAATTTGTCTCATTTTAAATCACAAAAGAATGATTGTTGGCTAAAGCCAAACTCTGATATTGGTACTAGTTACTGTCTTATTGTAATGTAAAATTGCATTCACCACAGACAGAACCCAATCTAACTGGGATTGGTGTTCTGCTATGCAGTCATTACCTTGCAATTTGTGGGATAATTGCTTCTCAACAATTTTGCTTTATTCAGTGCCAAAATTGCTTTGTCAACTCTTTAACATGTGTAGAGTATTTAATAAAATGGAACTTTGCTCTGAAATGCTATGTTTGCAACTATTGCTATAAAAATTTTGAGTAGCCACTATTATTGAAGCTTCTAACAGCTTATCAATATCTACTTTTCTATTATTATTTACATTTACCAAGTAGGTGTGACTGTTTGTGTATTTGTGCATGTATGTGTATGAATACATTTGCATACATACCACAATTCATGTGAAGACTAAAAAACAATTCACAGAAGTCTTCTCTCATTCTACTATGTGGTTCTCGGGGGATTAAGTTAGGTTATATGTCTTAGGGTTATATGTCTTTAACTTAACCTGCTGAACCATCTCATTTCAGATTTTTTATTCAAATATGGCTTAATCACCACGGGGGGAGGGAGCACAGCTAATTCCTCAATACAGTAAATGTCCTTAAAAGCAAAGAGGACTTTTTAGTAATGATTCATTGCATCTCACTCATAATTAGTCTTAAGACCAGATATTTAATATATTTATTGAGTAATCAATTTGAAATATTAATGAGTGGGCAGTTTCCTCCTGCTTCTTATATTTTTCCCCCGAGGGAGACAAGTCTTACAATTAGAAAGTAATTTATTTATATGATTTTCCTAATTTCATTCATTAAACATAATTTTGATAATGGCTTAGCACTTAAACTTTATTAGAAAACTGGTTTCATTTTTATTTTGTTGCTTTTTCACTTGAAGAATTGCTACATATTTAATAATATGGTCAGGATGTCAAATGCATTGTAAATTATTTTTCAGAAAAATCCACTATGCCCCTGTTGCTCCTAAATATCGATTTGGGTTTTCTACCCCATTTTAGACCATTTAGTTCCAGAAAAATCAAGTCAGAGAACTTTTCGATTAATGAACGCTTTAAGGCACCATAACTGGGCAGATACCAACTCTCTATGGTATTTTGCTATTTCCCAGTTACACACCCCAAATTACTTGCCATAATTGTTCCTGCCTGGCCTGCTTCTGTTCTTTCAGAGCAGCCCTCATGGCGACATGCTCATGGTCCATACTGCCCCATGGTTACTTCCATCTCTCAGACTTCCTCTCCTGCTTCTCTTTTCCTTTCCTCCTAGTCCCCATCAGACCCCAAGCCTGAGAACCTATGCTCTGCCTGCTTCTCTTTGCCCAGATATAGGCTATTAGTCACATTATTTAACCAGTCAGAGAACATTGGTGAGCGAATTTTACACAATGTTTCTTGATATACAGTGCACTTGTCTGGCTGGCGGCAATCAGAACTTGGGGTCAGTAATCAGCATTAGGATACAAACCACCAGATCAACCCTCAACAATGTCTTTTTGTCTAAACAAAAGGCTCTTTCCCTTTCAATAATAAATAACATACAGTAAGAACATATGAAACAATTATGAGAACTGTCATGTAATAATTACATTGACAGTGTCCAGTCTACTTGCATTTGGCAAATAAAGAGAAAGTACTCTACTGTCTATCCTATCTTGGTGAGTTTAGAATTTTGTACCCAAATCACTTTCTGTCATAGCTTGTGAATAACAACTTAAAACTTCTACAATATGCTACCCTGTGGAAGGATAAAGAAAAGCCTTGTTTACATATGTCTCCAAAAGAAAAGAATAAGGACTGATTCACCTCCCCTCTTCCAGGATTCTAGAAAACATTCCCTGTTTGTAGCCTGATCCTGCAGTTTGTCCTAGGAAAATAATGGCTTGAAGTACATTGATGTTTAGCAAAGTTTCCTATGACTCTCTTCCTTTTGTTCCGTGATACTGTGATGTTTCCTTGGCAGACATAGCTGGTCCTGAGTAGAGAGCCCTGTGAGGCAAGAAGTACAGCATAAAGAAGTTTTGTCTTCTCACGTATTTCTTGATCTGTGTACTGTTTACAAAGAAACTCTGTCATTTGCCTTCTAGTCGCAACAGACAACACACCATTTACTATCCTCCAAAAAAAACTCACAGATACAGACATATAGTGAATTTGGGCTCCCTGAGTAATACACTTGATGGTTCTTATGTGTTTCATACTCTTCCATTTCTCGTGTATCTTTTACTTCACCTCTACCTAAAACCAGTGGTAACTGAATAAGGAGATAATTGATACATGTCTAACGAAGAATGTTTGATGTATACGAATTTTAAAAATCCTGTCACATGCCATCTGATGGTATGTCTAGTGTTTTCTTATTTAAACATAAAAGATGCCCAAGTATTCTGTTTCTGTGCGCTTTCTATATTATGTAGGCACCAAGTAAGAGGCCATCACTATTCATAATGCATGTTTATTTCAGGACAAGCACTTGGCATAGAGGAAACACAGTAAAGTTGAATCACACAATATAGAGATTATCTGGATTACTATAGACCCATACCTGTCTCAGTTTGGTGCAAACAAGACTGTCAATAACTATCTGGACAATGAATGGTACCCTTTCCTGAGCATCTGGGAGACATAATAATTAAAATTTTCTTTATCTTCAGTTTGTTAAAGTGAATTCCAAAAATATATTATTTTACCACTTTATTTGGCCTTCTTGTAACCATTGTTTATTCTACAATTGAAAAGAATCTGTAGTTCTTTCTTGTATAAAAGTGTAATAACTTATATGCTGGATAGAATAGTGTTTCTCTTGTCAGTTAGGGTCTTTCCAGCCCTGCCCTTCATAAATATTGGTGGAGCATACTTATATACATTTGAGCTTTTAGTGCCTTTGCTTGAGAAAATAGTATACTATCAATATTCAATATGACTTTTTCTTCATTTTCTTTTCTTCCTCTTCTGATCTTTCCTCCCTCACTCTCTTCAGTCACTTTTTGCTCTTTTACTTCTACATCTATGTCTTATGCAGGGTACAACCTTATGATCTTCCTGCCAGAGGCTCTTAAGCAATAGAATTGTAGGTGTGGTAACAACACCTGGCTCCTTGTTTTATAATATCAACAACTTTCCCAGTTGGCTCATTCTACCTTTCAAAGTCATAAAATTCACTTCAGTGCTCTATAAGTGGTATATACTCACTCATATAAACATACAACATACGATAAACCCACTAAAATCGGTACATCTAAACAAACTAAGCAAAAGAGAGGACTCTAACTAAAACGTTCAATCCCCATCCTGAAAGGCAAAGAGGATGGACATCAGAAGAAGAAGAAAACAGGAAACAACCTAGGAATCTGCTACAGAGGGCCTCTGAAAGCCAGAAGAAGAAAACAGGAAACAACCTAGGAAACTGCCACAGAGGGCCTCTGAAAGCCTCTGCCCTGCAGACTATCAAAACAGATGCTGAGCCTGATGGCCAACTGGCGGGCAGAGTGAATGGAATTTTATGTAAGAAGTGGGAAATAGCAAGAGCTGGAGAGGACAGGAACTCCACAAGGAGAGAAACAGAACAAGAAAATTTGAACACAGGGAACTTCCCAAAGACTCATACTCCAACCAAGGACTATTCATGGAGTTAACCTAGAACCCCTGCACAGATGTAGCCCATGGCAGTTTAGTGTCCAAGTGGCTTACATAGTGATGGGAAGAGGGACTGCCTCTGACATAAACTGATTGGCCTGCTCTTTGATCACCTCTCCGAGGGGGGAGCAGCCTTACCAGGCCACAGAAGAAGACAATGCAGCCATTCCTGATGGGATCTGATAGACTAAGATCAGAAGGAAGGAGAAGAGGACCTCCCCTATTAGTGGACTTGGGGAGGAGCATGCATGCAGAAAGGGGAGGTAGGGTGGGATCGGGAGGGGAGGAGGGAGGGGCTTATGGGGGGATACAAAATGAATAAAGTGTAATTAATAATAATAATAATAAATAATTATTAAAAAAAAGAATCTCCTATATTCCTAAGGCCATTTTATACCCATTAACACAGACATCTTTGCTCCTATCAGTTAAATATATTCAATATATTTGCCTCACAGACAGGTGGTTCATTCACTTGTTTTTAGTTTGTCATGAGTTTGATCACCAGAAACAGTATTATTCTTTAGAAAGGAAAACGGTAAATGTGGATGCACATTTTACTGGCTGCTTTTTGGTAACACTGTGTTTGTATGTTTTGTCATGTGTCTCTAGTTTTGATTTTTAGAAGCTCACAACCAGTTCATGCAGGGAAAACACCTATAAAAAGAAGTTGAGAACTTAATTCCACTTCTCCTGTAGCCTCTGTAATGAGTTGAAGAATCACATGTGCAGCAAACATCTCTACTCATAAGAATTGTCTGTCGATTAAAGTAAATCTGTTAGGAAAAAGACATGAAGAAATATTCTGTGAGCATGCAAGTCTGTCTCTGCTCAGTATACCAATTGAGGATGTAGAAAAGAATGCATCACAGATAGAAAACAAAAATAGATTCGCAAATAGACTCAAGTATAGTTAACTATTTAAAGGAGGGACAGGAAGCAAGTCATTTAGGAAAATAGAAATGCTTTCTAAATGAAGTCTGAAATGGTTGATATAATATCTTAAACATGTCAGATAATATGCATTTACAGGGGTTCATAAACAAAGAACACAAAGTTCCCCCATTCCTGCTTCCATGGCTCCAGGAGTTCTTGTAGTTGCAGTAAGGCATTTTTTTTATTCTGCACTCAGAGACCTGAATTCTGGTCTCTGAATTATCCAAAAAGAAGTTGTGTATCTCTTTCCTGAGATGCTGCTTTTCCTTTACTGTAATACTGCTCATCTTAGTTGTTCTTCTATTGCTGTGATAAAATACCATGGCCAAGGCAAATTTTATATATATTTTTTATTAATTTTTATTTTTTATATTAATCACAGGTTATTTATTTTATATCCCAGCCATAGCCCCCTCCCTTATTCCCTCCCTCCTTCATCTCCTCCCTGCCCCTTTCCAAGTCCACTGCTAAGGGGGTCCTCTTCCCTCTCCATCTGACCCTAGCTTATCAGGTATCTTCAGGATACCTGCCATGTCCTCCTCTGTGGCCTAGCAAGACAGTTCCTCCCTCGGGGTAGGGGGAGGTAAAGGAGCCAGTTGTTGAGTTCATGTCAGAAATAGTTCCTGTTCCCCTTACTAGGGAAACCCACTTGGTTACTGAGCTACCATGGGCTACATCCGAGCAGGGCTTCTAGGTTATATCTTGGTTGGAGAAACAGTCTCATAGAGGGCCCCCATGCCCTGATATATTTTGTCCTTGTGGAGCATCTGTCCTCTCTAGGTCATACTAACTCCCCCTTCTTTCATATGATTTCCTGCACTCTGCCAAAGGTTTGGTTATGAGTCTCTGCATCTGCTTTGATACACTGCTAGGTAGAGTCTTTCAGAGGTCCTCTATGGTAGGCTTCTGTCCTGTTTCTTGTTTTCTCCTACTTCCAATGCACATACCATTTGTCTTTCTAAGTGAGAATGGATCATCTTACTCTGGGTCCTCTTTCTTGTTTATCTTCTTTAGGCGCACATATTTCAGTATGTTTATCCTACCTTGTAGGTCTATATAAATGAGTATATACCGTGTGTGTCTTTCTGCTCCTGGGATACCTCACTCAGGATGATCTTTTCTAGATCCCACCATTTGCCAAGGCAAATTTTAAAAGAAAGCACCTGTTGGACAATATGGTTCCAGAGAGTTATAATCGATGGTGGAGCTCAGGCAGGGTGGTGGGAACAGTCAAGGGTTCACATCTACTTCCCCAGGAATGAGGCAGAAACCTCATAGCACACTTTCTCGTTACACATATTCTCCAACAAGACAATGCTACCTAATAATTTTCAAACAGTTCTATCAACTAGAGACCAGGTGTTCAATCATATAAGCCTAGAGGGGTCCATTCTCATTTCAGCCCGCACGTCTCTCTCTTGGTAAAACCTTTGTTTTGTCAATGCTATCGGAATGTTTCTGAACAAAAGCTAATACATATTTTGCTGGTACATGTCAGGAAGCATACCAGATAGACATGAAAATCTTGGTGACATATCTGGTAAATTATTTTTGTTTGTTTGTTTGTTTTCTTTTTCAAAGACAATGACAAACAGTCCTTCAGTCCTTCAACAGAAACTTCTTTAAATCAGTAAAAGGCCAAGTCAGGTTGAATTCACTTTGTACAACCACTAACAATATTAGGCAGTACGAATTGCTTATGGCCACCACAGGAGAACTAAGTTGATTTAGAGTTCTATCCTTTCAAATATGAAAGGTTCAATTTTGTCAATTAGGATTGAAAGTAAAAATCTTACTCACATTATTTATAGATGAACGATGGGTTTAAACTATAAACCATTTATACTTTCACTCGGAAAATTATATAATAGACTTTACGTTATCATTCATAGGTATCCAGTGCATAACTCTCTACAAAATAGTGATATCCATTTACTTGTAAATACTTTTCAAGTCCTAGTTATGTCACTAAGTTCAGCAGCAATGGTAAATTAACTCTACAAAATGCTGACATTCACATTCCTAGTTCTTTATTGTAACTAAAAGTTTCCTATTGGCATATTTCATTAGGATATAAACAGTCAGCGCCTGTGCTGTATTTCCACATCTGCTGTAACTGCCATTCCAAACAGTGTGTGTGTGTGTACACGATTCGCTGAGCACAAGTGCACAGTCATCTGCCCTTTAATGGCCTCTCAAAGCAGCAGACCAAATGGTTTCCTGAAGGTCAAGTCTGATTTAAATTGTTGATGAATTAGAAGCTAATTCTGCATGATTGAATATTAATATAGAACGGTGATAAGTAAGGCACTTTAAACCTTAATGAGCACATTAATGAATAGGACAAAATGTTTTTCTTTTCACCTCATGTAAAAGTTTAAAAGTGCTAACATGGATGGTTTGTTAATTTTTGATAGCTGCCTTTCCCTGAAAGTGTTTGCTTGGTGAAGGTGTTAATAGTACTGATTTGATGCTCAAGTTTCTACTGACTTGATAAACTGTCAAATCTTATTTTATCAAATGGCCAAAGCAGTTTTATATAAATTACTAATAAATATAGAGGATAAAAAAGCAATTAACATCTTCTAAACTACACCCACTGAGATAAGCATTCCAATTAGAAATTTCATTATTTCTACGGTCTATTTTATGTTGAATACTGAGTTTTATTGCCAAATACCTGACAATCAAGTTGGAAGCAAGCCCCATCTGTCAACTTATAACAGCTCTGGCTGTTTGAATCTGTTACATTGTGATTTTTCTCATGAAAAATTAATGAAGATAGTAGATTCAAAGGGGTTCTGTGCAAGGAAGGGTGGTGGATAGAATTTAATTACCCTTATTAAGACTAAGATAGAAATTCTCTTTACAATCTACAAAATTCCTTTGCATATGTGAGAAAGATTTTTTTGCCATGTATTTGTGTAAATGAAAAGAAGGCTCTGAAGTGTCCTTTTTGAGCAAAAGGGAAAGAAAGTAGATGCAAATGTGTACTAGTTTGCTTGGGAGGCACAAGTCCATGCTTCAAGTGACCTCCATGATGAGAGCTGCATTTCCCATAGATGGTTATTAAATTGAGATTTCCAAGGGAAACACTTTTAGCAAATACTTGTGACAGTACATGGATAAGCCTGACTATAGGCTTGGCTCTTTATAGAGATGACATGTGAAAGGGAATTGACCAGCAAAGCAAAATTGATGCATTGCACGCAACTGGTACATGAACCTGTGGGAAATCCCAAGATGGATATGTAAAATTATTAACATAACTTGGTTACCAGAAAATTAAAAATAAAACTAAATCTAAGATTTGTTTTCAGAAATCTCATCTAAATGATGAAGGCAATTTATTGCAGTTTTGAGCACAAGAGGTCAATTGTATCATTTGAAGCAGTTTTTGATCAATAGCTGCCAAGCGAGATGTTTAATGATATGTGCAGTTCAGAGCAGTTCTTTTTTTTTAATTTTAATTTTTATTATTTACAATTTATTTACTTTGTACTCCCCTGTAGCTCCCTACCTCCTCACCTCCCAATCCCACTCACTCTCCCCCTTATCCACCCATGCCCCTCCCCCAGTCCACTGATAGAGGAGGTCTTCCTCCCCTTCCTTCTGATCTTAGTCTATCAGATCTCAGGACTGGCTGCATTGTCTACCTCTGTGTCCTCTTAAGGCTCCTCCCCCCTCAGGGGGAAGTGATCAAAGAGCAGGCCAATCAGTTCATGTCAGAGACAGTCCCTGTTCCCATTACTAGAGAACTCATTCGGACCCTGAACTGCGATAGGCTACATCTGTGCAGGGGTTGTAGGATATCTCCATGAATGGTCCTTGGTTGGAGTATCAGTCTCAGAAAAGACCCTTGTGCTCAGATTTTTTGGTTCTGTTGCTCTCCTTGTGAAGCTCCTGTCTTCTCCAGCTCTTATTATTTCCCACTTCTTTCATAAGATTCCCTCCACTCTACCCAAAGGTTGGACATAAGTCTCAGCATCTGCTTTGATGCCCTGCATGGTAGAGCCTTTCAGAGGCCCTCTGTGGCAGGCTCCTGTCCTTTTTCCTGTTTTCTCCTTCTTCTGATGTCCATGTTTTTTGCCTTTCTGAGTGGGGATTGAGCACTTTAGCCAGTCTTTCTTCTTGATTATTTTCTTTAGGTGTACAGATTTTAGTAGGTTTATCATATATTATATGTCTAATATCCACTTATAAGTGAGTATATACCCTGTGTTTCTTTCTGCTCCTGGGATACCTCACTCAATATGATCTTTTCCAGTTCCCACCATTTACATGCAAATTTCATAGATTTCCTTGTTTTTTTTTATTGCTGAGTAATATTCCATTGTGTAGATGTACCACAATTTTGGTATCCATTCCTCAGTTGAGGAGCATCTGGGTTGTTTCCAGCTTCTGGCTATTACAAGTAAAACTGCCAAAAACGTGGTTGAACAAATGTCCTTGTTGTGTACTTGAGCAACTTTTGGATACATGACTAGGAGTGATCTTTCTGTTTTCCTGTTTGTTTTTTTTTTTTGTTTTTTTGCTCAAACAACATTAGAACTATGCTGCACATGTAAATATATTGGCAATACCTGTAAAAAAGACATAAAGTATATTTTGATGGAATTTAATTGAAATAGATTTTAAATTAATCACAACCCAATTCTCAAGATACTCACTATATTACTTTTAAGTTTTAATTTTCCTTTTGAGATTTGAAAAAATCATTTTGAAAGTTCCAACCACTATATCTGACATTTGTCTACTATAGACTTCTACTAGCAGAGGATGGATAGGAATTTGAATATTTGAAGAAACACAGTATGATACTGTGATGCCCAGTTCATGTGACCCCAAAGACCACCAGGAATCAACTCCGCTGCAAATACATCAGGATCTTTTTATTACAAGCTTGAGCCAAGATCACAGCAGCCTCTTTGGTGAAGAGGAAGAGTTCAGTGGGGCTGTCTAGTGCAACAAGGTTTTTAAAGGGAAAAACTGCAAGCTGTGGATTACATGCCTTGGCATTACATGATTGGGTGAGAGAGATTGACTTTTGAAATGATTGGTTTACTTTAGATGCTGAGACCATAAACAGTTCTGGCCTGGCCATCTGGGTTGGTTTCTTAGCAACTCTATCTCTAGTAGGCAGAAAAAGAATGTGGTAAGGCTAGTTCCTCCTGGCAGGTAGCTGGACCTGTTCAACCTGGCTGGCCTTTGTTCAGGCTTGTGCTTTAAACTTTAAAGCAATACCCAAAATTCTTTGGTCTCTCAATACCATTTTATCTTTCAACTTAATTGTACTTCATTAAAATAAGCATTGTTATTTGTTTGCTTGTTTGTTTTACTTATATTTTCAATCTAGGCTCCAAAAACCTGGTCTGATAAGAAATAGTCTTTCCAAAATGCAGGTATCAAAATCAAATGGACCAACTTGTATACTCAAAGTATGTATTTTGAATTATTAGCACATCAACTATCTCTTGCAATTGCCTAGGATTATTACAAAAACATACCCTTTTATTGGTAGCATTTAACATTGTTTCAGGAACCTGAACAGTCCTGAACTATTCTGGTTATCTCTTTCCAGAACTTCTTAGGACCCATTGGCATTTAAAAACCTGATTATTGAAATGTCAGGTCATCGGATGTAAATAAGATCTGAAGGAACTCATGTTATACAGAGGTGAATAGTGGATTTACATGCCTGCTGATCTCATAGCTTTAGTTAGGAAAAGTTTAAATGTGTTTGAAGGATTTTTGGAAAATCTTTGGAAATTAGTTGATTTCAACTGAATTCTATCCATCCTCTGACAAGTAGATTTCTACAGTAGACAGGTGTCAGATATGGGACTTTCCTGTGAGGGGCTTCCTCTGTAGGGACACAGAACCTAATTTAACAAAGACCTTGGGCACTGAAGTATAGAAGACGGAATTATACCAAGGCTATAGAGAATGGTTAGAAAAGACACAGCGTCAACTGAATACATGGTGAAGACATCAGAGTGGAGATTCTGAGGCAGAAAATTGAACGTTAACTCTTAAGAAGTCCCAGAAGAAGCAGATGTCTTACTCATGATTTCTCACTGGTTTTATGCACTTGTGTTTATGTTTGTAAATCAGTTTAGAATTGGCTGTTTCAGTGGTCATGAGGATATATTTATTAAATTAATATTAAGGCTGGTTGAAAATCTGACATTTGACAATAGGGTTCATAGGGAGCATTACCCATCAAGCTAAAATCCCAGCAGGGCTAATGTAGCAAATACTTTCTACTTCTGGTTAGAAGTGCTGCCAAAGTAGTTGATTTCTAGGAATGTAGAGATGGGGTTGTGGGTCTACAACTCTCAAGATCTATGTCTACAGCAATTTTGGTATGGTAGGGAGAACTTTAATAGGGTTAGAGGTTCAAAATGTAGCAATCACATATTTTAAATTATTAGCCTTTTGGAAAATATTCTCTCACTGTAAAACCTGCATGTTTTTATGTTGATAATCATAAGTTGCCTTTGTTCCTTAGTAAAAACTACGATAAATTTTCTGATTAATTGAAGTTCCTTATGAAAAATTCATCATGGTTGAACTGTGTGCTTTTTTGAAAAAAAATTCATCTGTTCATATTCATTGCTTAAGTATCTGGGAATGCTTAGTGCTAGCACACAGACTCATATATGTGCATTACACACACACAAACACATACACCTTGGGTTCCTTGTATAAAATTGTCTGGCATGCATATAATCTTATAATCCTTTTATGCTTTAGTTAGTCTCCAGATGACTTATAACAGAATACAATGTAAATGATATGGGTAAATGGTTACTACAGTGTATTGTGTAGAGGTTGACAGGAAAATGGATTCAACATTATTATGTTTTTAGTCTTCCAATGGATTATTATTTTAATGTGTAAATAAAAGACAGTGGGTACAGCAGTCATTTATGTGGAGCTTTATTTGCAAGCTATGAGAAGTATATCCCTTAGAGTAGAGAGAGCTTGATTATGTTTATAAATCAAGTTGCTTGCATCATGTCTGCTTAAGTACTTTCCATTATGTTGGATCCTGTGGTCTGCTTGTGTCACCACCTAGATGTATATGATATTTCCATCTTTCTAGAAAAAACAAATCCCCTCTTCCTTTTTGCCAGCTGTCAATTTTTTTTCTTTCTAACGATCCATCAAAGGCACTTCCCCTTTGTATGCTCGTTGTGGCAGGCATTAGTATGTCTATGTCCATTACCTTCCCCTCTGAGCTCCTGAAGTACTCCTGAATTCCCTCATCATAGTATTTACTGCACTCTGATCTATTTGGCAGTGCATTGCCTTCCCACATAGATTGTGTTTAGAACTGGTTGGAAATAAGCATGTGATTGTGTCCAATCCAGTAGTACAACAGTGTTTGGTTTGTGTTTAGTTCTCCACTAATGTTAAATAAGGAACAGATTTATGACAGATAATGAATTACAACTTTACCGTTGTTGAAATAATTGTGTTACCTTTTGTCTTACAGAGGATCAGATTCCAAGGGGGTTCCCTACCATTGACATGGGCCCACAGTTGAAGGTAGTGGAACGTACCCGCACTGCCACCATGCTTTGTGCAGCCAGCGGTAATCCGGATCCAGAAATTACTTGGTTTAAAGATTTTTTACCTGTTGATACAAGCAACAACAATGGTCGTATTAAACAGTTACGTTCAGGTAGGGTCTTGTTACTGTTTCCACTCACTCCTAGACAGTTTTTTAAAATACCTTCTTTTTTATTATTCTTTAATTTTTTAATTATTTTTTTAATTTTTATTTTTAGGTATTTATCTCTTTTCTCTTTCTCTGTTATTTAATGTGTTGTACATGTTTGTGAGGTCATGGCCTCATCCAGAATCTGTCTTCCCTTGGTGTGTTTTGCGACTTCTGTTTAATCCACATTGCTCACTGCTGTGACTGTATTCTTAATAATTTTTAATTTACTGCTTTTTGCGGTATTTGATTGATCCATTTTCTCTTCTTTCTTCCTTCTTCATTTTCTTTTGAAAAAAATTTATTTCAACATTGAATTTCATTCTAAACTTAGAAGGTGCTACAGTGGCTATTTCCCTATAAAAATGTTCATATTAAACATGAAAATAATTCAGTTGCATTCAAGTATATTTTCTGCTTTCTTTTCTACATTTAAACTCATCCAAGTTTAGTGAGTTTGGGCACATCTGCTTTCTTTTCACTAATACACAATATACAGAAACATGGATTCATGAGTGACCAGGTATATTTTTAAAAGTCCTTTTCTAAGTACCAATGAAAGGAAGGGATTTGATCAACCCCGTTTCTGTGTCATTATTAGTGAGCATAGTCCGCACAGTAACTGTGGCAGCGTGTGCCCATGCTCGAGGGCTTTGACCCCTCCAGTGACTGGATCTACAGAAGTCTGCTTTGTTGTAGACTCCAGCTTTTGCTGTTTTCTTCATCTTTACTCCAGTTCCTTGTCTGGTTCTCATTCCAGTTTATTCCTTTGCCCTCTGTAGATTAAATAGAAAATGTTCTAAGTTTCTTAAAAGTTTAGATCCTGTCCCTATGCAATGTCACAGGAATGTATACTAATAATCTCTGTGCTATGGCGTTGGTAGTAATATTGATATAAAATTCTAATTTGTTAACTGCCTGTCTTCCCAGAGTTCTCAGCTTTTGACCTGTCCTGTGATGTTAAAGCGTCTTGTTAACTGACTCTTTTGCTTGTTGTCAGCAGAATTGTATAGATTAGCATTCTGTTATTGTAAATAAATAATTATTCACATGTAACATAGATGATTTAGTATAATAAAGCTTTAACTCTGAAAAATTTGTACCAAATTATGAGGAATATAATAATATTTTTATGCTGTCTTTCTTCTCTCCGTATTTAAATCTCCAGAATCTATTGGTAAGTGCTTAGTTCTGAAGCACACTTCACCCCCACTAATTTCCATATTCAGAATATGATTATTATTAATAATAATAAAATGCATGGCATGCATTTTACTAACTGTCAGTGTAGGCACCAGATCTCTGTAGTGGCGCACACATGCATATCTCCACAGAACTGTTTATCTTAAGAACACTGTATAAATAAAGAAAATAGTACACAAGTTAATCACACAATTGTAGCATAATGAATATCATAAGATTCCAATCCTCAGTGTTTGTTTCTAGCTAGTCTGTAGTAGTTCCTCAAATAGTATATATATATATTTATATATATACTTAAATAGCTTAGCCAGTGTTTTCCTAAACTATGCATTAAAAATGCTGTAGAGTTCTTTTTCTTTTTTTAAAGAATACAAAACTTATATGATATACTTCTAACCCCAGACTTAAGAACTCAGTTGCTTCTCTGAAAAAGGCAATTCTGCCTGCTATGACCTTTGCCCTCTGTGGTTTAATGCACCTTGCTTTTATGATCTAATGATACAATCTAATATATTCCTGTTTACCAGTATAGTAATTCAAGTTTCTTTTAAGACCTTATTTAATTCTGTAAATCTAATCAAATTCTTCTCCCCAGCCCTAGCCCCCTTCTTCTCGTACTAATGCTTCTTCTTTCTAATCTTATTTGCATTCATATTATCCACCCAGGTGGTACACCAATAAGAGGTAAGAATGCTGACCTAACGTTCACAGAATGATCTTGCTCATTCTCCCTGTCCTTTCATCTCTCTCATCTCTGTCCTGTTTTCAGATCCATCCCCATAATATCCATCTACCTGATTTCTTTCCTTCCGTTTTGTTATGATTCGTGACTCACATTGTGGACTTTCCTTTTTCTTTTTTTCCTTTGTTTTGTTCATTTCTTTATTTATGAAAATGATTATTTAAGTTGTGATATGCTTCAAAGAAAGCATATCCAGGTCGTTAGACCTCAGACCAGTCACAGCTTACCATCTGTCCCTCTTTTTTCTTTTTCCTTTTCTTCTTCCTTTTTCTTTTTTTTTTTCCTTTTTTTTCTTCTTCTTTTACCTTTTTTTTGTCCAACTGGAGAAAAAAAAAGATCATTTTTTCTTCCTTAGCTGTTCTTGTTCTGGACCAAAGCCAGGGCGGTCTGGAGAACAGTGGCAGACATGCAGAAGACAGCCTGGACCGTCTGCTTTTTGTCTTTATCTTTCAAAAGGATTTTGCTTTTGTTCTTCAATTCTTTTTTTCTCTTACTGTCTTAAAAGTCAAAGAATGACTCCCCCTTCCACCTGACCCCTCCTACAGTCTGACAGCAGTGCTTTTTTCTCCACTTCTTTTTTTCTTGGGTGCTCGTCTCTGGATTTTTGGATCTTCTGTCCTTCAGCCGTGGAAACAGGTTCTCAGTACTCTTGGTGGTATGTGGTATTGCCGGTTTTTCATACTTTGACTCAGTGTGCGTTTCTTTTGTAATTCTTCTTTTGTATTTTTCTTGGGGTTTTGTGACACCACACTGCTAATCCCACAGTGGATTTTGATGGGTGTCTTAGGGGATCTATCCAGAGGTCCTCAAGCAGTGATTGGTTGGCTCTTCCTGGCTGGCCTGGGCCTTGCTTTTGAACTTTTTAAAACTCCTCTAATGCAAATGCTCTTTGTTTTTCAGCAAATGTCAGAAATAATTGTAAGTTGTGGCAAACTGTCTTTCTTTTCTTAAAAAGTCTGCATGTCTTAAGGGAGTTTTATTTCTTAAAGTAATATTTTCATAATTGATAATGACTAATTTTAATTTTTTTGCTTTGTGCAGCCTTTTTGTGCTCGCTGCGTGTATTTTTGGCTTTCTTCCACAGAAGACTTTCTTGAAAACTCAGCCTGGTTTTTTTTGAGTGTGCCTATCTTTTGCGCCACTTTTGTTGCCAAAATGAAACAAAACAAAACAAAATATTAATCTTTTGTTTTATTTAAAAGCCATACTTCCTTGAAGCAGTCTCACCCATCTTCATTTTATTAGTCTAGGAGATAAGAGTGCTAATTATGACTTATAAGTCTTGCTTGGGAAAAAAAAGATATTGTTTTCTTATGCTAGCATTGACAATGTAAAAAATAATCTCTATATGTTTTTCTCATCGCATCATTTTCTGTCTGTGCAACTTAGCAAGAGATTGAATCGACGTTGAGTGGACCTTCGCTTTTCAGGGCTTTTCATATTGTTAAGAGGTTTAGCTTGCTGAACCCCAAAAACCTTCTCTGACCACTTCTTTGGTGGTATATTTTATATCCATACAGGAGCCCTGCAGATTGAACAGAGTGAAGAATCCGACCAAGGAAAATATGAGTGTGTTGCCACCAACAGCGCGGGCACTCGCTACTCTGCCCCTGCCAATTTATATGTCAGAGGTAGGAATGACATAACCCTGGCATGGCTTCTCCATTCAGGCTCAGGGGGAGTAGAGATGCCTACAGGGTCTGATTATGGAGGTATTTAACAAGAGGATTGGGTAATGATGACTGTTGCTGGAGCAGTTTACTAAGTAGAATATTAAAATTTCAAATCTGTTGTTTTTCACATCTACACGAGGCTTGAGGTTTGTGGATATTTATTTGCATTTTTACTTCTGATTCTATTTTGACTGTTCTGACTGACTGTGCTTGGTATTTGTTTGACGTTTTCTTCTTTTCTTTCACTTCTTTTTGTTGTTTCTCATCTGTTTCCTTACAAACCTTGAAATAAGTGCTCGGTTTGCTACTAATCAGCTCTAAGCATGAAGGTGTTTACATCTCCATAAGCTTTGCTGTGGAGCTCGGGGCATAAAGGCTCCAGCTTAAGAAAAAATAGTTGCTACATAAAAATAGCGCGATTGTCTTCCTTCCTATTATGCTTTCCTAAGTAAAACACAGTTTTATATATGTACATGCATTTATATGCCATAGGGTAATGACTTTATTTTAGGAGGTTCTATTAGCTGTTTTTGAAGTAAGAGTGAATTTTAACAATCCATTCATATTTTCTCATGAGTACTTAAATGATTGCATCTTGAGCATAGAAATGGCTGTGCCTTTCATTTTAGCAGGAAGGTGTACCCCTCTTCCCCAGAGTTGTCAAAGCTAGTCCCTGCTGGGTTCTGTTTTGTTTTGTTTTCTGGTGGAAACATTCTTATTCTAGGTCTACAACATTGAATAATCAAGAGGCATGGGTGGGGGAGGGAACGGTTGTAGCCTGTGAGAGCCTTAAGATAACCATAGAATGGGGTTCCGTAAGGAAATAATACCTAGCTTGATTTTGAAATTTTTGTCACAGATAATTCTGTGTGCCCCTGGGGATACCCTTTTCCTTTCTCTTTATGGAGTTTGTAGCTGGGGTGGGGGTGGAAGTGGGGGATGCATTGAGAACCTTTATTCCCATAAATTTTTTGAGGGCCCAATCCTTTTTCCTCACAATGGTGACCTTCTTTGCTGCATGAGGCATGCATTCCTTCTTCTATGAAAATTTCAAAATGATGCTAGCTATTGTTCCTAATACTACATAAGTCAATAAGGTATCGCTAACTTTTCCAGCTGGGGTAGGAAGATGAAGTAGAGCAATTAACGATGTTCAAGTAGTGGTTGAAAGCCTTGATATGGCCTTTTTACTCTCTCTGTGTTTCCCTTGTTTTTCTCCTTTTCCTCATTTCATTGTGTTCTGCATCAAACCCCCCTACATCCCTCAGAGCTGCGAGAAGGTTGGTGTGTTTTTTACTTTTTACCCACCTTACAAAACTCTTACTTAAATCAATAACAAAGAATACAAATGAAATGAATGTAGCTGCACTGTGGTCTTCTTTTGGTTAACGGTATATTATTGCAGAGAATGTTTTGGCCTTGGCTTCTGTTGCTTGCTGATGGTGTCTAAATGCAGTGCATGATGGGAGAGACTGTACCTGGGTGCATGGGAACTGGTAACACTTAACTCTCTATGGTCTAGTGCATTGGTCAGTGTTCCTGCTTTCCTCTCCACCCCTACTCTTCCTATTTCCTACCCACCTTTTATTTCTGTCTTCTCAGGGTGCCTGCTGCCCCCGAATGATATTTTATAATTGTTCCCTGCCTTCCATTTCTCTTGATATGTTCTTTGATGCCTTGGAGTCTGCACTGGCCCCTGCTTGCTCCAGTAACCTCTGAGTTGACTGCAGGAGGCATGCTTAGCACTGTCTTCCCTATGAATGTCACTCACCCCCACACCCTTGCAGTGAGCCCTCTCCCTGCCAGAGAGTTTTCAGATCCTAAGTGCAGCCAGAGTTCCAGACAGGATTCCTTAACTTCTTCTTAGGGTTAAGAGGTTGTTTCCCAGACCTTTCCTGTAACTTCAGAAAAATTCATTGTTATCTGTCTTTATCATGTGCTCCTGAAGGTTTCCCCTTTGATTTGAAGTTCTTAGTATTAAGATTTTGTCCCTGAAGTCCGAGACAGAACCTATTTTTTTCTCACCTTGGCTTCGTACCATGTGAAAGTGCATGTATTTAAGTACAGCTTAACATGCAGACTATCTGAAGCAGGAACACTGAACAGTGTTTGCTTGGTGGTGGTGGTGTGGTTTGTTTGTTTGTTTTTTTCTGTGTCATGTTTAATATGGTCATTCCTCTTAATGTCACATCCTGCTGTGTATTATAGATTGAATGCCCATCACTTTGAATATGGAAATAAAATTATTCTTACTGGATTCTGTGGTCATTGATGCTATTTATCCTTATATACAAACTGAGTGGAATCCTGAATGTGAACCCCCTTCCCCCGAGTCTGTAGTCCTTACCTGTAATGACCTCCCTGTAACATGTAATCTCCTAACTTTCAAGTCTTCATCTCAATAACTATACTTTACCTTCTTTCATTGTGTTTACTCCTATCTTCCCACTATTTCTTTTTTTCCTTGTCTAGGATTGTCTAGCCATTCTTCCATTGTTCTGTTGTGGGCCTTAAGAGTCCACCTTGTGCATGATTCTCGCATGACCCAATCCAGTATAGTATCTACTGGTGTTTTATGTTTCTTCTGTGACTGTCACTTACAAACATACACACACACACACACACACACACACACACACACATTCTCTCTCTCCCTCTCTCTCTCTTCTGTGTTTGTTCTATTATTAGTTGAAGTTTTGAGGCTGCATCCCTCTGAATCTGAAAGCAAATAAATTGCTATTTCAGTGTACTCAAGGTGATGTTTTTCCCAGGGTGGGATGTGACTTCCCTGTACACACTTTCATATCACGTAGGAGTACACAGAACAGAAGTCACTCTTGCTACTCACACATTCTGATGACGAATCTGTCATCTTTTTGTATATACATGCCTGCATAGAATCATTGTTATATGCATGTATGTATATAATTTAGTGTTTATGCATGGTATTTGTGTATTGTTAATTTGTAGAGATTTTCATTTTTGTGTGGGGTCAGTGTAGGTCTGAATTGACTGTTGTATGACTGTGTCTAAGATATCAATGATTAAATAAGTGATTCTGTGTATACACACACCATACTTGTATGGTCTGTATTATTCACAGTTTTTCTTTTTGTTGTGATTTTGGATAATTTACAATATGTTTCAACTGTTTAATCATGTCTGTATGGTGCATGATGTGTTTGATAAGCTTCTTTGTTCTTGCCTTGTATATGTTATCATGTTGCCTTGTGTTTTGTTCCAGTTCGCCGTGTCCCACCAAGATTCTCTATCCCACCCACTAATCATGAAATCATGCCAGGTGGAAGTGTAAATATCACCTGTGTGGCAGTGGGCTCACCAATGCCTTATGTGAAGTGGATGTTGGGGGCAGAAGATCTGACACCTGAAGATGATATGCCAATAGGAAGAAATGTCCTAGAGCTGAATGATGTAAGACAGTCAGCAAACTATACCTGTGTTGCTATGTCAACACTGGGTGTCATTGAAGCAATAGCACAGATCTCTGTCAAAGGTATGCTCAGATCATGCTCTGAAAATCGTAGTAATGCTCTTCCTAGACTCAGAATTGTAAAGTGAACCAACTTATCACTCAGTGATTCAACTGTGTATTTAACTAATCTCATCAGTGGTATTATATAAAATGTCCATGTGTTAGGTTGAAAGATTTATTTCACCTTTTTCTTCCTTTCCTTCCTTTTTCCCTCCCACCCTTTTTCTTTCTTTTGTATACACATAAAAGATATAAGATATGTAATCTAGGGCCTTGGGCATACTGAATGCTCTGCTACTAAGCTACATCATCAGCCCTTCTGAAATTTTAATTTTGATACAGTGTCTCATTAAACTGCAAGCTGTGATTGAATTTACACTGTATCCCGTAGAAACTATCAATCATTGATCTCTTGCTTCAGCCTTCTGAGAAAGTGGGATTACAGATTTTTAGCTAGAACCCACTTATAGATTCTTTCCTAAGATATTAAAGCAGTCTAAATTGGGATAATCAATAGCGTATTTAGCAGCAAGTCTGACTTAGTCACTGAGCAAACAAAATCAGGACTGCTACGCTGGATCCAGTCTGCAGACTGTATTTGTCCAGATTTCTGGATGTAAGATGATAAGAGTCATAAGAAGAATATTAATGTGTCATTAAGTGCATAAAATCTCTGAAAAAAAAGGAAAAACGAGAAAGTGCTGAAATCAGTATGACCTAATAATAGATGCTGTTTGATGGTCGTACCATTAAGAAGAAAAATGCAAATGGATCTTAGTTCTGTCCTTCACCTTGCATATATGAATACCCATTAAATATTTTTCTTTTATAAATATACTAAATATAACCAAAGAAGTCCATTCTGTGAAATATTTTTCAGCAAAGAGGGAGGTGAATTCATGTGAATACCACTTTCTTTTATCCAATACTTGAATAATTCTAGAAAACTTAAAATTGGGTCATACATAGTAAGAGATTTGAGTTTCCATTAGTGCAAAATGAACTCACTTCATCATCCCATTTGGGAAACATGAATTTATAAAATGCAGCACACTTGTTATAATTGATATATCTATAATTATGCATATATAGCCAGTATATCGTATGGCATAAGAAGAAAAGTATATACTAATACCAGTATATCGTATGGCATAAGAAGAAAAGTACACATTACCACATTGCAGCAATGTAATATTATGTCTTATGTAACCTTAAAGTATTAAGCATATTTATTTTACACCTTATAGCTATACAACTTTAATGTATGAAGATATGATAATACAACCACTAATACCAGTTTAATAAACACACCTCATTTAATGACATTATATTTGCCTGGAAAGTTCAGAGTGGTCCACTTTGCCAAATGTCAGTCCAGAATGTTCAAATAAATGTCTTTTTATACACCAATTTTGCAAATTCTCTTTGCTAAGTGTTGTAATTCTATAGATATTAATAATATGCAAATATCAAACCACCTCTTTTATTATAACCATTTGAACATTAGATAATTGGGGTTGCTTAAGACATTAAAGAATTTGGAAGTGATAGTAACACCAAGCTAATTATCATATTCACTTTTGTAGCTTTTTATTTTCTGAATCTTCCTACTTCCTAACCTTTCTTACCTCAAATAATGAAAGAGAAAGGTAAAAATTGGAAAAAAAAGAAACAAAACAAAATAGAAAAGAAGCTAAAGTTTGATGTTCTTGAACTGCCAACCCTGGGGGTATTGTAATTCTGGCCTTATGGTAACAGGGAAATAGTCTGAATATCAGCACTGTTGGTTTTTTTTTATTTGTTTGTTTGTTTTTTGTTTGTTTGTTTTCTGACTTACTATCTAGAGTAAAATTTTGTGCTGAAGCCAGCAGTAAAGATGGCTTCTACTCTTAAGCTATTTTATTTTTTTGAGCCTTGTTCTGTTAAAAAAAAAAAATTCAGGTCTCTAAAAAGATATGTTTATAGGAGGAGTGGATGGGGAGCAGAGAGGAGAGAGGGAGGAACTGGAAGGAAAAAGGGAGAGGAAACTTGGTCAGAATATAATGTATGAGAGAATAAATAAATAAGAATACAAATACAGGTGTTTTTTTGAGTAACTGTAATCTCAGGTGCATCCAATATACAATACAAAAATTTTATTATTGACAAAGTACTTTAAAAAGTGATTTGTGAATGCCTTGAATCTCCTAAGCAATTTTAAAATTATGAAGAATATGATGTAAAATTATTATTGTATTTCCCTTAAAATTAGTTTGTGTGTGTCTGTGTGTCTGAATATGTGTATGTATATGGATAATAATGAGAAAGATCTCAGGCCTCCTCACTTGCCACACAAAGTACATTGTCATTGATCTAAATAATTTTAGATAAGTTATTTATAGCTCTTAATCAGGTTTTCTATTGCTTTATGAAACATATAGCTAACTTGGTCAAGAAAGGGTTTATTTCAGCTTATTGTTAAACACCAGCTTATACTTAAACATCTATTATTGAAGAAAATCAGGCAAGGAACAAAATGCCAAAACCATGAAGTAGAACTAAAATAGAGGCCATGGAAAGTCATTGCTTACTGGCTTCCTTTTCATGAGTTGCTCATCATGCTTTCTTTTTTTTTATTTAATTTTATTTTTTTCTTATCAGGTACATTTTATTAACTGTATCCCAGCCGTGTCCCGCTCCCTCATTCCCTCCCAACTCCACCCTTTCTCCCTCATTTCCACCGTGCCCCTTTCCAAGTCCACTGATGGGGGGGGGGGACCTCCTCCCCATTCATCCAATCCTGTTTTATCAGGTATCTTCAGGACTGGCTGCAAAGCCCTCCTCTGTGGCCTAACAGGACTGCTTCTCCCTTGGGGGGTGGGGAGGTCAAAGAGCCAGTCATTGAGTTCCTGTTAGAAATAGTCCTTGTTCCCCTCACTATGGGAAACCAATTGGTTACTGAGCTACCACAGGCTACATCTGAGCAGAGGTTCTAGGTTATATCCATACATGGTCCTTGGTTGAATGTCAGTCTCAGAAAAGACCCTGTGTCCAGATTTTGTCTTTGTGGACCAAATATTTGGTCCTTGTGGAGCTCCTATCCCCAGGACCACCTGTCTATATGTGGCACTACTCGCAATCACTTATTAAGAAAATTCTACCATAGGCTTATCCACAGGTCAATCTTATGGAAGCAGTGTTTAAATTTTGGTTCCCTCTCCTCAGATAACTCTCTAACTTGTGTCAAGTTGACAATGGATAATCCAGGACACTAAAATTTAATAATGTTCTGTGTCTTATGAATAGGAAAGAACTTGGATACTAGTCCTTTAATAGCAATTTAATTCCATTTCCATATATTTAATATTTAATGTTTATTGGTATTCATTTGCAGAATTAATTTTTTGAATCAGGGAATAAGTGGCCGAGCATTTGAAATAAAAATTGCAGTAATTGCAGTTACTGTTTTTGAGAGTCTCAGACACACTCTATGCATATTACTAGATTAGCTCATTAATCTTCACAGAAAGCCTATGAAATACAGCTACTCAACTATGCAGTACAACACCAGTAATTTTCACATGAGTAAATGAAAGTCAAAAGAAATCAAGTGATTTACCAAGGATAACTTAAGGAATAGGTGGTAGGTTTGAATACCAACCCCCAAATGTCATCACAATCTACTAGTAGGATGGGATCTAGGCTACTTCTATGTATTTTATTGTTTTCTTCATCTATTAGGAAAGCTTTTTTCAACTTGTGGGTCATGAACCATTTGGGGGCTGCATATCAGATACTTATATTATAATTCATAACAATTACAAAATTACAGTTATGAAGTAGCAATGAAATTTTCTGGTGTGGGGGGAACCACAATACAAAACTGTATTAAAGTCTTACAGTACTAGGAAGGTTGAGAATCACTGTCTTAAGACATGTGGCTTTGCTTCATCTGGTGAAATCTTCAATAGGTATCTATTCAGGCTATAGTGATTGGTATAATAGTTAAGAAAAGATGTTCATTGTCTTTTTTTCTTTTTTTACCCCAAAGCCTTACCCAAGCCTCCAGGAACTCCTGTAGTGACTGAGAGCACAGCTACAAGCATCACGCTGACATGGGACTCTGGGAACCCTGATCCCGTCTCTTACTACATCATTCAGCATAAGCCTAAAAATTCTGAAGAACCATATAAAGAAATTGATGGGATAGCAACCACACGCTACAGTGTTGCTGGACTAAGTCCCTACTCAGATTATGAATTTAGAGTTGTTGCTGTCAATAACATTGGGCGTGGGCCAGCAAGTGAGCCTGTGCTAACGCAGACCTCAGAACAAGCACCATCCAGTGCCCCACGAGATGTCCAGGCACGCATGTTGAGCTCAACCACAATTTTAGTACAGTGGAAGGAACCTGAGGAGCCAAATGGACAGATCCAAGGATACAGAGTTTATTATACAATGGACCCCACACAGCATGTCAACAACTGGATGAAACACAATGTAGCTGATAGCCAAATCACTACTATTGGCAATTTAGTACCCCAAAAAACATATTCTGTCAAAGTCCTGGCTTTTACCTCAATTGGAGATGGTCCTCTTTCAAGTGATATACAAGTCATCACTCAGACAGGAGGTAAGTTTGATTCAAGATAAGGAATAGGGCAGATGGCTTGGAAGGCAGATAAGAAAACAATGAAAGAAACAGCAAAGAAAATATAAATCTAAGTTGTTGAGATTTAGGACTTTATGTTGTACATTTAAACTTGTCATGATCTACAAATTTTTTTGAGCTACTATACAAGGGCCACATTACTGGACACACTATTGATAACGTATAGGCTTAACATTGTTAGTGCTAATAATGGATTATTACATCTTCACTGGTTTTGCAAATGCAATGCACATGACTTGTTTTCATGCCTGATGTGGGCTTTATGAGTCACGTGATCTGGCATGTTCACTTCCTGGCTTTGTGTCCCTAAATCTCAAGCATGTTTATAGCTGAATTCACTTCATTTCACTTTATTGCTTTTATTTGGTTCTTTTGGTCACTGATTTTTTTTCCTTGCTATAGTGAATGAAAGATGTTTCACCACAATTATAGTAAATCTATATTCCTGCATTATTTGGTGTTTGCAGTTCTCTGTATTTATTCATTCACTATATTAATATGCAAGGGAATATTGTAAATTAACCGAAGGTTCTTGTTGGAAAATAATAGAGGTATATAAATGTTGTTCTTCTTTTTCCTGACACTTTTTCTTAAAAGTGTCAACTGTTAAATTGATTTTTGTATATCTAGCATCTCCGTAACAAATAAAAATTGCAAGAAAGTGTATGGTGCTTTAAGATTTTCTCATATTTTAACTGTAATGTTGGCATGACATAATTACAACCTAATTCTTAAGCTACAGCTAAGCTTGATGAATTTGGAAGAATTTCTTCTTGGGTCAGCTTTTTGTTACTGTGACAAAACAATAGAAATAACTTAATGGAAGAAATAGTTTATTTGAGCTTACAGCTCAAATAAGTTCTACCCTGTGGTCAGCTGACTCTGAATCTTTAGCATCCTGACAGCAAATATGAAGGAATAAAGTCATACTGGCAGACAAAAGAGGGATAGATTTCCAGCTTCCCCTTCTTTCCACAATCACTCCCTCCTAATTAGTCTACTACATTCTAGACTGCTAAATCCCACAGGCTAGTGAACAAACTTTTGTCCATGCTTTTGTGCACAAAGCTTTAGGTGGTGCACGCCTTTAATCCCAGTACTTGGGAGGCAGGGGTAAGCAGATCTCTGAGTTTGAAGCCAACCTGTTCTACAGAGTGAATTCTGGGACAGCCAAGACTAACAGAGAAACTCTATGTTTAAAAAGTCTCAAAAAAACTAACCACGGTGCTTTGTTTCTCTGAATTTCACTTCGTAAAAAATTTCTCATCGTAACAGTAACTGTAATGCAGAGTTGTTGCAGTTCAGTCTATCTATCTATCTATCTATCTATCTATCTATCTATCTATCTATCTATCTATCATCTATATCTATCAGTCTATCTAGTGCTACTACAACAAAGCAATACACACTTGGTAGTTTAAACAGTAGGGATATATTTCCTCACAGATCTAGGGCTGAAAAGGCTGGAATCTATACATTACAGGATTGCTTTCTGTGAACACTGTGGAAGAAAGTGTGTTCCATACTAACCCTGAGTTTCTGGTAGTTTTCTGTCAATGGTTCATTCCTTGGCTTGTAGAAACTTGCAGTTTCTGAATCTTTTCACCCCGTGTTCTTTCAAAAAGCAAGTATGTGTTCAAATTTGAACATTGGTTTTAAGGATTAGGCCAACTTAAGAACTCCACTTTAACTAACTTGTTCCACTCTGATAACACTTCCAAATCAGGTAACACTCTGTAGAACCTCATCATTCAAATTCTGAAGAGATATTGTTGGCTTCCCCCAGAATGTAGATTAGGTAATGAGGAAGCTTAATAGGTAAAATGTAATAATGGAAGCCAATACATATTGGCCCATATTCTATACAGATCTCATGGGTATTTATTCTTGTCTAACCACCATCATCTTTAACATGAGGAATTCCCTTATGCAATAGTTTTAGTGATTTTGTACCTACTAGGTATTTAGTAGTTAAATATGACCAGAGAATATATAATTTATTAATATCATTTATTTCAAATTATAAAATTGAAAAGTTAAAATTAATTTCAATTCTGAAATATTATAAGTGTTTTGAATGAAGCTAAAGAATAAGCATTTTTCATAAAAACATTGTTATACTCAGTCACTAGATTTGGCTACATTTTATAATCACAAATTTAAGCCTAACAAGCTGCAATGTCTTAATTTATTTTTAAGAGACAAAGGATTTAACTACCTAAGAAACATGATTTTTCCTAAAACCAAATTCAGTCAAAATATGCAAATCCTTGAGACTCATGAATATCTTTATGTTCAGAATATTGAATTACAAAAACTTATCCTTCTATCCCAACTTGGTGAAAAATGTCCAAAAATGTCCAAATGTATTTTGGATTTCTTTTTTATTACCAGTAGACATGAGCAAAGTTTCATGGATATTGTAGTGTACAAGAGCAGTTAAGTTAATTTAATCCAATAAGTTTGCCTTTGGAAGGTCTGACTTAATTCAGTATCCAAATTTAGAAAATGCACTCAAATGTATGAAGGTGCATTAGGTAGCTCTTCATGTCTCTCTCTCTCTCTCTGACTAATGGATTTTTACATGAAGACATTTCCACCAACCATCCATAATTGTAGCTTGAACACATACGGTCATGTAAAATGACAGAGTCAAATACAAACCTCTAAGTACCACAGTGATTGCATGTGTGCTGAAGACTTCATTAGCCAAGGCCATTGGATGTTAGTAGCAGCTATCAAATTTAACATAATCAGTTCTGATGAAGTTAAGTTAATGCTGAGCCTTTTCCTCTTCCTGATGGGCTCATTCCTAGAATCATGGCTATACGAGTGTGTGTTGCCACTGTTGAACACTCCTTTTGGATGGTTAGATAAAAATCTAAGGAAATCACACTTTTCATTACGATTTTTACTTTTAGTAAAGCTATAAAACCATACCATTCAAATAATTTAAGTATTTAATTACATAGACACAAAAAAATGCACTTTGATATCTTCTGTGTCTGATAGGTGCTCGTTTCATTTAATTGTCATGAACCCCAGCATTCCTCATTTTGTTCAAGTCAAATACAAAAATGAATAAGTAAGTAAAACAGTCCTGAAGGACAAAGGGCATTTAATATAGAAGTCATCATTTTGCATTTTCTCTAAGATAATCAGCATCCTGGTGGATAGAAATTGAAGATTTATGTAGTGTATTCCTAGTTGTGGGAAAGGCAGAACATGATACCTTTTCCATGATTAAATCAAAAGACTGTTTCCTCTTGGCTATGACTATTACTAGAGCTGACTATGTTAAACTTTAAATATAAAGTATACTTTGATTAAGATTATTGTTTTCTAGGAATATGGGTCACTCCCCCCTAATTTTTCATAGCTCTATTTTCTGGGGTAATAATCACTTGCAATTAATTTACCTCAAAGTTATGGAGAATGGATGAATGTTGGCAAGGGAAACACTCATACTGTTAGACACACCTCTTGTATTTCACCTAAAACAACCAGGAAGAAAAGTATATATTTCTGGAGTTGATTATTGTAATGGTTGACTATATTTAGTAGGAGGAACATGGACCTGATAAAGAAATCTTAGGAACTACAGCTTTAAAGCATTAAAATAAGTGTTGCTTGTAATTCATGGGACCAGAGGGATGCCAAATCTTAAATTTTGGGTTGTGTGAATTCTGAGTTTTCTTTAGAAAGAATTTCTGATATCATTTGGGTTAATCTTTGGACAAGTGTGTAGACTCCTTTAAGAGTATTTGGTATGGATTGGCCTTGAATTCACTCTGCAGATGAAGATCACTATATGAAGTCCTGATGCCTCCTCTCCCAAATGCTGGCATTACAGCTGCACATCACATAGCCAGCCTACTTTTAGTATTTTAAGAAAGAAAATTCTACTGCAAACTTCCAAAAGCAGAAAATTGTTAAAATATAAATGAGGACATTGAGAAATACTCTTAAATAGGTTTCTACAACTTTCTAAAACATTTCATTACATATACAGGCCTAGATAAGCAAACTATGAAAAGCCTATATTCTGATGCTCAAAAATTTAATTCCACTGTAAAGCTTTCTATTCGTGGTTTTAGCAACGAAGAAAGGAGCAATGGGTATGAATAAACCATGATAAATTTTAACTTCTTGTATTCATATTTAATGACAGTTGACAATGTGGTTGTGGCACTCAAAGAGCAGATTTTACCTGATTTGCCATTCCCCAAGCCCTAAGTATAATTTTAAAGAAATACCTGTGCCACACATCTATTTATTCTTTTCTCAACTAATTTCCAATTTGGGTTGTCATCAGTGATGGCATATAAACTTTTTAAATGTCTAATGGTTACATTTAAAGTTCTAATTGTACATTTCATTTTCTCATGAGTTTTAGTAATATGAAAATTGTTTACTATCTTTGATGTACAGTTAATTAGTGCAGGGACTTCTACAACTCAGAAAAATCTCCTAAGAAAAGTGATCTATAATGCTTATAAATAAAATCTATTTGTGAAGATTGAAGATAAAGATGATACATAAAAGATGATACATGAAGATAAAAGAATGTCAATAGTGATGTATAATATATAAACACTGAGATAAAAACCATATACATATATGTATGAAAAACACATCTATAAATTTATAAATGTAAATATGTGTTTATTAAGAAAAAAGGAATGTAGATATAAAACAGGTCTTCCTATGGCATAATATATCATATACAATATCAGTTAATAGGTGATACAATATTCTTTATCTCTAGGTACTCTGAAGAAACCAAATACATTAGTGTTGAGTCACCTTAAAATATTTCCCTAACTTGTTCCCTCTTTTCTCCTTCTTCTGATATCCATCCTCTTTGCCTTTCTGGATGGGAATTGAGCATTTTAGCAAGAGTCCTCCCTCTTGAATAGTTTCTTTAGGTGTACGGATTTTAGTGGGTTTATCCTATATTATATGTCTATATCAGTGAGTAGATACTATGTGTATTTTTCTGCTTCTGAGACAGCTCACTCAGGATGATCTTTTCCAGATCCCACCATTTATCTGCAAATTTTATGATTTCCTTGATTTTAATTGCTGAGTAATGTTCCATTGTATAGATATACCACAATTTGTGCATCCATTCCTCCACTGAGGGGCTGTTTCCAGCTTCTGCCTATTAAAGAGGACCCCTGAAAGGCTCTGCCCTGCAGACTATCAATGCAGATGCTGAGACTTATGGGCAATCTTTGGGCAAAGTGCAGGGAATCTTAGGAAAGAAGTGGGAAACAGTAAGATCTGGAGAGGACAGGAACTCCACGGGGAGAGCAACAGAACCAAAAAAATCTGAGCATAGGGGTCTTTCCTAAGACTGATACCCCAACCAAGGACTATGCATGGAGATAACCTAAGACACCTGCACAGATGTAGCCCATGGCAGTTCATTATCCAAGTGGGTTCCATGTAATAGGAACAGGGACTGTCTCTGACATGAACTGATTGGCCTGCTCTTTAATTACCTCCCCCTGAGGGGGAAGCAGTATTACCAGCCACAGAAGAAGACAATGCAGCCACTCCTGATGAGACCTAATTGACTAGAATCAGAAGGAAGGAAAAGAAGACCTCCCCTTCAGTGGACTTGGAGAGGTGGATGCTTGGGGAGGGTGCAGGAAGGGAGGGATTAGGACAGGAGGAGGGAGGGGACCACAGGGGGGATACAAAGTGAATAAAGTGTAATTAATAAAGAATTTTTAAAAAAAGAAAAATAAAAAATATGTCCCTATATATTTTGATAGTGATAATTAAGACATTGTATTTTGGAATTTAAGAATACATCTACTTATTTCTCAGGAGTGTTTGTTTTTCCAATGATCTTCAATTTATGTTGGTTTTTTAATTTAAAATCTGAACCCTAGGAAGTGATACTCTTAGTTCCACCCTCAATTTCCAATAACATTTGATTGTTGGCATCCACAAGCTATTTATCAGGAGAATAAAATGAAAACGTAACACATGGCTTGATGTGTACACAGAGTTGAATTTATACATTATGTTCCTAGATTCAACTATTTTTCAATCATTCACAATTGAAAGTTTTTTAAATGTGGAAAATGCATAAGCAATATCTTCTGAATATATTCAGACACTGGGGCTGGCTGAGCTCTCATTCCATAATGTAGCAATCTGTTAGGGCTTAGTTAGACTCAGCATCTCTCTTCATTTAGATATATGCTTTCCTATTGGTCCAAAGCCTCCTTAGTGCACCCTTACTCATCTAGGTATTTGCCTCCTACCTGGGGGCACTTAGATCTCTACTATGTTTCACAGTTTCAGATTTAAGAAATGTGCTATTTCTCCCCAACCCATTTCAAAAGGAGTCTAAAAGAAAAGGATGAAAAGCCTCCAGCCTATTAGATGACAAGACTTTCCATTAAATCCTCTAGCCAAACTTGCATTGTCCAAAAGTTACAAAAGAAAAGGAACCTGTTCCCTTCAGGACATTGGAGTTTCTATTCAATTTATTATTTGTTGTAGAAGCTCTTTACAGAACCAAGCAGAATTACATCAGTTGAAGCTGTGTCACTAAACAAGAATGAAACATTGAGACCAAATGGGAATACAGTAAAGATAAATTAAAAGCAAAAACCAAACAGTGTAAGTAAGCAACAGTTAATTAGGTTTCTAAGATAGTTTCAGTCAGTGTCAACTTACTAGCTGTGGCCAGGGAGCAAATCCTTACCTAACGACTACTCCCCAGCCCCTTTGGAAATGTATGTGTTTCTAATTCTTGGAATCTGAACAGAGTTCCAGTTTTGGCTTGAGTTGTATGTTAAGACAGGCTTCTATATTCCACAGATTCTAGGAAATAAGAGAAAGAAATAAGCAATACAAGTATAAAAAAATTAGTGATTACCACACATTCATGCGTGTGTATCACACCATGAAACCTTCCATCATCTAGATGAAACCAGTGGAACCCAGTTGCAATTACCCCATCTGCCCGATGGCTCTTTGAAACCACTGTAGCATGAGCCAGGCTTTTGACTTTTTACCTGTTAGATAATTCATTTGCCATTTGCCAGTTACCATATGCTTTTATTTCCTTCTGAGCCCCTTGCTTTGCCCCTTGATCTTTTTTGTTCCTTTGTCTTTGTCTCTCAGTCTGAATGATTATGTGAGGTCACTCACTGGCAGGAGCTGGAGAAGAATCATAACCTGTTCAGAAAGCAGTTCCCAGAGGCATCAAATTAATGAGAATCTCAAGGGATAGGGGAATGAGAGGAGAGGGGCATCCAGGGAACATTAGTGGCCCTGGGCATTAATGCAGACATGAATGAGCCACTCTTTCACAGCATGCCCCGTCACAGAAGCTGGTACACAGGAAGAGCACTGTGCTGATGGCCAGGGCCTCTAGAAATAGACTTAAAACCCTTGAATAAAAAGGGTGAGGTTTTCTTATTCTGTAATCATGTTATGGAAAGATGGTTGTAAAAGAAAAGTCATACATTCTATATCTCCAAAGTCCTCTTTTCCTGTGACATTTTTAACTCAAGTGTAATTTCTAAGTTACATCATATATCATCCGCGAATTGTGTTATTTCATGTATGTTTGAGAATGTTTAGTCTCATGTTGTCAAAAAAATACTTTGGAAGCTCCTTTGCCCTTCCTGTGACATATCTTTATTCTTATTTTATAGTTGTTGGTGGTGTTAGTCTTTAAAAATATACTTCATTCTTAATGTGAGTGTGGGAAAATACAGAAAGATTCCGTCACATCATATTGAGACATGCCCTAATATTGAACAATTATCCGGGCATGGGTACTAACAGAAAAGACAGTGGCAACAGCAGCCTGCCAGATGTGCCAGCAAAGCCTGGTGTACCTCATTTCTGTGTATCATGCCTTGAGCATCGCTAATGTGCTTAGGAGCTAAGAGGAAGTTTGGATTATGAAACTTTCTTGAGTAAGGTATTTGAAACTGAATAATTACTTATTATGTCTCATGTGTGATGCTTTCAAATTGTAAGTTAGGTCGATTGAATGAATACTATGAGAATGGAAGCTGACTTCTGCTGCCACAGTCTCATGGAGTACTTTTTTTATTTTTCTCTCTGGTTTATTTTTATTTTTATTTTTTTAGTATTAGTTACAGTTTATTAACTTTGTATCCCAGCTGTATCCCGCTCCCTCATTCCCTCCCAATTCCACCCTCCCTCCCTCATCTCCTCCCAGCCCCTTTCCAAGTCCACTGACTGGGGAGGACCTCCTCCTCTTTCATCTGACCCTGTTTTATCAGGTATCTTCAGGACTGGCTGTAAAGTCCTCCTCTATGGCCTAGCAGGGGAAGAGTACATCTTGTAATCTTACTATTTGTGTGTAGTTTAGGACTAAGCCACTAGGGACAGTAATATGCTTGCATTCGGTCTAGTTAGACACTGTGAGTAACATAATACAGGAGTTAAAGTAGTTATTTATATTTAATAGAGTTTTGGTTTCCTTTTCCTTCTAATTCTTTCCTAAGATGTAAGTTGTTAAGATAAAATTTTGAGGGTTTATTACTGTAGTCTCTATTAAAGAGTCAGGTGGGATTTTATAAACATAATTAGTATCTTATTTAGGGTTTCTATTGCTGTGAAGAGGAACTGTGATCACAGAGACTCCTATAAAGGAAAGCATTTAATTGGGGATGTTTTACAGTTCAGAGTTTTTAAATCCATTGTCATCATGGAGGGAAGCATGGCAGCATGCAGGCAGACAAGGTACTGGAGAAGGAGCCTCAGAGCTCTAAATCCAGATTTGCAGGAATGAGCAAGAGACAGAACCACTGGCCTGGCTTGAGCTTCAAAACCCCAGAGCCCACCCCCAGTGACACACTTCCTCCAACAAAGCCATATTTATTCCAACAAGGTCTCATGTCATAATCCTTTAAAATAATGCCCCTCCCTATGAGCCTACAGGGGGTGCAGGAGAGAGTTTCATTCAAACCACCACAACTGAAATTAATACTAACTGAACTCATAGATACAGTTGTAAATATTGGCAACTTTTCTATAATTAGCACTTCTTAGTTTCGGGCTTTCTTAGGCATATTTAATAGTTCTTTTTAGTTTTTGAGAATATAATATAACTACATTTACTCCTCTCTTCTCCTCTTGCAAATCCTCCACATAGTTCTTACTTTTCTCTTTCATATTCAAGGCCTCTCTTTCTTTATATTGGGTATAGGTCTGTGTTTATGTGTGTTCCTAAATATAAAAATGAAACATGATTAATCTATATAGTTCTACATCTATGTATATGATTTCAGGGTTGAACATTTGGTATTGGATAGCCAACTGGCATGCTCTTCCCTGGAGACTATTTTTCCTGTTTTCTGCATTCCTGACTTAGTTGCTTATAGTTCTTTGTGTGGGGTGGAGGCCTCCTGAGCTTTGCCTCTCCGACATTAGCATGTTTATTTGTGTTATTCTTGTTCAAGTCACGTTTAGGCAGTTATGGTGGTGAGATTTCATGGGCATAGGTTCTGATATTGATAGGAGACGAAAATCCATAGCAAACTCTCTGTTCCTCTGTTCTTAAAATCTTTCTGCCCCATTTTCCACAATGATCCATGACCTTTAGGTGAAGGAGTTGTATTGTAGATACATTAGTTGGGACTGTGTTCCACAGCTCTGCATTTTGGTCAATTCTGGATTTCTGTAATGGTCTCTATCTGTTGCAAAGAGAAGTTTCCTTGAAAAGGGGAGAAACTACACTTAACTGTGGATATAAAAATAAGTGTGTAGAATGTAGTTTAGGGGTTATATGTGTATTTTATATGAACCATATCATATTTTACAATATTATATGAAATCTATAATTTTACTGTCTTTACAATTGAATTCTATAATATACACATAATGAGTGTTGATTCTACTTCATATTGTGTACACATTAAAGTATTCAAGGACATGATAATATTCATCATGTTACTCTTATTCTTTTGAGGAGTTTAAATGAACTCTCTTAAAGGAGGTCCTTACATCCCAGGTGATATATGGTCCTTCCATCCTTCTTTTTTTTTTTAATTTTTTATTAATTACACTTTATTCATTTTGTATCCCCCCATAAGCCCCTCTCTCCTCCCCTCCCGATCCCACCCTCCCTCCCCTTTCTGAATGCATGCCACTCCCCAAGTCCACTGATAGGGGAGGTTCTCCTCTTCTTTCTGATCTTAGTCTATCAGTTCTCATCAAAAAGTGGCTGCATTGTCCTCTACTGTGGCCTGGTAAGGCTGCTCCCCCCTCAGGGGGAAGTGATCAACGAGCAGGCCAATCAGATTATGTCAGGGGCAGTCCCTCTTCCCATTACTATGTAACCCACTTGGACACTGAACTGCCATGGGCTACACCTGTGCAGGGGGTCCAGGTCATCTCCACGAATAGTCCTTGGTTGGAGTATGATTCTTCCATCCTTCTTAAGCCTTGCACTTCATTAAATGGTTCCTGTACTTAGCCAAAAGAATTTCTTAATCCTGGCTGTGATGGTGAGCTTACTCTTTTGCCTTCCTCTTTTTAGTACCAGGGCAGCCACTAAACTTCAAAGCAGAACCTGAATCTGAAACAAGTATTTTGCTGTCTTGGACACCTCCACGTTCAGATACCATTGCCAGTTATGAACTGGTCTACAGAGATGGGGAGCAAGGAGAAGAGGTGAGACTTTTTTTTTTTTCTTTGTGGAAAAGATATATGCATGGAAAGAGGAACTTGACCAATACCTCAAAAGTTAATTTGGAGATTTTGGAGTTGGGAGACACAAAATCTATTGTTCTAGGTGAAATTCTTTTTAATTCAGCTTTCCAAGTTGGGAAAGTTTGCATATATACTATATGCAAGCATCAGGTAATATGGGACCAGAAAAAAATCCATGAGGTGGAGAGATACCTTCATTTCTCTTTTGTAATTGCTCACAGCATTTATTTAGGCCATTATGCAAACATATGACCAATTGAGATCTTTATGCTTTTCAGAGTTATCAAGGAGATGGATTTTTTCAGGCTGGTTCAAGAGAAAGATGTCCATAGCAAATGATCATGCTAAAATTATGATATGAGTATTACTATACATAAAATGTTAATAATACTGTGGAAATAAGATAATATATTGTTAAAAGTATAGAAATCAAAAGAGAAATGAAACTTAATATCATTCACAGTTACTGTTAACCAGTACAACTCTTTTTTTCTTTCTTTCTTTCCTTCCTTCCTTCTTTCCTTCCTTCCTTCCTTCCTTCCTTCCTTCCTTCCTTCCTTCCTTCCTTCCTTCTTTTCTTTCTTTCTTTTTTATTAGTTACATTTTATTAACTCTGTATCCCAGCTGTATCCCACTCCCTCATTTCCTCCCAAACCCTCCCTCCCTCCCTCACCTCCTCCCTGCCCCTTTCCAAGTCCACTGATTGGGGAGGGCCTCATCCCATTTCATCTGACCCTGTTTTATCAGGTATCTTCAGGACTGGCTGCAAAGTCCTCCTCTGTGGCCTAGCAGGGCTGCTTCTCCCTTGTGAGGTGGGGAGGTCAAAGAGCCTACCATTGAGGTCCTGTCAGAAATAGTCCCTGTTCCCCTTACTATGGGATATCAATTGGTTACTGAGCTACCATGGACTTCATCCCAACAAGCACAACTTTTAAGAGTTTCACTTACAAGCCATTAATTTTTATGGCTGTCTTATAAGTTACAAACTATTTTTAACCCTGTTCATGTGGAAGAAAAAAGATGAATAAGAAAAAATACATACAACTTCCAGTGTTTCACATCAGTGATTGCTAGAGATGATATTTGAATTGAGACAAGCAGCAACGAGTATCTGTCCTCATCCATAAGCTTGACTTTCATTTGGATTGTATCTAGAATAAAGTCTATTTCCAAATGGTACTTTAGGATACACTGAGCATTGTCAGAGCAGGAATAGGTAATTTATCAATAAATATATTTTCTTTATTGGGAAATCCCATAAGAAATACTAGGCAAAAAAGTTTTGAAACTATATTTTAAAACTCTGTCTGTGTAACTCATTTTGCTATATATATTTCATGTCATTCTTTACAAGGAAAAAAAAATTCAAAAATGTTATTATCCCCCAAGTTTTAACAACCTCAGATATTAAATAACTACTACAGATTGAAATATGGTACATTCTTTTGAATTCTATAATAAGTTGCTTCATTCTTTAAAAAAAAAAAAGATTTATTTATTTAATTTTATGTATGTGAATGATCTACCTGCATGTACACTTGTGTGCCAGAAGAGGGCATCAGATTCTAGTCTTTTGAGCCACCATATGGGTGCTAGGAATTGAACTCAGGTCCTCTGGAAGACCAGCCAGTGTTCTTAACCACTGAGTCATCTCTCTAGCCCCAAGTTACTTCATTCTTATAAAATCCTATTTTATTATATATCCTAGAACTTATTCTAGAGAATAAGTAAGTTTTATTGTTTGTTTTTGTTTGTATGTTTGTTTATTTTCAGAGACAGGCTCTCACCCTATAGTGTAGCTGTCTTGGAACTATGTAGTCCAGGCTGGCATTGAACTAATAGAGATCTGCCTGCCTCCCAAGTGCTAGAATTAAAGGTATGTGCAAGCACAAATGGCTGATGTATAAGTTTAAAACCAAATGATTTTTTAATTAAATAATTTATTACTTTGCTTTCTGTTGCTTTGGTAAAGGCCATGACCAAAAGCAACTGGAGAAGAAAGGGCTTATTAGACTTCAATGTCCTAAACACAGTCTGTCAATGAGAAATATCAGAGCATTCTCCTCCAGCTCGGGACTACCTGCCAGGGATATCAGGACCCACAATGGGCTGGGCCCTCCCATATCAATATTTAATCAAGAAAATGTCCTATGGGCTTGCCTACAGGCCATGTGATGTAAACATTTTCTTAATTACTGTTCCCTCCTGCCAGATGTATCAAGGAGGGGGAAAAAGAGAAAATAAAGAAAAACAAACAAATAAATAAACAAGCAGCACATTTGAACTCTTTGTCAACTTAACACACAGATGAGTCATTGTTAAACCATCATCATTCTTTTCTATCCTCAGGAGCTCATATTAATATTACAAAGTAAAACATGGTATAACTGTAAAAGTACCATAACCCTAAAACATGTGAAAAAGTTCAATCTCATTTGGGTGGCAGTGGAGCACGCCTTTTTAATCCCAGTACTTGGGAGGCAGAAGAAGCAGAAGGATCTCTGTGAGTGTGAGGCCAGCCTGGTTGGTTTTCAGAGAGAGAGAGAGAGAGAGAGAGAGAGAGAGAGAGAGAGAGAGTGTGTGTGTGTGTGTGTGTGTGTGTGTGTGTGTGTGTGTGTGTGTGTTCCAGGACAGCCAGGGCTACACAGAGAAACCCTGCTTGAAAAACAAATAGAAAATGTTCAGTCTCTAAAATATCCAACATTTCTTTAGAAGTATAAAGTCCATTAACTGTGGGGTCTTATAAAATAAAGAATAAATTGCATACTTATTCCAAAAGAGAAAAACCAGGGCACAGTTACAATTAAGACAAAGAAAGAAAGAAAGAAAACAAAAACAGAATCCAGCATTATAAATAGCTTAGTGCCTGCTGTCTTAGACTCCCTCATTATTTTCTGGGTTCTGAAGGGCTTAACCAGCTCTGTTTCTCTGCCTATGCTACCCACAGCACCTGCAACTTGTTTTGTAGGCTAAGGTTAGGTCTGGCTTGTACCTGCTTCTGTCTTTGGTGGTCATTCCACAACCTTGGCATCTCCAGTGTTCTGGGATTTGCACTGTAACTGATGCTACCACCTTACATGTATTGTCCTAGTACAGCAATACTTTTTGCTTTAGTGACACTGGTCTTTTGCAAATTACAACCAAGCCTTTATACCATTGACTAGAAACCATAGTCTTGATTCAAATAGTCCCCATAGATTCTTTAAAGGACTCTTAAACTTACCTGTAAGACCTCACAAGTCAGTCATCTGTTGTCTGCATTGCTCTCGTTATTATCTTTCAAGTTCCCCCAGAGCAGCTCACTAAGCTCTGAGCACTCAGTGGCTTTTCCAAACCAAATTTCTAAGTGCTTCTATGCCCTCCCAGAAAGAAACCTACCACATGGTAAGATATATCCCAGCGATATCCCTTTCCTGGTAACAATTTCTGTATTAGTTAAGATTGGACATCAGGGTTTATTTGAGGTTCATATCTTGACTATAGTTCGTCATTAGTAAAAATCAAGGTTGATACTCAAACAGGAGTATGAACTAAAGATTAACCATGGAGGAATGCTTCTTATTGACTTGATCCTTATGCTTGCTTATCTTGCTTTCTCCCACATGTTAGGACACAGTGCCAGGGTGTTATTGCCTACAGTCCTCCCACATCAATAATTTATCTACATATTGTCCCAGAGACAGGTCAATGTGTTAGAGACATTTCCTCAATTGAATTTCTTTTTTTCCAAGATAACCCTAGCTTGTTTCAAGTTGACAAAAACAAACAAAACAAAACATCAAACCAACAAAAACCTAAAAAACACAGATAACAAAGCCAATATTAGAAAGTAAGTATTAAGTATTAAAAAGTAATTTTAGTACCATCAGCAAATTCAGATATCTTTCATGTTTTTGTTGTTGTTGTTCTGTTTGTATGTTTGTTTGTTTTCAAAACAGGTTCACCTCAAACTCACTAACTAATTGAAAATGACCTTAAACTATGGTTCTTCTTGCCTCCACTTCCCCAGTGGTGGGATTATAAGAATGGATCACAGAATCTAGTTTTTGTTACTTTTTTGTTTTCGTAGTGGTTTTTGTTTTGTTTTATGAAAATTTTTATGAACATCAGGACTTTCTGCACATTATGTATGCTGTACTTTATTAACTGAGCTATGGCCTGAGTCCCTCACATCTCTTTTATAGCAACGTCTTGTAAAGTGTTGCTAGTTCTGGTCATATGATATTTGCTCCCCATTTAGGTCATAGATAGTTCTAGAGGGAAACCTGGGTGTGTGATTGAATGGAATTTTGCATGTTCAGCAGCCTCTGTAACTAAGGTTGTCCAATGTCCTTTTCCTTCGTGTTCACAGCACCTTATACATCTTCAGGGTAGAGTGCCTCCTGGCCTTGTCCTCTCCTTGCCTCTTATTTTGTGCTTGTGAATAATTGTCAGCATTGGAAAGATCAACATTGGTGTCACTGTTTCAGCCACATTTTGTAGGAAAATACTTCAACTATGGCATCTTCATGTTATAATTTCTAACATAGTCCTGGTATTGTTGATTCTTTTACTATATTTGGATGGCATGTGGTTAGGAGAGAAGTCTAATGTTACAAATGTTTATTTTGCTACATTTGTACCAGCTCACAGGAAAATGATCAACTCTTGTTTCCTTTCAGCAGCGAGTCACCATTGAGCCAGGCACGTCCTATAGGCTTCAAGGGCTGAAACCAAACAGTCTGTACTACTTCCGTCTGTCTGCACGCTCTCCTCAAGGCTTGGGTGCTTCTACAGCTGAAATATCAGCTAGAACCATGCAATCAAGTAGGTGTCTCTCTTTGCTTCCTTGTTGCCCATTTCTCTTTAGGAGATGTTTCTGACAACCGTTTTGTTTTTTTGTTTTTGTTTTGATCAACAAACAAACCTGCTAATATGCTAAGTCTACAGCAGGTATCTCTGGGGCAGTAAACATCCTACTTAGGAGACAGGACACAGATACGTTGTTTTCAAACATGGCTCAAATAATAGACCCTGCTTTCTACTTCCTAAATACAAAATTTCAGAGAAGCTAATCTACCTCCATAACTAGGAAAAGGGATACACTAGTTAGATCTGTCCTTATCCAGGAAAAGATATGGCTGCAAAATTCAGGCTGAAAATACTGCAGAGAAATCAGGCAAGAACACATCGGAGGATGAAGTGGCAAATGAAAAATTATTCCCTTTAAAAACAAGTGATTTTCATGTATTTGTTCCTACTCAGGAGGAAAGCTCAGTGCGTATGATGGATTGCCTATTCTGTGAGTGACCATGTAGACTTTGGAAATATTCACAGAAAATCTCTATTTAGATAAAACTGAGAATAATGGAGTAATCATAGGCACGCCTGCACCTGAATGTTATTTTGTTTCCTTAACTTCACTGTCTCTTTTGAGCCTCCCTGCCTCAGCACAGCTGCTTGTTATAATGGGCCTTCAGCATGCATAGTACACATTGTTTTTGTTTGTTTGTTTGTTTGTTTGTTTATATAAATATTACCTAAAAGACTGTTTTTGAATCAAAGTGTGATGGCTTCTAATACTGCCATTCCCTTTTTTATAAGTATTGACAATTAACCATCAGCTCAATTTATCTGGAACAGGTTTGCAGCTATTGTCTGGGATTTTTGTGTGTTGTATTTTATCGGTATTTCCTGACACGGTGATGTATTGGGATAATTTGATGGGAAATTGCTCAGAAGATGACCAGCTTATTTTAGAGTGGACAGTAAAAGTGTGTGCTTTATTCTTATGTAAATCTACTTTGAATGAATTATTAAATACAAAAATGAAACTACTGAGTATAAAATCATGTAATTCTTAAAAGATTCTTTGGGGGATAACTAGGTATTTTTAATTGCTGTGTTGTTGACCTTTTGTAAGTGATAGCTGATTTTTTTCAATTTTACCAAAATTTGCTGGTGGGATCTAATTCTTTACTAGCAATGGTGTCACGAGAAGAGTTATAATAAAAAAGCTGAGAGCTGACATAGGGTAAGTACAGTCAGAATCAACAAGCCTGACATTGCCCTCGGTAGGTAAATCCTGGCCTGTGCATTTTCATTCTTTAATGATTCTGCATGATTCTCATTTTATTTGGGCGACAATCAATATTAGATTAACACTTTTCATTAAAACTGGTCAGGCTGCCTTAGATATTTTTAGATAGGGTGAACCCTTTTATGTTTGTTGGGGTTTCTTTTTTTTTTTTTCTTTTTTTTTTTAATTGAATAGGAGGACAACTACCAGTTACTGTGCCTTTATACACTTAAAGATCCTTCCACAAATGAGTGCTGTGTATGAATTGTCCTTATTCTAGACTGTGGAAAGAAGCACATAGAATAGACATGGAAATGAAATTTCTAGAATCTCAAGTTTACAAAAATAAAATTAGTTGAGATTTGGGGTTACTGAATAGTCAGAGTAGTGGGGATGGGAGATACCAAGGAGTTGGTTTATAAGAAGAATTTAAATTTCAGGTAGGTAATTTTATTTGAGGCTCTATTATCACAAAGTTTCATCTTCACACAGTTCCCCACTCATTATTTAACAGTTATTTTGACCATTGATTCATTTTTTTTTTGTTTACTCATGTTACTAAGCCAAGGTACCTAAATTTATGTTAAAATTTTAAGTTTCAAAGTATTATTTTTGTTTTTCTGTCCTTATTGTTCGTTTATTTATTTTTATCTTTTCTTTTGTTTTATCATTTTTTTCCAACCACTCCTGTCCTTTCACTCAAATCCTCCTTTAACTCACTACCAAAATAAGAGCCATCAGCTCCTCCTCAAGATATTAGTTGCACCAGCCCAAGTTCCACTAGTATTTTGGTAAGTTGGAGACCTCCACCAGTGGAAAAACAGAATGGCATTATCACTGAATACTCCCTCAAGTATGCTGCAGTGGATGGAGAAGACTACAAGCCTCATGAGGTTTTGGGAATTCCTTCGGATACTACCAGATACCTTTTGGAACAGCTGGAAAAATGGACTGAATACCGGATCACAGTGACTGCCCACACAGATGTCGGCCCTGGCCCTGAGAGCTTGTCCGTGTTGATTCGAACCGATGAAGATGGTATGTTGCCTCCGCTCGTCAGTCCGCACCTTCTGACACAGTCTGGGTCTGCTTTTGATAGGCTAACAATTACTCTTTTTTACTTTTTCTGCTCATCATTTTTGATCCAACATTTCTATTATGTAACTGTTTTTGCCAAAGACTTGTCTTTCCTACATCCTGGGCTTTTCCTTTTTCCTTTTTCAATTTCAGTGCAACAGTTTTCTGCCTTTTAAAGGGACACTCTGCTCCTATAGTCCTCTGATCCAGATTTTCTCTGTATCTTCCTCTAATGTCTCTTCTGTTTTTCTTGTCATTTTTAATGAATTCTCTTTTCATATCGGAATTAACTTTCAAAACTGCTACCTTCTTACTGTTTTTTGTCTTGCAATTTTTGGCATCTGTTGTATGGAACGGCTTTTTGATATGAGGAAAAAAAAGAAGAATCCATATAGTCAAGAAATTTTTTATTCTGCTGTTAAAAACAAAACCTTAAAAAAACACACAACTGTCAACAATCTGTTTTTGTTATTATTTCAATACAATACTTCTTTGTGGTTTAATGCTTTGGAACTCAAAGCATCTTCCTTGGCTTTTGTACTTTTTTTTTTTTTTTACATGTTTTTCTATTTCTCTGATACTCTTTTTTTTTTTTTCTTCCATTTTGGTTTTTGCATCGGTCATGTTTTTTGATCTTTTCTTAAAATTTAGAGCAGATTGGTTGAGCACTTTCCTTAGTTGAAGATGTTTGTGTTCTTCAATGAAGCATAGCGGGTCTACTCATTTTTAAGTAAAGAAAGTGCTCTCGCTGGGTGGCGAGTGCCTGTAATTGTCTTTTACCCATGATGTTGTTACAGTTCCCAGTGGTCCTCCTCGCAAAGTCGAGGTGGAGGCTGTCAATGCCACAGCTGTTAAAGTCTCGTGGCGCTCACCTGTGCCCAATAAGCAGCATGGACAGATAAGAGGATACCAGGTGCACTATGTGAGAATGGAAAACGGGGAGCCCAAGGGCCAGCCCATGCTGAAGGACGTGATGCTTGCCGATGCACAGGTGAGCCTGTTTTATTAGCTAACATTGCTTCTAGACTGTGCTCAGTATTTAATCTTCTGCACTTCAGAAAATTGACATTAAATTCTAGACTTTAAAACTCATTGTTGTATATTTACCTTTTAAATTAAAAGTAACCTCAACTAAAAATAAACTGAAATAAATGTTTTTAAGTTTGATTAAGAGTCACTTTTTAAAAATAGATATTCTGTTCTTTGATCTGTATCCAAATTCGTACTTCTGACTTCAAGGAATATTGAGCCTAACTAAATCAAAATAAATTTGGCTGCTGTGTTTAAATACTTGGACCAAGGTTGATTTAATTTATTAATGTATGACTGTTTCACTACAGAACAGACATTTTTATTCAGGGGACAAAACTTAGTATTTTATTTAGTATTTCATCAGGTCACATATTTTATGGGAATGATTGTTTTCTGTCCCAGGAGGTCAAGATAATGACATCAGTGATAAAAATTAAATTAAGGTTTCCGAAAAGGTAAATATGATCTTCTTGGCTGAACCAAGTTGAGAGAATTACTAAAGAACTGGGGAAATGTCCAGTCAGTAAAGTGTCTTCAGAGGGAACCTGAGTATATGTCTCAGAGCCCACATTTTAAACAGCCAGGTATGCTGGTATACACTGGTAATCCTAGAGTGGGAAAAGCAGAAGTACGGAGATATTCTGGCCAGCCCATTTAGCCTACAACAAGTTGAAGGGTAGTCAGAAACGCTCCTTCAGCATAAGTGGGACTGTGCCTACGAATGACACCCAAAGTGCTCCTCTGGCCTTCTCAGTCATGCATTCGCATGCGTATGCCCTGACACTCACACACCCACATGCACACACACATTTTTATATGTGTGTGTATGTATGTCTGCACACAGACACATAGATCCACACAATCCTGCAACCCTGCTGTATAAACAGCCTATACAAACAAAAGACTTACAAATAATGCACACTTATATATGAGAGATATTCTGTTGACCTTAGGGAAATGATGGTCCCTTTCTGATTTGTAGTCAGTTGTTTAAAGCAAAGCATATAACATCATTTTCGCTGTAGAGTATAGGTGTTTAAAAGTAATCCCCAAAATGAATATATAATTAATCTCCTTGTACCTCAAATATTTTTCTGGAAGAAATGGGAACACTCCAGTTTCTAGCTGCACTGTTGAAAATGGCACATAACTCAGTGTGTAGCTTGCCATTGCGATTCCCCTAGTGTTGGGATACTCTGCTTATTAGATATGTAAGATCCTTGATGCTTTGCTTGAGCACACTGTCCAAACAGTGTTTATGTTTGCTTCTATTTTGAAGCATCCTAACTGAAATCCTGAAAGGATCTAAATTTGGGGCTCACTCCTATGACCCAAAACTTACTGGTTTGCAGAGGTTCTGCAAACATAGCTGTTGTAATGCCTTTAACAATAGAAAAGGCCATCAACAACTCTTTTCATTACAAATATGTATTTTATTATAGTCCTGCTAAAATACATATGTATTATAAGGAAGGAATAAAGGCAGATTTGGGGGTTCTTTCAGACTTTGTCTAAGGGAGACTAGATTTGCCTGTAGTCATAGACTTTAATAAATATCAAATCATATCTTATGTGTAATGTGTATGTATACACATTTCTAATCCTAATTGTTTGAGTTCATATAACTACTGAATCAATTCTCAGAAAGGCTTTGAGTCTCATCATGGTAGGACACAGTTGTAAATGGAGCTAATTTACCTCAGACTCACCCTCAGTGATGTGTTTCATGCCATCCAGTCCCTTAAACCCCAAACCTGTTATTCAAACTTTGTTTAAAACCCATTGTCACTTGAATAAAAATGGATGCATAGTAAAAAAAAAAAATTATATAAACAGAGTGAAAAGAGGCCATTAAATGTTCACTTTAAAAAGGATAATTATAAAGTTGTTTTCAAAAGTACAACAATTTCAAATCCTGGAGGGCCATCAAAAGTCTACTTGACTTTTTGTAATTTTTTATTTATACTATACTGCTTTAAAGTAGAATATTCTATAATATAATGACAATAAAGTTATTGTTGCTATTTTAAAAATCTTAAATTTTGGAAAACAAAAGCAAGATCGTGCTTTGATAGCCTTGGTTTCAACTGCATCTCTCTCTGCCTTTATTGTTATGTAGCTGATACATCATAATGCACCTATTCCTTGGAACGTTGTTGTATGTGTTGTTTTAATGACTGCATTTTCTTATTTTAAATTAAAGGAGGCTAACATCATTTTTATAAGGGTACAAGTTTCTCTTCATTTCTTTTTATTTTGTCCCCTCTTCCCAACTTTCTAAACCTCAATCAGTGGGAATTTGATGATACTACTGAACATGTGAGTAAATTTTTCCTGTTTGGCCAAAAATCAGACCTTATATGCTTGTGTTTTTTTGAGCATCAGTCTTTTACTCACTCATGATTTGTTATCACATTTGCTTGAATGCATGGACTAATGTACTATTTTTAATTTGTATTAACTATGGAGTACTTTTCAGTTTGTTTCTGATTTTGTGAAATTAGCATGGTGCTACTGATTACATAAAGAAGGTCATGAGCTACTAGTATTTATTTTGATTTCTGCTGCTAACTCTGTCTTGTTACACACTTAGAGGACATGTGATTTGAATGGAGTTGTTCCACATAGATCATATCATGTGTTTGATTTAGGTTACTAATATTTTCCACACCAGGGTTATATAGTAACTGTATGATATAACACAAACCTGACAGTGATTAAGTCCACCTAGACTTGGCTAAATTTTGTCACATATAGAAAATAAATGAATGGCAATAAATAGGTCATGTCAACAAGTAAAAAGAGTTTCACAGAGGAGGATTTTTAAAAATATATATGAGTAGCTTATGTTACTTTTTTAAAAGGCTTTCTATATGTAAAATAGTCATATGATAGGACATCTACCATCTAAGTACTTACAGGATAGTAAGAACACTAGAAAATATGTACAAAAGTCTGAAACAGTTGTAAAATGCAGCCAAAGAAATGCCCTAAATAAAGGTGTAGTGCCTTGGAAATAAATGACAATGAATATATAGTTATAATCTATATAGTTATCTATAGAGATAACTGCTCAGGATGGCAGTATACTTGAGAACTGAAACCATGGCCTGCAGTTCCATAGATGACAGGATTTGTATATATTTGGAACTAAGAAAGGAATGTTCACTGTCTGTAATGGTGCATAGCAGGTGCAGTCATGGAGGCTAATGGGATTGACCTTCGGTCATGTGACAATGAACCTACTAATTGGATACAAATAAAAGTTTCTTGTAATAAAATTACTATGAATGGAGCAAAAGATAAAGTATGACAGCTGAGGTATAAGGAGAAGATTAAGTATTCTTTCATTATTTTGTCATGGAGAGGTATTGAGAAATATTAAAAAGAAAAATAATATAAAGGTTACAAAGAGCATTTTCTTTTTTAGATTGAATAGAATTAGCATTTATTAATTTTTTGATATTCATTATTACACTATATGCAAAGCATATAGAGATGAATGTGCTATAAACAATGACCCTGGAAAACTTGTAGTCTATCAGGATAGATAGCCATAATGTAAATAAAGTGTTTTAAATGCCTCAAAGTGCCATAAGACTTAATGTATAAATATTTATTGCCAAAGCACAATGCTCCTTTTAGAGTTCTTGGAAAATATGAATAGTGTATCAGGTTTCATAAAACTTAGTGCAGAGCCATAATTTTTATGACTAGATCCATTCATGATAGGATTTATGATAGAATCTAGTGTATACATGTGTTTGAAGGAAATAAAAGTTTTATAAAACCAGATTTATCTTCAAATATATAATGGACTCATCATTTTCTGGTCAAGTCCATTGCATTTCTTATTTTATTTAACACTGTTCAGGGCTGATTAAATGGATTTCATGATTCCCTGAATGGGTCACTACCTCATTTATAAAACAGTGACTTAATGGGTAAATTGGAGCATGAAAAGACAAAACATATGAAAAACAAATAAATAGTTATTTTTCTAATTCCTTCATGAAATGACCAAAATCCAACAAAATTTAAGACAGCAGAAATGAAAAGGAACCAGGCTGATTGATGTTCCAAACCAAAAATTGACAAAAACTTGATGATGAAGACCTTACGAAAACAAGTGGTTGATAGTGGCTCATAAATTTTAAATAGGAATCATCAGTATGTAAGGAAGAGGGGAGAGTATACTTTGGGGGTGGTTTTCTTGTTTTTCAGACTGAACTTAAGGTATGATAACAATGAAAGAGTCACAGGGAAACTCCCAGCAAGAGTGCAAGTAGGGCAGGAGGTGATGAGAGGCAGAAGGAGTCCCTTGATGTGGTCACTCTGCATCACAAAGAAGCCCAATACCTCCATGCTAGTGAGCTCCACTTAAAGACAGGAATGTATTGATTTGCATCTCCATGATGCCTGAGGATGTTGAGCATCTCTTTATATATTCCTCTACAGAGAATTCTCTGTTTAGCTCCATACCCCATTTTTTAATTGGATTACTTGATTTATTGCTTTTTAACTTCTTTAGTTCTTTATATATTCTGGATATCAGCCCTCTGTCAGATATAGGGTTGGTGAAGATTCTTTCCCAGTTTGTAGGCTGTCATTTTGTTCTGATGACAGTGTCTTTTGCTTTACAGAAGTTTTTCAGTTTCATGAGGTCCCATTTTTTGATTGTTGCTCTTAGAGACCCAGGGTAAGATGATCAATCCTCACTTCGAAAGACAAATGGGATGTGCATTGGATTTAGGAGAAAACAAGTAACAGGACAGGAGCCTACTGCAGAGGGCCTCTGATACACTACCTAGCAGTGTATCAAAGCAGATGCTAAGACTCATAACCAAACCTTAGGCAGAGTGTAGGGAATTATATGAAAGAAGGGGGAGTTAGTATGATGTGAAGAGAATAGGAGCTCCACAAGGACCAAATATATCTGGGCACAGGGGTCTTTTCTGAGACTGATACTCCACCAAGGACCATGTATGGATACAACCTAGAACCTCTGCCCAGATGTAGCCCATGGTAGCTCAGTAACCAATTGGTTTCCCATAGTAAGTCCCATAAACCGGGACTATTTCTGACAGGAACTCAATGGTAGGCTCTTTGACCTCCCCAACCCAAAAGGGAGGAGCAGCCCTGCTAGGCCACAGAGGAAGACTTTGCAGCCAGTTCTGAAGATACCTGATAAAACAGGGTCAGATGAAAGGGGAGGAAGTCCTCCCTAATCCCCTAATCAGTGGACTTAGAAATGGGCAGGGAGGAGATGAGGGAGGGAGGGATTGGGAGGCAAAGAGGAAGCGGGTTACAGCTGGGATGCAGAGTTAATAAAATGTAACTTAAAAAAAAAAGACTGAAAAAAAAAAAAAAAAGGACAGGGAATGTAGCCCAAGGAGTAGCATAATTGTGATAGTTGGGTTAGGTGCAATTAAGACTCTGCAAGTACAGAGAACTTGACCAGTTTTGATGGATATTACTTACTGTACCCCAAACAGCCCAAGCAAAGAGAAACTTATCTGGCCATCCCTAATTTTATGGATTAAAACTTTAAGGTAGAATCAAAGTTGTCACATACTTGATGATAGAACTTCTATCTGCCAAAGTTGTCTGCTATCCAGCAGTAATTTTGCGAGACCTTGGCAAGAAGTTAGCATCTACACAAATCTTCACTTCTGGAATGCCCAGTTTGTCTACCATAATGTATAATACTGCTCCCAGGTAGTGACTTTGTCTGGGTGTCCTCTGTGATGTTAGAGAAAGAATTTCAAGGTCCTAAGGATAAAATACATTTTTCTAATAAAGTCCATGTGTGTGCCTGAATAAAATCTTCAAGCACTCAACAGGATACTATTTGAAATGTTTCAATTTCCACAATGATGATATTCTTATTCTTCTGAGAAAGAACCTTGTCAAAGCTGTCATATTTGGCATCAGTTTCAGCAGTTTTGTTCCATGGTACCTGTAAATTGCTTTGCTAAGAAAATTTCTACTGTATTTCATGTGGTCTAGTCTATTCACTCTTCACTCATGCATGTTGCCTTTAGCTAGGGAAGATGATGAAAGTGAATACTTTCATAAATGTATTTATAATAAACATTAACATCATAGCTATATAAAAAAGTTAAGTAGCATGTTAATTGTTCTATGTATGCTTTGTATGTTTGTATGGAATGTGTGAAGATCTAAGGAAAACATTATTAAAACACTACAAGTTACTAGCTAAAGCTGTAAGTTTATGGGACAAACTAAGTAAATAAAGACAATTAGGTGTACGACAGATCTTATATATAAAAGAAGTTTATTAGGTGGATATGGAGAGAGAGAGAAAACGGAGAGCAGGGAGAGCAGGACATGATGGGGAAAGAAAGAGAAAGGGGGAAAGAGAGAGAAAGGAAAAGAAAGAGAAGGGGAAAGAGAGAGGGGGTGCCCTGATAGAGAGGAAGGACCAAGAAAGCAAGAGAAAAAGGACCAAGAGAGAGACCACATGGGCGGCTGGTCCCTTTAAGGGACAAGGTAACCATGCCTTCCAGGTGTGCCTGCCTGGTTAGCTATACATGATGACATCGTTAAGTTGCTAGGCAATCCAGAAGCAGGTTTTGTTTTAAAATCCTAACAAGAGCTCTACTGAAGAATTATATAACATCCAATTTAGAGCAGCAGTTAAAAGCTCTGGGCCCTTATTAAAAGAAAACTCAGAATTTACAGATAGTTTGTTATTTGGACGTTTTCTAAATTATGAGAAATAATTAAGTACATATTACTGATTCCATAAACTCAAATCTCATTTTTAATTGTATGAACTACTCAGAAAATAGTCATATTATCTTCATTTTGTAATGACTTCTGTTCTCAATCTATATAATTAAACAGTAGACATTTCCTGATATATTGAAAATATTCTTTGGCTTCTAGGGATATATAAATTCAACAGGCCAACCATTTATTTACCCAGCAACTACCTGGGGGCAGAAATACCATGCTGATGTCTGCCCTGTCACCAGTCCAGCTACATCGCAGGCTTTCAGTGTGGGAAAACCCTGTCACAGATAAACAACTAGTATGTAAGGTGGCTGTGATATACCAGACACATTTGCAAGAATTTTCCTGATAAAACTCACTTATCTTTCACCAACCCATTGGGGTTCTAATATTTTAACTTTATGTTGGAAATGTAAATGAGTAAGCACTCCTGGGTTGCCAAGCTATTATTATTATTATTATTATTATTAATTAATTAAACATTTAAGAAGGGGGAGATGAAAGACCTGGAGAGGACAGGAGTTCCATAAGAAGAGCAACAGAACCAAAATATCTGGGCACAGGGGTCTTTTCTGAGAATGATACTCCAACCAAAGACCATGCATGGAGATAACCTAGAACCCCTGCATAGATGTGGCCCATGGCAGCTCAGTGTCCAATGCAGTGTCTTAGTAAGGGGAACAGGGACCATCTCTGACATGAACTCAGTGGCTGGCTCTTTGAGCACCTCCCCCTGTTGGGGGGACCACCTTACCAGGCCACAGAGAAAGACAATGCAGCCAGTCCTGATGAGACCTGATAGACGAGAGTCAGATGGAAAGGGAGGAGGACCACCTCCGCTATCAGTGGACTTGGAGAGGGGCATGGGAGGAGAAGAGGGAGGGAGGGTGGGATTGGGAGGAGAGGAGTGAGGGATCTACAGGGGGCATAAAAAGTAAATAAACTGTAATTAATAATAAAATAATAAGATTTTAAAGAAAAAAAGTTTAGATTCGTGTATGTCAGGAAGTCTGGTTCTAGAAATCATTCTTAACTCTTCCTTCTGAAAGCTTTTGCTGAGGGTGCACGAGGACCCAACTCCACTATTAACACAAGACCCATCTCCACAGCATGAGCTGAAGGCATGGAACTTGAATGCTTAGCATGGCTTCAGGGAATGTCCAGGCATGCACAGAGCCAACATCAGTCACCTTGATTTTCTCCAGGCTCTCCTTGACATGCTTTACATCAGTGTTCTTGTCATGTGTCATTTCAGGACATGATCATCTCGGGGCTACAACCTGAAACTTCATACTCTCTAACTGTCACGGCTTACACAACCAAAGGAGATGGTGCTCGAAGCAAGCCCAAACTAGTGTCCACCACTGGGGCAGGTAATGTCTTCTGTGCATATTTGTACCTTCAGCCATATTTCAGACTTTCAAATGGTATGGATGAAATCTATCATGTATTTGTTTTTCAGTATAATACACTGAGAGAAAATGGACTGTGGTCAACTTTGAATTATTTTTTTCTAAGCTGAGAAAGAAAAACAAAAAAGATCAAATATATACTAGTTCTAAATGATCCAGTCATTTCATTATTCATTCAGCTAGTAATTTTTGAGCACCTAATATATGTCAATACCATTTACAGTACTAGGTACACAATAAAACAAAGGAAGTATTTCTTCTCATTACATTTTTTTCTGGATTAGTAAATCAGCAAATGAGCATGTGAGAAAATGTCAGTCTGTGCTAAGATAAAAACAAAGGAGTTTGGCATTTTGACTCCCAGGGCCTTCAAAGGATGGGAAGCTGACTTAGAGGGAAGCTGTTTTTGTTACTATTGGGTTTTTGTTTGTTTGTTTGTCTTATATTGTTTGTTTGTTTGAGATGGAATCTTATTAAGTATTAGCCCAGGCTGAGTCCTGCCTCAGCCTCCTGGGTGATATGACTACAGTCATATGCCCCTGTTCCTATAAGAGCAAATTATTAAAACTGAATGTAGGAGCAAGATTCATGAAGGTCAAGGAAAATATTAGCACAGTAAACAGTGTTTCAACACCAAACCCACAAGGACTCTGACTTTGCTTCTTTTTTTGTTATTCTAATAAAAACTTTGAAGAAAGTAACTTTAGAGAGAAAGGGCTGGTTCTGGCATAAACTTCAAAGTACAACCTTTTCTATCAGAGAGGTCAAGGCAGCAGGAATTTGAAACAGCTAATCACATTGCATCCCCAGTCAAACAGAGCAATGGATATGCGTGTTCAGTGTTCTTTCTCCTTTTCATTCAGTCCAGGACTAGGGTTCATGCAGTGTTGCTGCCTGCACTTAGACTACATTTTCTCTCGTAATCAAGATCATTCCCCAGAGGTTCACCTTCCAAATGACTCTAAATTCTTCCAGTTAGCAGTTAATATTAACTATCGCGATATCTCTAGAATGGAATTGCCACATTTATTGAGTTCATGGCTCCCGGCTTTATATGTTCTCATTTTCCCCTCTAACATTTTCTGTGAAGCTTTAAATACTAATTACAGAAACGGTGGAAAACAGAGAACAGAATGAAGAATATCAAAAGGCTAAATAATCTAAAATTGTTCCTTCTAAGAAGATGGGCAGCTTCTTTGGTATTTGTTAGACTTGCTTTGCTTGGCTACATTAGCGAAAACCAGCAGGAAGATCTGGCATGATAAACTGATAAATTAAGGGATAATTACAGAAGGCATCTCCTCCAATCCTGTCACAGCACTATCTCCCATGGAATGTTTCCACTGTGGTTTTGATTGACTCCTCCTGAGTTGCTTCTTGCACATCCGTATGGAAATGTTTCTCTACGTAAAGACAGAAAGCAGAGAACAGCTGTGATGTTGAGCACCCTCCTGGATGCCATCTCACTGCCAAATTTGTCTAAATGTCATAAGATTTGCCTCACTTGAGTCCTGCCACCTGGAATTGCCTCAAGTAGCAGAAATACAGATGGCAAAACTCCTTCAAGACAAATATGTTGGGTTTTCTTTTTAATTCATTCTCTCTGCCCCCCCTTACTTCTCACTTTCTTTGACTTTAAGAATACCATTGTATCAAGCTATTATGCTACACTAGAAAGGAGAAGGGTGTGAGGGTGTGGTGACTTGATATATAACTTTCTGATTATAGGAGCAGCCAATGTTAGACCATAGCTATGTGATAAAATCCCTGACAGGGAACCCCAAGTTGAACAAAATAGGTTTGTTCTACATACATTCACATTATGTTATGTTTTGCTAATGCCTCATGTGACTTTTCAAATTCCTACTGCTTGTGAGATGAGACCTAGAGACAAGGACAGAAAAGCAGAGCCAAGTAATCCAAATCCTCACAAAAGAAATGCCTTTTTTTTTTTTTTACAATTTCATTTTTCATTATTGCACAATATTTTTAGAAGTGTGGACACTGTTCATGTTGTCCAATTATTCTGGATTTTCTCTACAATTTCTACTCTTTTTAACTGAGAGAGGCTTGGAAAATGAAATGAAGATGCTCACAAAGTAGATGCTTGAGTCATACTCATTGTCCTTATAGGGGCCATCTAATGCCCCTATACCGCTTACCTACTTCCCGGTAAAAATAAGCAGGCCATGGCCTTGGGAGAGTTCTTTGGATTTAGTGAACATATTAATTCACTTTGAATATAATCACAAAAATCCCTTTGTGTCCCTGAGTCTGTGAGGAACTCCTAATAAGAGTTATAAAGGTTATAAAAGTTACAGCTTCTATGGATAATTTGGGAATCCCCTTGAAATTTTATATTAATAATAAGAAACTTGTCTTCATGTTTTTTCATCATTTCTAAACTCAATAAGCAATCAGTCTTTACAACAGAAGTACTGCACCTCACTCAAACAATCGGGATAAGACTTAAATGTCTAACATAAACCTTTGTGAAGGAGCTAGCTTTTCTGTGCTTGAATGATTATGATGTGAGTAGTTTCCTTGTTAATATTCTCACTTTTCTGTATCAGAACTAGTGTACTGCCTAAGTCCTTGAGATTTTTTAAATATTTTTTATTTTAATTTTTATCAATCACACTTTATTTACTTTGTAACCCCCCTGAAGCTTCCTCCTGCCTCCCCTCCCAATCCCATCCTCTCTCCCACTTCTATATGCATACCCCTCACCAAGTCTACTGATAGGGGAGGTCTTCCACTCCTTCCTTTTGATCCTAGTCTATCAGGTCTCATCAGGAGTAGCTGCACTATCTTCCTCTATGGCCTGGTAAGGCTGCTCCCCCATCAGGGGGAGGTGATCAAGGAGTGGGCCAATCAGTTCCTGTCAAAGGCAGTCCCTGTTCCCATTACTATGGAACCCACTTGCACACTGAACTGCGATGGGCTATCTCTGTGCTGGGGTTCTAGGTTATCTCCATGAATGGTCCTTGGTTGGAGTATCCATCTCAGAAAATACCCGTGTCCAGAATTTTTGGTTCTGTTGCTCTCTTTGTGGAGCTCCTGTCCTGTCCAGGTCTTTCTATTTCCCCCTTTTTTCATAAGATTCCCTGCACTCTGCCCGAAGGTTGGCCATAATTCTCAGCATCTGCGTTCATACCCTGCAGTGTAGAGCCTTTCAGAGGCCCTCTGTGGCAGGCTCCTGTCATGAGGCCTGGAGATTTAAGAAAACCAAAACCTTCCATATTACGGTGTGCTGGGGGAAGGCTAGAGAAATAGCTTTGTGTTAAGAGCAGGCATTGATCTTTCAGAGGACCACAGTTCAGCTTCCAGTACCTATACCAGGTGGCCCACAAATACCTGTAACTCTAGCTCCCAAACATCCTACTCTTTCTTCTGACCTCATGTGCACATTCTTTTACACAGATAGCTTGCATATAAACATACTTTATAGTAAAATAAAAATGTAAAAATTTATTACTTTGACAGTTTCTGTATAGTGTTCCATGAATTTCAGTATTCTGCTGACTAGCCATGTTTAAAGATGACCAAATGGCAGTGATTGGGAACTTTGTGAATAGCAGGCTAGGGGCAATCAGGTATGCTCATTGCTACTTGTGCTTATTGAAGTGGAGGCTGAGTATCTGCTTTAATACTATCAGTGTAATAGGGGAGGGGCATGGCAGGAGAAGAGGGAAGAAGGGTGGTATTGGGATGGGGTGAGGGAGGGGGCTACAGCTGGGATACAAATTGAATAAATTGTAATTAATAAAAATTAATTAAACAATAAATGGAGGCTGAGGTTGAGACATTTGAAATTGTCAACCTCAGTTGACCTTCAGAGATTGATCTTTCAAAGAATTTTGAACCAATTACATATATTAACTATTTCCATTGTCCTAAAAGATTCTAGAAAGTAAAAAATATAGTAAGGAAAAAGACCTGAAAGTGTAAGAAGAGGCACTAACATGTCACAGTGGTCCCAGAGGCAGCTCTAACATGTCTCAAGGGTCCAAAAGGAAGCACTGACACATCACAAAGGTGCAGAGGGAAAATTGGCATGCCACCTCTGTCCCAATCTAACAGTGTTACGTTGTTGACTATGCAGCTTGGCCTTTGTGTGTCCTGTTTACTAAGATGCTGTTAACCCTAGCTTCAGCCTTCCTCAGAGAGTGTAAGACTTCTCTGATACTGTGCAAGCTCTCAATCATCAATGCTGTAACAAGTACAATGTTCCTTCTATTCCTGACTTGATCTTTAAATGTGGTCCCTCCTGTCACCTATGAACCTTGATGCGGTATCTCCATATAGTACCATCTATTCACCTCCTTATCTGTTTCCATAGGTAGACATAGTTTAGAGACATAGTTTAGAAATGCAGTTCCCCTGTGAACTTTTTCTTTCCTGCACTGATTCCTGTATATCCGGATACAAGGTTTTGTGCAATGCAAGCAAACTGTAAATGTTTCTTTCCTACTCACAATGCTTCTTGGTGTCCCAAATGAAGTGGTTCTGTTATCATTATATGAACTTTTAGGAAATTATGTTTTACCATACATAGAGTGATGTTTCTTTTTGTTTTCCCTTAATCCTGCTATTCTCTCAGTGGAATACAGCAATGCTTCAAAGCCAATATCCATGATCTCCAGCCTAAGAGCCTTATACCACAAAATAATACAGACCTAACAACATTGTTTTCCAACTTCTTTAAACTCCACCTGTTGTTTTTCTTATGCATTATGGAGAATAGGCTTCCTTTTATGTGGCCGGCGTGTCAATAATGGCAGTGTGAGTTCTCTTTAAGATGCCAACATTCATTTTTTAGTGAGTCCTTCACATGATATTTTGTAGTGTTTCAATAGCTTCCTTGAAGTTTTTATGCTTAATAGTATTTCTGCCTGGAAAACAAATAGCTGTTTGGGGAAAAGCTGAGATGGTCCAAGAACAGAAATCAGAGAGAGTGTATCAGAAGTGATGCTGGGGCTTATCGTGCATTTAGCCACCTCATGGTCTCCAGCCCAAGAGCCTTATACCACAGAATAATGTAGACTGTAACAGCACTGAATATATGTCCACATATTCATACCTTAGCCTTGACTCCTACTGAAGAAAAATTGTATGTTTTCACAAAGTTATCATTATTGTTTGTAATTTACTTGTCTACTATATTTTTGCTAGTTTGAGCTTTAACAATATTTTAAAGTAAATTACCAGCTGGATAATAATAAAATCATATATTGGTAACAAGTCTTTATGTGCTTTTATCAGAAAAATGTAAAATTGTTTTCACTTTTGCTGGTTTTTCATGTTTCTTACTGAAACAAGAAGGACAAAATAAGTGATTGTGTAGTTTCTTCAAAGCAGAATTTTAAAAAAGGTTAATAAATAAATTTAATAAAATTGTTCCTACAGCATGCGATACTAAGAATTACATTTCCACATCATAGTCCCAAGTAGGTTTTGTTTTGTAAAGGATATAGTCCCTACTTAAGGTGTCAGTTATACCATGTTTTTTTTTCCTAGCAGAGATTCACATTTTAATGAAGAAATCATGAAAACTCTCTATATACATGAAGTGATGTGTATGTTCCTACCAACATATAGCATAAAGTATTTTTTTAAGTATTCTACATTTTTTTTTGTATTCTACATTCTGAAAATGAACATGTTAGAGTACATTTCCCTAAGAAGCACTGAATTCGCAATGGTTAGAGTATTGGCCCAACACATGCATACATTTTTTTTAATTTCCCTATATTGGGGGTTAGCTGACTTACATATATGTATTCTTAATCTGCCAAGGATGTTCATGAAAGCTATTACTCGAGGGATTAACAAGGATTCTTTTGAGCAGACTTCTTACCTACTGGGGCCTCAACTTTCTGGCATATAAAATGAACATACTAACCAGATACCTTGCAAGATTTTTGAACTGCCTCATCATCTATTTATGCTTTTCTTAAAATTTGTTTTAACATATCTATGATGCTCCTGTGTCCCAGCAGTATAAGCTCTCCCCCCTTTTTTTTCTGTTAGATTTGGCTTACTTTTACTTATAATTACCCACCTTCACCCCACTTTTAGACAACTCCTGGAGCAACTCTGGCTTGTGTTGTCTGTCAACTCCAGTAATGCTTACTTTCTCCATTAACGATACCAGATGTAATAGGTTCTGAATGATCACAGTGCACATCTTTATATAACTAATCTAACTTGAAGTGTGTTCTCAGAGGAGAATAGCTCCTAAACACAGTCAATCACTCTGATGACTGATCATTATGATTACTATTAGTAAAAAAAAAATCCTTTAAATATCCCTCTTCATATAATAATTCATAGTGACAAGATAAAGAACTTCACAAGGGTAACTTGTGTGTAGATACAAAGTTATAAAAACGTTCAAATGGATGCACAGTAGAAGCTGTAGACTGTGGTCCTGGATATGTTCTACAGCTTTCTTATGTGTGATATACCTAACCTTAGCGAATTTTCTAGTTCCACAGGGCTCTTTTTCATGACAGAAAATGGAGATAAGAATAACCAGAAATGGAGATAAGAATAGCATACAGTAAGGAGTGAGTGTTTAAATCTAATGATGTACTATGGACAATGTTCTTACAGTATTAGTGCATTGTGCATAATAACTAATCAATGTAGTTATTGCTCTCATTAGCTGTATCTAGTTTGTTATTTGTTGCTTGAATTCATTTTTTCTATGGCAAATATATGTATTGGAGCACAAAATTGCATTTATTACCAAAGTCTATGTCAGCCTACTTTAATAAACAAAGGAAAAGACAGTTGTGTCACAGTGGTATGTAGGATAAGCATTGTCTTGTTAATAAACAATGAAAAGAAATACTAGTAGAATGGCTTCCTCACTTGTCAAGACCTGACATGTGATAATAAATGGCAGTCATTCTTACCACTCCACTTTGTGTGCTCTAGTTCCAGGGAGACCCCGGCTCGTGATTAACCACACTCAAATGAATACTGCTCTCATTCAGTGGCACCCCCCCGTGGACACATTTGGACCGCTTCAGGGCTACCGTCTAAAGTTTGGCAGGAAAGACATGGAGCCACTCACCACTCTTGAGTTCTCTGAAAAAGAAGATCACTTTACAGCCACAGACATCCACAAGGGTGCATCCTATGTCTTCAGACTCTCAGCCAGAAACAAAGTGGGCTTTGGGGAAGAAATGGTGAAAGAAATCACTGTTCCAGAAGAAACGCCAACTGGATTCCCTCAAAACCTCCACTCAGAAGGCATCACTTCAACCTCGGTTCAGTTATCTTGGCAGCCACCTGTCCTAGCAGAGAGAAATGGCATTATCACCAAGTACACCCTCCTGTATAGGGATATCAACGCTCCCCTTCTTCCAATGGAGCACCTTATTGTTCCAGCTGAGACCTCCACGACACTCGCTGGCTTAAAATCAGATACTACATATGATGTAAAAGTACGTGCTCACACGAGCAAGGGGCCCGGTCCATATAGTCCCAGTGTCCAGTTCAGGACACTGCCTGTGGATCAAGGTAGGATTTGTCTACTTATGGCCTTCCTCCTTTAAAGGATTATCGATCATTGGAAATCAATATTTTGAAGCTATAAATAACTGATCGGCCCATTCATATTAATAGGTTCAGCACTGCAAGCAGGTAAAGTATGTATGACTTAATCAATTTTGAAAATTATAGATTTCAGTTATAGAATGTCACTGCAAGTCTGGCTGGCAGTACTTTATGTCCTCAGGTAAGATAAACAGAGGATAGTTTACTGAATTGGAGAGAAAGGAGAATTCTTTATGAGAATGGGTATTAAAATGAATGCTCTAAACAGGTAGGCAAATCACATTTCTCTCTTTGTTCTGTGTAGGCAATGTCTATTCTAAGCTCTATTTTCCATGGTAGAAAATAACTTGTTATATGCTTTAAGAATAGTTTAAATACATAGTTTTTCCTTTTCCAGCAGTGTTTGCAAAAAATTTTCATGTCAAAGCAGTCATGAAGACTTCAGTGCTGCTGTCTTGGGAGATCCCAGAAAATTATAATTCTGCTATGCCTTTCAAAGTAAGTGTTTTATGGGTATAACGTGGATAGTGAGAGGGACAGCTTAAAATGGTACATTATTTGTAATACATACAGAAAACTTCAATTTGGAAAGATGTGCTATGACTATAGTTAAGTGGTAAACATTCATCTAGTAGCTGTGAGGCCCTGGATTAACCCTCCCGTACTACAAAACAAAGTTGTTTTGGCCTCATAGGTTCTAGTCATACTTGTTATTTTCATGAAAATTGTATTTGGTGCTTTGACAGTGTTACCTTTTCATTCTAGAGAGTAACCAGACACTCAAGAGTCATAGCTGGCATGATTTACATGGTATCTAGTACTCTGAAATTGAAACTGATTCCTTTTGTTTCCATTAAAAAGAGAAAGAGATCTTCATAATATATACTAATTTACAATGAAGTATTGTCTTGAAGACATTAAGACTGTATTTATTGATCTGAATTCTGAGCATTTTTTTTAGCCCTTTGGTATTTTATTCTGATTTATTTAGAATATGATATTATTTATTTTTAAATTATTTTTTATATTAATTACAGTTTATTTACTTTGCATCCCAGCTGTATCCCCATCCCTTATTCCCTCCTAGTCTCACCCTCCCTCCCTTATCTCTTCCCTGCCCCTCCCTAAGTCCACTGATAGGGAGGTCCTCTTCCCCTTCCATTGAAAATCAAACTGTCTTCCCACTGAGATTTTGTGAAATAGCAGCAAGTAGTTAGTATTTGTGAAATGAATGGAGAAATATTTTTGGTAAATGAGAATATATTTAGAATTTAAAACTCTGTGAAAGATGATATGTGAACTACATTGAAAGCCAAGAATACATTCTATTCAGATCACAGATAACTAATGGGTTAAATTATGAAAACTTATTGTATTATTTTTTGTTGTCATTTTTGAAAGACTCATTAACATTTTACTTTTACAAAGTAAGAACTATCAAGAGAATTGATGCATTCGCCAGAATTACAAATACTTATGGGAATGAGAACTACCCAGAAATAGAATTGAGCTAGCAAAGCAAGTAAATTAAAATTGGTTTAGAGAAAGATAACTAATATTAGTGATTGGTTGAATCTCTGTAGATTCTTTATGATGATGGGAAAATGGTAGAAGAAGTAGATGGCCGAGCTACCCAGAAGTTAATTGTTAACCTGAAGCCTGAAAAATCATATTCCTTTGTGTTAACCAATCGTGGGAACAGTGCTGGGGGATTGCAACATAGGGTAACAGCCAAGACTGCTCCAGATGTGCTCCGCACCAAGCCTGCCTTCATCGGGAAGACGAACTTGGACGGCATGATTACTGTGCAACTGCCTGATGTTCCTGCAAATGAAAACATAAAGTAAGTTAATTTTAGGAAAGAAAGGCAAGTCCTTTATGGAAGAGCATGTATTTCAGTGTTACTGTGTTTGTAAAAGAATGGATTGCTGACTGTAACATGGACGGTTCTTCTGTGTAGGCTCATAGTTATACTAACCAGGTTCCATCACACACTCTGTGCATGGTTATGTTAACACAGTCTCATCCATGTAGCATTGCATTTCTTTCTGTTCCAGCCATACTACTTTGAAAGGGAAATTACAAGTTATTTAAATGCAATTTATTGTAATATATAAAATACAGTTGATAATTGGCTGATATCTGGCAAAATAAATAATACTTATTGTAACTGAAGAAAATATTAAATGTACAAAAAGGCTGAAAAAAACTACAAGAACTTAAATAATTGAAACAGATGTCCTCTAAAAGTCTCTAAAAAACCAGCAGGGGATATAAACAGATACAGAAACTCATAGCTAAACTTTGGGCAGAGTACAGGGAGTCTTTTGGAAGAAGAGGGACATAATAGGATCCCAACGGGACAGGAGCCATGGAGACCAACAGAGCCAAAAGCAGCAGGGCCCAGGGGGGACTACAGAGACTGATACATCAACCAAATACCATACGTAGAAAGAACCTAGATGCTTTGCTCAGATGTAGCCCATATACAGTGCATGGGGGTTCCCTAGTAAAGGGAGCAAAGATAATCTCTGATATGGACTTGGTTGCCTGCTCCTTGATCATATCCCTCTGGTGGGGTGACCTAGCCAACCCACAGAGGAAAAGAATCTAGGAAGTCCTGATGGAATCTGATAGGTTAGGGTCAGACAGTAGGGGAGGAGGACTTTCCCTATCAGTCGACTAGGGAAGAGTGATAGGGGAGGAAGAGCGTAGGAGGGTGGGACCCAGGAGGAGCTGAGAGATGGGGCTTGAACTGGGATACAAAGCAAATAAATTGTAAATAATAATAAAGAACATAATGTATGGTACTGAGATATTGTTTTGTGTGCACAAATATAGGAAGAGTTCAAGTACAAAATAACATTGAAAGTGGGGGGAAAAAATTAGAAAAGTTAATATAGAGCATAGTGTGAAAGCCGGTTGACCAGAAGTAGAAAATTAAGTCCAGTCAGTTGAGAAGCTTGACCAAAGATATACACATAGCTGGTTTATAACTAATAGATAAAAAGACTGTTGAAGTATATGATGTTAAAATGTATAATGTACTAGTGGTGTAGGAGATCTTGATGAAAAAGATGTGGCCTCTGTCTTCAGTGAGCCTGGCTGAGCATAGGAGATATGAAAGATAAGACATTAATGTTACAGTTATCCTCAAAAGTGCCATATTAGGATGAGATGTGTCCACTGCATTTCTGAACATAAATTTTAAAGTCAAAGAGGAAGCTTGTAAAATTTAAGAGCCAGAAAATGATATGTCAAGGGGAATTCCACACCTTAGTTAGTTCAGCAAAAGGTGCTGTAAGGCTGGAACCAGAGCACTTGGGCAAGATGGGACAGGCGTGAGGGTGGGGTGAGTGGAAGGGTAGACAAGAGTCTTGTATTCAGCAGCTGTATTCTACAGACAGCAGAAACCCACTGAAGCTCTAGATGCAAGAACCAGTGTGATGTCAGTTCTGTGATGCCTCACTCTTTTATCTTTCCATTCTAGGAGCAATTTACTGAATATTTTGTGGCACAATTGATATAACTATTACCTGTTTGGGATTTAAAGGTTGTGCAGAAAGGAATATATACATAGTTCCTGTACTGCTGCAGTGATCAGAACTCCCTAAAGTGGTTGGAAAAAAAATGTTGAGAAGTCATCACATAGTCTGTTGACATTTCACAAATGAATCAGCTACAAAATAGGACGAACGATAGTCTACACAGGAGGCAGAAGTGAGATGCTAGAGCAGCAGGGGTCAGCATCTCCTTTAAAAAGGTCAGAGGAAGGAAGAGTATCACACATAGCTCAGAGGTTTGTGCTTAGATAACAAAACGGACAGTGTTACTATTCATTGAAGTGGTGAAATATCAGGAGGAATTATGACACAAAATGGACAAGGCAACTATTCACCAAGATGTGAAATACCAAAGGTACATCACTCTTTAACTCAGCAGCTTGTATGTATTTTAAATGAAGTCTTTGTATGAACCATCCAGTTAGACATGTGGGTTCAGAAAAGTTAACAGAGACTAAAGGCACAAATATGAGAGTGACTAGGGCATCAGTGCTTTTATAGAGGATGACAACATTGCAGCAATGAGATGAAAATATGAAACAAAGATAAAACGCAATAAGAAGATAGTACACACAAGACAGAATGGTTTCGTATAGAGAGGGCTCTGAGAGAGGACATAATGGCCAAGGCACTTATATGGAGTTGGCATTTAAAGAGCAAGTGAAGAGCTCCCAAGTTCCACCCAGGTGTGCTGACACACCTGTAATCTTAGCACTGAGAAGGTTGAGGCAGAAGATTGGGAATTTGAAAATATCCTGGATTAACAGCAAGTACCTGTCTCGATGACACAAAACAACAAGAAAACTCCCAATACTCTGTAAAACTGAAAGAAAAAAAGTGTTAAAAAGTAAGATAACGAAACAAGAAATTTAAGTGAAGTATAATTTGTGAAATTCACTCAAGATTAAATAGTAACTTTGACCCACTTTAGACTCAGCCAAATCAATCTTTCCTCCACAGACCTTCATTTGACGTTTATTTGATAAAAACGATGGCAGGTTTCAGCACAGGTAATAGAATTTCCAAAACGCACGGAGATAAGGTCTTCATTTTGTCTAATCTTCTTTTGCAGTTTCTAAAAATTAAAAGTAAAAATACAATGTTGGCATGCTTTTTATCACAGCAAAATTTAATATTAGTGTAAGGTTATATTTATGTGTTGACTTTTTAATTTAATTCATTCTGAGTGTTTATTACTATTAACAGATAAACATGCCTTTGAAACCACTTTCTTGTAATACATACAATGTGGTAAAAGCTAGATGTGGCGGGATATATCCTTAGTCTTAGCACTTGACAGACAGAGGCAGGGTGATCTCTGTGAATTTGAAGCCAATATGGTGTACATAGTGATAACCAGTACTACATGGTAAGACCCTGTCTCAAAAAAAAAAAAGGCAGAAAAGAAAGAACAATTAAAAGGGGGTACATATTTAATGTACAGGGTTTTATTAATTTTTATCATAATTATCATCCTTCAAACTATGGAAGCCAGAGACCTAGCAGATAAAATTTGAACAACCATGTGTGCCAGGCAATGTAGCAGAGGTTCAGTGAAAAAATTAAAAATGTATCATTACTTGTAAGCAAGATAGTTATTTAGGAGACTTAGATAGTAACAATAATGTCTGTCACAATGTTCTGTGACAGGCTGGACTCCAAACCCATGTTTAGGAACTCAGAGAGGCATCCTGGAAAAAGTGATATCTAGCTTCAGGTTTTAATAATAACATTTTACTGGGTTGTGATGGCACAGGCTTTTAATCCCAGCACTTAGGAGGCAGAGGCATGCAGTTCTCTGAGTTCGAGGCCAGCCTGAGCTACAAAGCCAAGACAGCCAGGACTACACAGAGAAACTTGTCTCAGAAAAACAAAAAACAAACAAACAAATTCAGGGTGGGGAACAGCAAATATGGGGGGAAAGCTGTTACATGTTTTCTTACACCAAATCCTACCAGTCTGCTTAGACTTTTCAGTAAAAAACAAGCAAATCCATATCGTGTATACAGTGTATTTCTAGTGCTTGTCTTGTGTCCTCTCTTCTCATAAGATACAGAAAACAGTTGACATGGATCCAAAGAAGTAGGGGACTGTGAAAACAGAAACACTGTCAACACAGATATCTAGAAAAGCATGCTGAAAGTGTTAGTGTTCAATGTAAATTTTAAAAGTTGAAAAAAGATTTGAGAAAGCCTTAAAAGTTGCATACAATTACAGACCAGCATAAAATGTTGATGAAAAGTAAATCTATTAAACAAAACTCTATGTCTTTCCTTGAACAAAGTACCAGAAAGGTGAACATAGCAAATCATGGTAATATTGAAACCAACATTGTTTTCATGAGTTTACTGCGCTGATGCAAAATAAATAAATAAATAAATAAATAAATAAATAAATAAATAAATAAATAAATAAA